>NW_022104341.1:45277904-45279381 GCF_000313985.2 Echinops telfairi
TGCTGTTTAGAAGTTCACAGTGTTGGAAAAGAAACTGTAGTAGTAGTCATCTTTACTGGTTTCCAATATTAAGTAGAAAGTAATTTGGTATTTCATCAAGTATGATGTTATCTGTAGATGCTTTGTAGTTGCTCCCTAACAAATTGAAGAAACTCCCTTATATTTCCAATTTTGGGATTGGCTTTTATGAACAGATAATGAATACTGTCAAGTGTTTTTTCCCCATCACAATATGAGAATATATTATATAAGATGTCACTATGTGCAAGTGGATGCCTGAGAATAAAATAGCAAATTATACACTGAAACATTGTGTATAGTACATATTAATAATAAGATATACAGAAAAAAGGATGGTTGTGATTTGTCATCATGCAAATACATTCAACTCAAAGACTACCTGGACCTTACTGGTCTTCTCCTCTAGAGAACTCACGCTAAGACATACAATACAACTTTGACCATCCTTTTGCTTTGAATCTATCTGTCTTAATCTTTTTAAAAAGCATTGCTTACAAACAGAAAATAGATGAATTTTGTGCCTTCATCCTGTTATTGTCTTTCCCTGGAATACAGTTCATTTGTTGCTGTTAGGTTCCACCAAGTGGGTTCTGACTCACAGCCACCCTGTGCACAACAAACCAAACACTGCCCAGCTGTGCCATCCCCACAATCACTGTCATTTTCAAGTCCATAATTGCAACCACCGTGTCAATCCATTTTGCCAAGTATTTTCCTCTCTTTTGCTGCTCTGCTACTTTACCAGGTATGAAGCCCTTCTCCAAGAACTGGCCTCTCCTGATAACATGTTCAATGTACATGAGACTAAGTCTTGCCTTCCTTGTTTCTAAGGAACATTCTGACCATACTTCTTCCAAGACAAATCTGTTCTTTTGGCAGTCCATGGTACTTTTCAATATTCTCTGCCAACACCATAATTCAGATGGTGCATCAATTATCCTTTGGTCTTCCTTATTCAATGTCCTACTTTGGCATGCATATGAAGCAATGGAAAATACCATGGCTTGGGTCAGGGACAACTCAGATCTCAAAGAAACATCTTTGATTTTCAACACTTTAAGGAAGTCTTGTGCAGCAGACATACTCAATGTCACTAATCTTTTGATCTCTTGAATGATGCTTCCAGGAGCATTGATAGTGGATCCAAGCAAGACAACATCCTTGACAACTTAAATCTTTCATCTGTGTTATCATGATGTTACCTAGGATTCCCGTTGTGAAGATTTTGATTTTCCTTACATTTTGTTGTAATCCCTACTGGAGGCTGCAATTTTTTATCTTAATTAGCAAGTGCTTCAAGACCTCCACATTTTCAGCAAGTAAGATTGTAGCATCTGAATATCACAGGTTATTAATAAGCATTCCTTCAGTCCTTGAGTCAAGGTCCATCTGACATCAGCAATGATCTTCCTTGTTCCATGTCCTCTTCTGCATCCAGCCTGAAACTCTGACAGCT
>NW_022104341.1:45280737-45281694 GCF_000313985.2 Echinops telfairi
TACAGTTTTGTTCAAAACAAAGTATATCTCTGTGATCCATGAGTGGCTACAAACAAGTTCTCTCAGCAATGAACTTGCCACATTGGGGTGCCTTCAAAACAAAGGTCTAATTAAAATATTGGCTTCTGAGGAGATCTGCTGGGCCTGTTACATTCAAGGCAGCAAGATCAGCTCAGAAGGTGATGACCACTGTTTGGGAGCATAGCAAAATTATAATATAAATAGACTTTCTTGAATGACAGAGGAAACTCACAGGGGTTCATTTGAGAGAAGTTTTAAGAAAATTTAAAACCGCATTAGTGAGAAAAAAGCCAGCACATTTTCTCTGAGAAATATATTTTTTTAAATTATTAATAATTTTATTGGGGGGGCTCTTACAAATCTAGCATACAGATTGAGTAAGTCTGGTAATATGCTACAACCCTGACGCACACCTTTTCTGATATTAAACCGTGCGATGCTCCCTTGTTCTGTTGGTACCGCTGTCTCTTGATCCATGTACTGGTTCTGCATGAGCACAGTGAAGTATTTTGGAACTCCTATTTTTTCAAGGCTATCCATAGTTTATAATAATCGACACAGTTTGAATGTTTTGGCGTAGTCAATAAAACACAAGTAAACATCTTTCTGGTATTCTCTGCTTTCAGTCAAGATCCATCTGACGTCACCAATGAGATCCCTTGTTCCATGTCCTCTTCTGAATCTGATCTGAACCTCTGGCAGCTCCCTGTCAATAGACTGCTGCAACCATTGTTGGAAAAACGTCAGCAAAATTTGATTTGCATGCGATATTGTTCTATAATTCGAGCATTCTGTTGGGTCACCTTTCTTTGGAATGGGTACAAATAGGGACCTCTTCCAGTCCGTTGGCTAAGAAGCTGTCTTCCAAATTTCCTGAGTAAATTCCAAGTTCCCAAGTCGATGACTAAGTGCTTTCAGTGCTTCATTCTCTTTTTT
>NW_022104341.1:45282864-45284059 GCF_000313985.2 Echinops telfairi
TATCTATTTACTCATTTTAGACACTCAACTTTTATGCCATCACTTTCTCATACCATAGAGCACATTTGTGCACATGGTACCTCTACAAAGAGTACTGTTGATATTGTTGCTGAGTCAGTCCCAATTCGTGACAACCTTATAGATAACATAACCAAATGTTACAAAATGCCATCTTCATGGTCATTAATATGTTTGAGCCCACTGTTGTGACTATTGTGTTCATCTGTCTCATTTACGGCTTCCCTTAGTTTTGGTGATCCTCTGTCTTATCAAACACGATGCTCTTTGCTACTGAGTGCTCTTTCCCGGTGATATGTCCACAAAAAGAAAAACAAAGTCTTGCCATCTTTGTTTCTAAGAAGCATTCTGATTGTATTCTAAAATTGACTTGTTCATACTTCTGGTAGTCCAGTTTATTCATCAGTAACATTATAGTCTGAAAGCATAATTTCTTCTGTCTTCCTGTTATCTGCTTATCAGAGGCTGTTAATAAACCTTATTTCAGTCTTACAGACTCATTCTTCTTTATGTAGTCAAACTGAATAAGTGGCTAAGGGATAATCATAATGAACAGATTAGAAGTAAGGATGGTGAGACTTCATCTCTGTACTTTGAACATGTTATGAGGAGGGTCTACTCTGGGTAGTTGGTAAAGTGGAGAGTCAGCAAAAGAGGAAGGCTCTCAATGTGATGGGTTGAAGCAGTGGTTACAATGGACTCAAATATAACAGTAATTGTGAGGATGCTGCAGCACTGGGTGGGGTTTTTGCTGTTATACACAGCATCATTAATAGTTGAAATCAATTAAATGCCACTGAACAACAGTAACAACATAATTTTATAGCCATATTTTTTATACTTAGCCTTGTATTACATCTACGTATTACAAACTCTGCAATGTAGCATTTATTTACATATAATACTAATTTGTTCTAACAGTTAAATTTTAAGTAAATTTTAAAAATCTAGTATTTTATGTTTACTAATATATTTGCTATTTCTGAAGCTCTTTATTCCTTCTTGAAGACGTGACTTTCTCTAAAACAAAACACCCCAAACCCTAACTGCCATTGAGTTGATTCCTATTCCTACAGTAATACTATGGGGCAATGCAGAACTTTCTATGTGGGTCTTCAAGACTAAATGTGCATGAAGTAGAACTACAAACAAGTTCTCTCAGCAATGAACTTGCCAC
>NW_022104341.1:45284925-45286670 GCF_000313985.2 Echinops telfairi
GTGAAAATTTGTACATTCTAATGAATTTATCTCTTCCTCAAGTAAATAAATATAAACTCAGGAATGTAACATTTTTAAGATAACTGTGGACTTACTCTAAATTCAATAAATTATTATTAGCAGCAGATCACTTGTTAACACAACTATGGCAACCTGTTATGGCTAGGGACTTTGTTGGGTGCTGCTAAATACAAAATTAAAGTTGTTTTTAAAAAATTCAATGTACTCAATGATCAATTTGCTAAAAGGTAACTTGTTAACTTGCAGACTCTTGGGTTCTACGTATCAAAAATTCTAAGTAAGTAATACTGTGAAGGGATGTGGGAAATTCACATTTTTTTAACAAAACATATTCTTGATTCTGATATAAAGCCCCTAGGGAGAAAATGGATGTGACTTAAGACTTTCAAGCAGAAAAGATAATAAGTAAAGTGACTTTTCAGAAAGAGGAATCTGGCCACTGTGCTATGAAGAAATGGGCTATAAGGAAAATAAGGACAGGAGAATAGCTAGGAGAAGAAACTCCGGGGCCAAACACGAGAATGAACATCTGGTATGAGGATTAGCAAGAAAGGGAAGGGAAGGAAGGGACAGATAGGAGCAATGTGAAGGAGAGTGAGAGGTATGTATTGAAAAACATATTTGCAAGAGGTTTTTTGGCCTTATTTTGTTTGTTTTTGACACTCCTATAAAAAAGTAAACTTTAATTCTTCTCCACTCCCACCCCTCTTCTCTTGAATAGGCCAATCATAGTGAATTGATTCGAATGATATCAGTGAAATAAAAGTGACACTGTCTGACTCCTAGAACTAGTTTGGAAAAGGTGATAGGGGTTTTCTGGCTCTCTTGGATTCTTTGCTATTGAAGTTCAGCCTCTTAGATCTCCCATGATGGCAAAGATAAGAACAGATGAAAGGGGAGCCTCAGCTAGTCTTGCCTCCAAATGTTTGACTCCTCTTAAATCAAGTATCAGACGTGTGAGTTAAATCTTCAAGATGGCCCTCACTCCCAACCACTGTTTAAATGCAACTGCATGAAAGACGTTGAATGAAAACCCCACAACTGAGTCATTCTGAGTTTTCTAAACTATAGAAACTATGAGCAATTAAAGATATCATTTTGTTAGGCCACTAAGTATTGGGGTGATTTTTTAATTAACTACTCTTATTGGGGGCTCTACATCTCTTGTCACAGTCCATACGTTCATCCAGTGGGTCAAACACATCTGCACATACGCTGACATCATTTTCAAAGCATTCTCTTCCCACTTGAGCCGTTGATATCAGCTCCCCATTTCTTTCCCCTCCCTCCCCCACCCACCCTCGCTCACGAACCCTTGATAAGTTATAGATTATTATTTTCATATCCTACATCATCCTCTGTCACCCCTCACCCACTTTTTCATTGTTCGTGCTCCTGGGAGGGGGCTATAGATTGTTCCTTATTATAGGTTATAGGTTATCAATTCCACCTTTCTTCCCCCACCCTCCCCTAATCCTCCTGGTATCTCTACTCTCATTATTGACCCTGAGGGACTTATCTATCCTGGAATCCTGTGTTTTGGGCTCTTTATCTGTAGCAGTATGCTCTAGTCTAATCTGATTTGTAAGGTAGAATTGAGGTCATGATAGTGGGGTGGGGGAGGAAGCATTAAAGAACTTTGGCTCATCTCTTCCCTGTGATTCCTCTGTGAGGGATGTCCAATTGCCTACAGATGGGCATTGGGTCTCCACTCCATGCCCCCC
>NW_022104341.1:45288983-45290205 GCF_000313985.2 Echinops telfairi
AAAATGTGGAATATAAATTGAATTCTTAAAGGTCCAAACATATTGGACGAGTTGAGGTTGGAGAATTCTGAAACTACCTCTCTGAGATTCTCCATAAGTCTTGAATGGAAACTACCCGGAAGACATCTTTGAGTACTCTGTCAATGAGTTTTTTGCTTTGTTTTGCACATCTTTTAAAAGTTGCCTAAAGGAGATCAAATTAATAAGTACTCCACAGCAAAGATGAAAAGGTAAGAGGGTAGGAAAACAGTTTATTGGAAGTAAAATATTCAGAAGTTAATAATAATGTTAACACACTGTGAAAAATATAACCAATGTCTCTGAACAATGTGTGTAGCAATTGTTAAATGGGAACCCCAAATTCAATAAAATGTTAAAATAGATAATGATGAAGTACTACTTAAGTGAGGATTTTTAGGGGGGGTTAAAATCGGTCCCCTAAATTATTTATTGGTAGGTGCTGACAAGACATTTCCAACTCAGAGAGACCCTAAATACAACAGAATGAAACACTGACTGGTCCAGCACCATCCTCACAGTTGTTATGTTTAAGCCCATTGTTATCATCAGTGTCAATCTGTCTCCTAGAGGTTCAACCTCTTCTGCACTGCCCCTCTACTTTACCAAGCCTGGCATCCTTCTCCAGGGACTGGTCTCTGATACCACGTCCACAGTACTAGAGACAAATTCTTACCATCCTTTTTCTAAGGAGCATTTTGGCTGTCCTTCCAAGACAAGGCCACAAGACTTTCAATTCAATCCATGACACCTCCACTATTATTTTCCCCAACCTGATGTTTCTCATTGCCATTGAGTTGATTGCAACTCATCGGAACCCTAAGACACTGCAAATAAGCTACATCCAAGTGAAAAACACTTAGTGCTGGCTACTACTAAGTATTAGTATTTTGTCTATCAGTATTTCAAAACTATGACTAAAACGCACCACAGTAGAGAACTGCTGCTGAATTGGTGCTCAAGAAGCTATTGCCCAAATGATCTCTGAATGACTTTGTTTAATCCTCTAGCCCAGGATACTAGTCCAAGTAGAACATCCAAGGAGATATTTTCAAGTGGTGAATTGGAAGGCAGGAAGAGATATTAGACTTTCTATTTAAATTAATTTTTTAAATTTATCAAGGAGGAAAACCTAAACTTCATAGATACTTGGCATCAGAACTGACACTGTGACCCTCACTATATGAGACAGTCACATAGACTC
>NW_022104341.1:45304746-45305761 GCF_000313985.2 Echinops telfairi
TGAAGACACTGAATTCTCAGGGGGGTCATAAATTGACCAAGAGCAATAGTAGGCATTTTGAAGTCACTGTGCTACACTGATGCTATAACCAACTCCACTTGGGAAACGAAAGACTTGGGAAACTGACTGCAGCTCTCCCTTTTCAAAGGAGTCGCTTGGATCTTTCCTTTGTCTGGATATCATGACCCTTAGATTTATTGGTCACTTCAAATCGCCCAATATTGAATAGTCCTAAAAATAATAGAGGAGCAGGTCGAGTTCGCAGGACAGGTGTGAAGGTCAAGGGGCTAGTGGTGGTGAGATGGGGAGAAGAAAGGAAGGAAATTTGCAGCATGAATGAGCAGCTCTGTCCTAAGAACAGAACAGAAACCCGTCTGGGTAGAAAGAGAGGCAGAGATAACCACAGATAATAGTTCTACAATGATCCATTGAGCACTATGAAGAATTGGTTAAACTGAAAACAAACGAAAAGCCTCACTGCTTTTAAGGTGGGGGATGGGACAGGGAAGGACTGCCCCTGTGGTTTCTGAGCAAGAATTGGTTAGGGGAGGGGGACAGTGTATTCACAATAGTAGTAAATCTATAACCTAGGAATAAAGATAATAAAAAATGTGAAAGACTATATCATGTGGAAAACTTCAACATTTTGCTTACTGAAAAACATAAAACCAGTTCTGAATGAATGCAGTCATACTGTAATTTTTATGGATCAGAAGATAGCAAGCCCTGGGGCTGGGGGTTGGTGGGGTGGTGGTGGGGAAATCAAAAGCCAAACCAAACTCACTTCTATTGAATCAATGCCTGCCTGCCCATAGGACGGGACAGGACTGCCCCTGTGAGTTCCCGAGACTATAACTCTCGATGGGAGTATCCCTATCCTCTGAAAAATCTATAATTCAGTTAAATTTTAAATTCTACAACAATTCTCAAAAGTTGTTTTATTAAACATGGATCTGACAAGCTGATTCTAAAATTCATAAATAGGAAGCACTGTGTAGAAACAGCCCATTTGAGA
>NW_022104341.1:45306046-45307982 GCF_000313985.2 Echinops telfairi
TTTTTTAAAAAAAGGAGGAGGGAACTGTTATTTGAACATTAGGTTATAACTTGGAGTTTTTTATTTGAAACTGTGAGATTGGTGGATACATATCTGAGCAATGCAAGACTGATGAGGGAAACCACAAGTGGACCCATGCTTACACAGGAATTTGGTATATGATATGTTATTTCAATGAGGAAACAGAGTTACTGGTTAATAAATTATTGTTAAACCGTTGGATATTTATCTCAACTCCATTACAAGGGGGAAAAACTCCACATCTACATAAAAATTATTCAGGTAAAATACATGTCTGAACTGCCAATGACACCTTCAGTAATATTCATAAAGCACAGACTATTTTAATGAGAACACATAGTACACCTCCCTAAAATTCAGAATCAAAAGTCAAAGGAAAATACTGATGAACTGACCATGCCAAAATCTAAAACTGTGTATGACCAACGGTATCTTAAAGATGGTTGAGAAAATACAAATAGAAGAAACTATTTCTTAGATATATAGCAAAAGATTAGTATCCAGAACATGCAAGTAAATAAGAAAATTCAAACACTCAATAGGACAAAAGGGAGGGGGCAGCAAAGTTTTGTCCAGGTAAATCACAAGTGAGGAAATATAGTGGCTCAATGTGGTCTAAATGTCCCACCTCATGAGTTATTTAACCAAAGGAGGAATAAAAGAGCATTTTGAATATATCAGACAATATAAAAATTTAAATTTTGAAATTAGGTACTGATGGGATAAGAACTGAGTGATCATAAATTAATAAAACTACTTTTTAATATCCTATTAGGAATACCAATAAAACTAAAACATATGTATGGTCTCTTCCCTAGCAAAGCCTTTTAAAAATCATTTTATTGAGGGCTCTTACAACACTTATTACAATCCATACATCAATTGTATTGGGCATATTTGTACATATGTTGCCATCATTCTTTTCTAGACAGTTATTCTAGACAGTTACTTTTTATTGAGCCCTTGATATCAGCTCCTCTTTTTACCCTCTTCCTCCCCACCTCACCCTCATAACTCCTATAGATTATAAATTATTATTATTTTCATATCTCGCCCAACCACTGTCTCCCTTCCCCCAGCAAAGCCATTAAAAAAAAATCTTTCCAGGACAACTTTTTTTCACACATAGAAGAAAATGTATAATCTCCCTTTGCATGAGGTGGTTTGTCACAGCATTGTTGTTAATAGCAACATGAGAGCTACCTGGATGTCTACCAATAAAATATGATATGCTTATGCAGTACAACACTGTGAAACTGCCGTAACAATAAGCTGGGTCTGTACATGTCAACCAAACTCAAAAATAGAATTTATAGTGAAAAGAGTGAGTTATGGGATAATGTAGATAGTATAATACCAGTCGAGTCAAAAAGTAAATCACAGAAAAATACCCCGATAAAAAATATAATACAGGATCCAGAAGAATACAAGAAAATTTATCATTGTTTTATTTTATCACTCAACTGTTGTGAAAGGAATGGAGACATGAATAGTTTAAAGGGATTCTCCTTTGTCTGCAATGTTGTAAATATTACAGATAGTACATCTGTGATTATTTGCATTTAGGGTAAGAAAATACATAAAAATATCATGGAGAAATGAGCTGAATAGGTACCAATTAAGGCTGTGTCAGTTCGGAGGAAGTAGAATTTATTCTGATCTGAGATATGCACCAAAAGTCTCATTAGTTGAGTGGCACTTAAGCAGGAGCTGGAATAATGAGCGATTAGCTCAGGTACGGAAAGAAAGAAGAGCAGACGTGGGCTACTGACAGAAACAGAGAGCAATCTAGAGAATACGATGTGTCTACAGAGAGGGGAAACTGGAAAATTAGCTGGGGTTAGGTTAGGTTAGGTTAGGTTAGGTTACTCCTTAGAAAGGAAGAAAGTGACACTTTGCCTCAGCTAATTCGGAC
>NW_022104341.1:45308550-45310496 GCF_000313985.2 Echinops telfairi
GTTGTGTACAAGGTCATCATGAATTAGGGGCTGTCTCAAGAGCAATGAAAAATAGTCACTAATGGAATCCCAGTGTTACCTACTATTCCCATCCCACAGGGTCTAAAATTTTGCAGCCTTTAAATCAAAACATGTCCTTTAGGGGTTGCTTTTTGGTGTGGAATCCAGATTATCTAGAGAAATCATGGCTATGCAGGTTTGATCTCACTCCTTCACTCTTGTCTCTCTTGATTATGTTCCCACCTAATCTGTAGGGAGTTTAAGTAATGCACTGGTTAATCACTTGGCTGCCAATGGCAAGACTGATGATTCAAACCCATCCAGTGGTCCTGCCAGAGAAAGAGCTGGTGATCCATTCCTGTAAACACATACACACATGTATAAATAGTCCTATTTTCTCCTATAAATATTAGACCTAAAAAAATCTATGGGGCAATTCTATTCTGTCACATGCAGTCAATGAGTCGAAAATAGACTTGGAATACTTAATACCACCACTAATCTGTAATCTCTTTTCAACAATCAGACCAAATATTAAAAGGTGTTTTTCAGAGGAAAACTACTTACTCTTCAAATGCAAGGAGTATCACAATGGCTGTACTATAGAGACAGTACACCAGACAGCCCACCAGTGAGCGTGAGCAACAAGGGGCTGACTCAACAAGGGGCTGAGAAATGTGACTGTAAAGGGAAGAGGGTGCTACACTGAGCACAGAATTTATGGCAGAAACTGCTAGTTGCTTGTCAAAATCTGTTTTCTCCTCTGCCACAATCACAGAAATTGAAGAATTCTATCAACTTGTCTGTTGGTTTGTCATACTGTGGTGGCTTGTCTGTTGCTGAGATGCAGGAAGCTATGTCACTGGTATTTCAAATGCCAGCAGGGTTGCCCAACATGAACAACTCTCAGATGAGCTTCCAGACAAAGAACAGACCAAGAGGAAAGACTGGGTTCCCCTCTTCGGTGGAAGGAGCCACTAAAAACCTCATCCATAGGTTTGAAACATTGTCACAGACTGAGGGCCTAATGAATGGAAACAGACGTGTATTGCCACAAGGCAGTGGTCAGACACATCTCCACCCTCTCTCTTCTCATGGTGATGTGAGTCAGGTAAAGCCTTTGGGAGCAGAGCCTTCAGGCGTCTTCATTTGCTGATGGGTGAGGAGAAACAGCTGCAAAAATCTGCTAATGATCAGGACATGGAAATGCAAGTATGACTAGGAAAATTAGAAGTGGTCAAAATGAAACGGAATGGAGAAAGATCGATATGCTAAGCATTAGGGAGCTGAACTTTATTGTTATTGGCCATTTTGAATCAGGAAACCCTAGGGTTTACTATGGTGGGAATCAAGAGAAGTGGCATGGTATTGTCAAAAAGGACATTGCAAAATCAATCATGAAGCACAATGCTCTCTGAGATATGATTATATCTATGTGCCTTCAAAGAAATTCAATCAATACCACTATTTTTCAAATTTATGCACCAACCCCTAAAGCTAGTGATAAAGAAATTGAAGAATTCTACCAACGACTTCAACCTGAAATTCATCAAATATGCAATCAAAATGCATTGGAAACAAAAAGGAAGAAAAGTAGTTGGAAAATATGGACTGGATAATAGAAATAACGCTAGAGATCATGTAGTAGTAGTTACGTAATCTGTTGTCAATTTGAGACTTACGAGTGAAGGGGTGGAGTTTACCTGTCAATCAGGTCATGGCTGGATGATCTCATTTGGAGGCACTAAGGAGATAAGTAGCTCATTGGAGGCAGGACACTCCCTCCCTCCCTATGAGACATTTCTGAAGAGACGCCACATGAAGCTACCCTGATGCAGCCAGAATCCTGGGAGCTGGAGGGCTCACAGGGAGACTCCTGCCAGTGCTGAGATGCTTACAATGCCACTGGATCCACAAGACTTCCCACCCACTGGCCTGTGATCTTC
>NW_022104341.1:45311649-45319446 GCF_000313985.2 Echinops telfairi
TTGTGCTCATTCTAAAGAAAAATGACCCAACAGAGCACTCAAATCATACAACAGTATAATTCAATACAATTTTACTGAAGGTCGTCCAATAATGCTGAGTCATATTAGCAAGTACAACAGGGTAGAATTGCCCCTATGAGTTTCTGGGATTGTTGGGGGAAGTGGAACTCATTCAAGATCTGCCTGAAGTGACAGAGGCTGAGACCAGTGGCACCAGAGGCTGCAGCGTGGAGACCATGGAACAGAGCAAAAGAGTCAGGCTGAGACCAAAGGCCCAAGTAACATAAAAAGCAGACCATAGGACAGAGCAGAGGAGCAGCTCTAAGACTATGGTACTGTGAGGCCAACAGACACAGACGCCAAGGGATTATGTGGCTGAGAGACATTGGCTGCTATCGATCGAAGACTGCATCCTTACTGTTACTGACCCTGGCTTGTGGTAACCTGTTAACTTCCCTAATAAACCCCCCAAATTGTGAGTTTTCTCTATGAAGTTTGTGTGGCCATTGTAACAAATTATGAAACCCAGCAGAAAATTAGTGTCATGGGCGGAATCGTTGGTGCCAGAATATGTAACAAAAATGAAGGGTCAAGATGGCGCCCAGGTAGAATCACCTGCCCAACACTCCTGCTGTCAGTCCAGAACATTAAGAGATAGGCATGTGAAGCACACTCAAGGAGAAAGCAACAGGACTGAGAGTTTCAGAGGGACTTGGGGAGAGAAGGGGGAAGGGAGTGGTGAGCAAACAACGCCATAGTCAGGGGAACAACTACGGAATTAAAATGAACAATGCGGAGGACATAGAGATCCTGGGGGTATGGAGCAACAGCAATCTAGCTGAGAGTAATTACTAAGTGCTAGAAGAAGGGGGAGCGTGATGGTGGGGCAGGAGGAAGATAAAAGAAAATGAGGAAAGATCTAGGAAACAAAACTATGGATAGAGGTATAAGCATAGATGTGTACATAAGTAAATACATTAATTAAAAAAAAAGAGGTATTGGCCTGTGTACATATATTTATATGGCAGTACACTGAGATAGTGGACTGACTTTCTACTGCTCGTGCCTTCCCTCAGTTCAATAACACTGTCTTCTAACAACCGGCTGCATAAGCAAAAGCTGATGGTGCCCAGCTATCAAAAGATATAACGTTTGGGGTCTTAAAGGTTTGAAGTTAAACAAGTGGCCATCTAGCAGAGAAGCAACAAGCCCACTTCAGTCTGTGCGATCATGAGGTGTCAACGGGATCGGGTAACAGGCATCAGAAGATTCAAAATCAACAAACAAAAACCATATTGTTGAGAACAAGGGAGGTCAGAGCAGAGATACCCAACCCATCTGTAGACAATGGGACATCCCCTCACAGGAGGGTTCCAAGGAAGGGATGAGTCAACCAGAGCACAGTATAGCACTGATTAAACACACAAGATTCCTCTGGTTCTTTGAGGCTTCCTCACCCCCCATTGTCACAACCCCAGTTCTGCTTTTCACTGCCAGCTAGACCAGAGCATGTGCACAGATACAGATACAGATAAGAAATAAGAACTCATGACACACAGAATCCAGGAACAGGAATGGGAGTAGTGATACCAGGAGTGTAGGGGGAAGGTGGGGAGAGGAGAGGAGGAAGAAGGAATGATCAACACATAACCACACACCCCTCCCCCGAGGAGGACAAACAACAGAAACCATGGGGGAAGGGAGACAGTGGTCAGTGTAAGATATGAAAATAATAATAATTTATCAACGGGTCATGAGGTCGGAGCAGATGAAGGGAAAACAAAGAGGAGCTGATGCCAAGGGCTCAATAGAAGGTAAATGTTTAGAAAATAATGATGGCAAATAATGATACTACAAATATGCTTGATACAATTGATGTATGGATTGTTATAACAGCTGTAAGAACCCCCAATAAAATAAAAATAAATAAATAAATAACAAAACCAGAGGGGGAAAAAGAAAATGGAATGTGGAAGTATGTCTCACTTCTGCCTCATGGCAATAGGGAGGTCAGATATGGCCTCCAGGCTATTTTTGCTTTGGACAGCTTGACTTTTAGCCAGGTGGAGCCAAGTGTGGATCTAATGGAGAAGACTAAATATCAGTTAAAGATTCTAGATTTTTGAATTGGATGAAGGCTGAATTTACTTCCTTGAGGAATGAATAGAATTAAGCGGTGAGAAGAAGAGAGCATGAGAACAGGTGGATGGCCAAAGGTCTGTTAACAAGTTCTGTCTCCACAGTATTGAATTGTAGTCATCTACCTGACTACCAGACTGAATTGTATTTCCCAGCCTTCCTTGCAATGAGAACATGACGAAGCTCTCCATAATGCCATGTAAGCAAAAGTGATAAATACATACTTCTAGATCTGGGGCTTTGGATCTTCGTGTTCGACTCTCCTGACCTAGATGAGATAGCAACCCTGTCTTAACAATACAGTTTCAATATGTTGACAGTGTCTTATGAACGAGCCAAACACCTTGACCATAGTCATCATGTTACCCTGAGGAGAAAAGCTACCCAGCACCAATCTGGACTGTGGCTATTCTGGGAGAAAGACAAATATGTTTGGTGTTGTTGTTTTTAAAACTTTAAGGCACCTAAATGTTAAGTCATTTTGTTACCATAATCTTCCTGTCTCTGCTGTATGGCTGATGCCAGAAATCTTCTTTTTCTTATACCTTGACCCTCTAGAAGTGTCTTTGACAAATACTTGAATGTGTGAGTGCACATGCCACTTTGTGCTTGAAACTATATTGGAGCCAATAACAACCTCGGGGATTGATTAGTACTGAGGGTGGAGAGTAGTGAGGGCTTATCCTAACACTTCTACTTTGCCTCCATACCCTGTGGAATGCTAGGATCAGCACTGGCCTCAAGCATCATCATACTATCAAAAACACATTCAAGTGGACTTTGTGGGCTCAAAAGTATGATCAAGAACAATGAACATAAGTGATTACACATTCTACAAAGAGAAAACAGGCTATCCTATAAACCTGCAAAGAGGTATCCAAACACCATTATGACCCTTAGCGTATCATTCACATTCAGGCTATAAAAGGGAAGAGGGAGTTTAATCAGCACCCAGAGAGGTTAGTTGGAAAGCTTTATATTTCCTGCTCGTTCCTCACTTGTCCTACTGTAAGCCACATGAGGAGAGTTTTCAGGATTCTACATTTTTAAGCCTGAACAGGAACAAACAAACTCAAACTTAGTGCCATTAAGTCAAAATGGAATGAGAAATTGAAGTTTTGATTTAGACTGATCTTTTTAATACCTAAAAATGAGACTGTTCATTTCTTACTGACCAGAGAAGCTATCAAATCTGCCTGAGTTATGCATCAGAGAAGAGAAAGTGTCAACATAATATGCTTAAAAGTCAATAGAGAAAAATATCCAATTGCTTTATCTGCTTGTATCCATGAAGTGCAGCTCATTGTGAACCTGGAGTGGACCAGGTATGGATGGCAATGTTTGCCTGGCTCACTATTACAATTCTACCAAGAACCAAGAATATGGAATTGCCCATACCACCCACTTCCAACAGCAATAGCATGTTACAGTTACAGCAAAAACAGGAGATTGATCTGATTTTTCTTTCTTCACAGTCAGAACAATTAGAACCAAGCCTTTAAACTGAGTTTGCACTAAGGGTTCCAGACATATCCTAGAATGAGGAACCTTGAGGATGGTTGAAAGATATCCCAGAACATTAGATTGCCTGAAATAGTTCATTTAAATACTCAGTGAGATGCATGATGTAGCTACCCTCTGGTCCTGAACAACCCAACTTCAGACTTTAAAAATATGAGCCATAAACTTATATCATATTTGATGAAATTCTATTTGATGTAGTATTTGTTATCTGTTAAAAACTACTTCCACTAAACAAGAAAAAATATAAATAAGTCTGTATGAAAATAGATGAAGGAAAACTGGAAATTCACAGAAGGAAGAAATAACTTGAGTAATTATCCAAGAAAAGTAATTTTAAGAAAAGAAACACAATATTCCATTTATCAGGTAGGCAAACTTTTAAAACACTAATCATATGTTGTTGGAAAGGTTCTGGAGAAAAAGATATTCTCATCAACACTGATGGGAGTATAACTTGGGAAAAACTTTTTGGAGACTAGGAACTAGTTGTGAAATTCAAAATATATTTGTATGAGTATGTGTGTGCCTATGTAATGTATAGAAAAAAGTCTGGAAGAATACATAACAAACTGAACATATTTTTACTGCTCAGGAAAAAAGGGAGCTGTAATTTTTGTATGTCGTTTTATTTAAATAAAAAAAAGCAAACATCTACACTGGTGTTTTAAAGAGTAAATAGGCACTACAAAATATTTTAATTGATTTATTTCCCTTTCAGACAGATGTGTTGGCTGGTCAGCACACATCACCCACTGACGTTTGAGTAAATGTTGGCAATCTGAACCTTCCTTTAATATGCTTGGCTCTATAGTCTTTCACATCCCAATGAAAAGAGGTTTCCTTAATTGGTAATTAAGGTCAGGGCGATGTAGTACATCCCTGGAAAGTATTGAATAAAATTTGTTTTTAGAACTTAAAGATTAAAAAAAAACTAATCTTAGGGAAAATGTTTTAAAATACATTAAGATAAATTTAAATTCGTAATAATGAATTCTCTTAGTAGCTTTTATCATTTCTTTTTGGCAGATACTGCCTTCAATTTTTAAACAAGTGTGCCAAGGAAATGACCTCCTGCTAACCCGTCCTAATGTGCTTGTCTATGTAGAGAGCAGCACTGATCCAAAGAAGCAGCAAGTCTTCCAAGAAACCTTTCTAATTTTTTTTTTAATTTCAAAGTTTTAAGAGAAAACCAGGTCATTTAAAGTGTCCAAAGATAATCTTACTTGGTCCTCAAAAGATAGAGCTTGAGCAACATCTCTTGGAAATCCATCAATAACAATACCCTCTTCATCAGGTATCTGCATCAGTTTCTGCTTTATTTCTGTAATTGTTGTTTCCTTTAACAGAGAAAGAATGAACGGAACCACTTAAGTTTAGTTCACTTAGAGCTGGTATCAAAATCTTTGAATAGGATAAAGTAGACAGGCGTACCTGTGGGGCCAATTCTCCAGTTGTAATTATTTTGGCAATAAGACTCCATTTCCTGTTGCTGCTGGTACTGTGGATCTTCTTTCTTAACAATTCTCCCACTGAAATGTACTGGAATCCATAGCGTTCTGCGATTTTCAAACTTTGAGTACCCTTTCCACTTCCTGGGCCACCTATTATTGAAGACAGGTAAAACTATGACCTTTTCATTGAAAAAAAAAAACCTCTAAGCAGGTGATAAATCTTCATCTTGTTGTCACTGGGTGCCTCAGTTAACGTGCTGGGCTGCTAACCAAAAGGCAGAAAGTTTGACAACACCCAGAGGTGCCTCGGAAGAAAGACCTGGCAACCTACGTCTGAAAAATCGCTCCCTGAAAACCAGATGGAGCACAGTGAGCCAAGTCAGGCACAAGGGCCACAAGTACCAGGGCAGCTAACTGTTACACTTGTGCCATTATTAGTGCTACCGGAGCAGCGCAAACACTAACCATATTAAGCTGCTAACTCAAGGGCTGGTAGTTCAAATGCACCTAGGAAGAAAGGTTTGGCAATCTGTTTCTGAAAAACCTGCCAGTTGAATCTCTACAGAGTACCATTCTACTTTATCACACATGGGGTCACCGAGAGTCACAGTCAAATCTTGGCGACTGGTTTTTACTGGGCAATGCTACCTCTGTCTCTGGAACAAATGGAGACTTAACCAAGGAATGTGTAGAACTGTCTTGACCCACTGTATGAAACGGAGACACTTTTCTACTCCTATTTTAGTAAATAACTTTTTTGCAATTTCGAACAATGCAATTATTATCTTTTTCTGTGTAAAGTCTAATGGTTATTTCTTTAAAAAATTTTTTTAAATTATTTTTTTTCTAATGGTTATTTCTAAAGAAAAGCTTATGGGATACAAAAGAAAATGAATGAAATCTCAGGTACATGTCCAATGCCAGCGAAGAGCTAATGTGCAGCTTAGTGAAATACAATAATTATTTTTATACACAAAGTACCCCAGGCCCAACAGTTTCAAACTGATGGCCTTACCTCCTTGACATTCAAAAAAAGTTTTATATCTTGAGCATGCAGACCTAATTGAAAAGGTCTTTAGGATAAAACCATTTCACAGAACTCATGATAACTTTAAGTTTATGATTCATTAGTATTAAATTATCAAAACTTTGCAATTTAACCAATTACTGATCTTTGGTTGTTGCTGTTATTACCTGTCTTCTAGTAGGTCCCTAGGAGCTCTGGTGGAGTAGTGGGTTACACTTTCATGTCATCCCTTGCATACTAAAAGGGATTGAGCTGCTAAAGTTGGTGGTTTGAACCCACTAGCTGCTTTGTTGGAGATGAGGTTGTTTACTCCCATAAAAATATAAAGTCTCAGAAACCCAAAGGGACAGTTCTACTCTGTCCTATGGGGTCACTATAAGTCAGAATTGACTAGATGGAAGTAAATGAGTAGGTCCCCAACCCACAGTGAGTCCATGTATGAGGGACTTAAATGCTCTCCAGTTCTGGAATATGCCCAGCCACTGACCCACTCCCATTCATATGGTTGTCATTGTAGTTTCAGAAGCAGATTGCCAGGACATTCTCCCTACTCTGATTTATTCTGCATGTGCTAGTTCAACCTCCATAGTGGTTATCAATTATCTGGGAATCAAAGCCAGGTTTCCTGCATAGAAAACAAGCATTCTACCACTGAATCACTAATGTCTCAATCACAGGTAATTATCTTAAAAAGAAAGACATAAACAGTGAAACACTCATAAAATATTAATACATTTGCCTCCTAATTTATTCCCAAACCACTTTAGATTAATTCTCTAGTAAATCGGTATTTCTGAACAATTTAGACTAACAAGAATTTAGAGACAAAATATATTTCAAACTAAAGCCCGCAGTACTCAGCCAAATGCGGGGTTATGTGATGGCAATGATCAAAATGAAACATTTTCAAGTGCTCTGACATAACTTACTGATTGCTGAGAAACCATTTTGAAAGTCAGTATCTATTAAACTGGAGTATTCTGGTAAAATTCCATCGACAAATAATGAAACTCTATTAAGAAATATTAAAAATTCAGTCATAAAATGAGCAGATGTTCTCACTACTAATTGAACACATCAGGTGTCTTGTGTGTTGAAGTCACTTTATATGCAATTGCTTAATAAATATTTCATTTTGTTGCAAAGACAAGTAAAAGAGAAATTAGTTATTTATTCATATAGTAACCAAAATAATCCTCCTGCTGCTGCTGTTTCTGGCCGCCCTCTCCCTCTTTGCCTCCTCCTTCTTATGACGAGAGTTCTGAATGGGTAAACTTGATCATGGCTTTTTGCAGCTTTAAAATTCTCATATAAAGGATTCTAAGAGAATGATAACCATTTCTTACCTCTGATGCTCATTAATAAACCTAATAATATCTAGCTTTCACCATGTTATTGCTTTATTAGATTTAGGGAAGAAATTTGTTTATAGTTTTTGAACATTCTTTTTCTGAGACCCTAAGTCCTACCCAATTAGACAAAGCACTATGAATTACCTATAGTAAGTTAAAATAAATTATTTGTAAATCACATATAAGATTTGGTTCCAATTCTGTGCTTTTGATCTCTTAGCATATGGACAAATCAGAAACTGGCTTGAGTAAATGAAATTACATGGCCAATTTCATCAAAAAATTCAAAAGGACTTCTAAAAAT
>NW_022104341.1:45319886-45330331 GCF_000313985.2 Echinops telfairi
ATCCATTTGATTACTTAAGCTTCCTAACAAACTAATTTTACTTTCTTTTCTCTGAAGCCAGAGTCAGATTAATTTTGCTCTATTTATTTCTAATTCTAATAAATGCTAAGATCTAACCAAATCATAGATTCTATGATTATGTTCACTTAGGAGAGATTAATGTCGGTGCAAGTTTCTATAAAATTCTGTATTACCAGAAAAAGAAGTTTTTTAAATTTTATATGCAATACCACATGGGCATCTTAACTTCCTCTACCCCACTCCCTTTCAAAGCTGAAAGTAGTAAACATTTGCAAGGTTCAGGTAAAGTTACGTGGTAATTCACCCAAAGTCAGAAGATTGCTTAAATTTTCTCATATGACCTGTGGTTGGATTTTTCCTTTCTTTCCTTATCTCAGTCCTTAACAGTGATGTGTACTCATCGGGTCTGCATCATTCTGAACCCAAACCAAACTCACCGTCATGGTGCATATTACGACTCAGAGCGGCCTCCTAGGTCAGCGTAGAATTGTCCCTGTGGGTTTCTGGGACTATATATCTTTACAATCCCCTGTAGCACGACTGATGGTTTCTAAAAACTGACCTTGTGGTTAGCAACATAACTTGCATCCCATTGTGCCACCAGCGCTCCTCTGGAGCATTCTAGTAACACCTAACAAGTTATAATACAGCCTGTAAGCCTGTAGTCAGAGACTTACTCTTAGAAAGCAAGTTGATTTTACAAAATTTATAAAGCACAAACAAATACATGTGAAGTAGGAAAGATTTGAAATTTCAGAATTTCTCCCAAGGTCGTTCTCTGTTAAACTATTTTATCTTCATATAAAAGTCATAATGCATCAAAAATATGTACTGTTTTCCAAAAAAGCCATTTGGTATTACATCATTTTTATGGTCAATCCGAATTACAATTGTTCATCATGTTATAAGTCACTGACAATTGTTTCAGAGCAAGAAAGACAACCAAACGGAAGCAATGTGTTCTGCTCACAGAAGCCAGAAAACAGTGAAATGCTGTCCAGTTCTTCACCTGGAGTTCCGTCATCAATAAAGTACCTCCTGGTCTTATAGGTGAGCACCCCAAAGTTTCGACATGAAAACAACAACAACATTGCATTTTAAAGAGTAGAAACTCAAGGTATAATAGTGATTGCCATCAGCCATAGAAACATTTTACTTTCAGAAATCAGACTGCCATCTCTCTCTCTCTACAATATTGTTTCTTAAAAATTCAGGGCTAGATGATTTTCAATTTCATATTTCATTACACTTTCAAATGTGCAAATGTCGCGTCTAGCTTGGTGAGCCACTTAATGTGTTTATTAGCTCGGTGTATTTACTTGCATGTTTTTTCCTTGTTGTCATCATTATTATGCCTTCTCTTCTACATGGGGGCTGCGTGCCTTTTTCCTGGCTAGAACAGTTTTGAGCATTTTATGCTAGGTTTTTTTCACCGGGTCATCTAGGAGTCAGACTAGAACGTGAGCAATTACTGCATATGGTGCATGTTCAAGGGTCTCTGCACGACTTCATGGGTTTTGAGAAATCTAGACTGTATGAGTGGTCAAAACATATTTTTCAAAAATATTTAAAACATTTTCAGTACACCTATCCCTTTTGAATTGGCATTGGACTGATATTTTCATACTCAACATTAATACTCAGAGAGGTAATTGTTAAAATTAGCTATTATTATTTTGATTAATACTCAGATGTTGTATTCTGCTGTATAAAACATAATTCTATTACATTTGCTTCTATTAGATTTTCTTCTCAATGGAACTTAAATTCTTTTATAAATGCCAGTGTGCCATAAAGAGAAGATCCATTTGTAGCAGTTTTTACCAACATATTATTATTCATATCCCATCCAAAAGAAATAGTGAATGAAAATTCAGCTTGTTGAATAAAAGGAAAAGCACATTAAGTTTAAAAAACTTGAAGTAGACACAACTATTCTTTGTTAAATATGAAATAAATAATCCCACAGGATACTAAATCTTGAAGAGATTATTACTTTCAATTAATTACAAAGCAGTTCCATCACATTGTAATGGGATGAAATTGAAAATCATCTATAAAAATGCTACAGGCATTAGCTTATCTAATTATAAAAACTTCTTTGCTTTGTTGACAATTGTGCTAAAAATATTTCTACTCACTGTCTTTTTATCTTTTGCTTTTCTTGCTTACCATTATTTAACTCTTTTCACAGAGACACACTGTTGAGAACTGTTTTGAAATGTAAATAATAAGCAAAGCTAGTAATTATATGAAATTCTGCGTTCTCTTCTCATACCTATGACAAGAATGATTTTGGGTCGAGGTCTAGTAGGATCAAACACCTCGTATTCCTCAATCAACTCAGCAGTCTCGGAGAGATCCGTGTCACTTTCTATGGAGAATTGATGGATTGGAGGGAGTCGATCATACCGCCGATAAGGAAAGTTTGAATTTTCAGGCATTACTGCAAAAGAGTAAGATAACTTTGGAACGGAAAAAGAAAAGCATAAGAAAACATTTCTTGCATTTAACAATTGGTAGATGAAATGTGAAACTCGATGAGTTTGTTTTTTATTTTTTCCTACTGGAAAAAAGATTCCTTAGGGGTTACTTAGCAAACGTCCCTACAGAGCCAGAGAGTAAATGTTAAGGCTTTGAGGGCCATCCATCTCTGTTGGTAACATGGTCATCCATGACAGCACACACAATAGATAAACACATGGACACGCCTATGTTCCAAAAAGAGTTTTATTTACAAAAACATGGCTGGGTCACACTTGGCCTATGAACCTGTGCCCTAGAGGAACCTTTCCCGTATTGCCTAGTCTTGCTTGAAAGGTTGTATGCATCATGGTTGACTTCTAAGGGGGACAGTGCACAACCTGCACGATCATCTGCAGCTGTCATGTAAAAACCTTCCTCATCATTTATTTCATTCGTTAAACAAATACAGATCTGCTCTTACTGTAATTTAGGAACTCCAGAGTGGCCCAGTAGAAATAATCAACCAGCAAGTGAGAAGACCAGCAGAGACTTTCTACGTGAAGAATATTTTTCAATATCATAGAATTTTTCTTTCTACGAGTTAGCCCAGAAAAAGGGACTCATTTTTAAAAATTTTATTGGGGGCTCTTTCAGCTCTTATCACAATCCATACCCCAGTGCCCTGAGCCAAAGTCTGGTACACACCCCTGTACTACTGTGCTAGGCTTCTTTAGACACGTGTCTGTCTCCCTTGAAACTAAAGGAGGAGGAGGGGTGTGTGTGGTGTGTGTGTGTGTGTTGTGTGTGTGTTCACACGTGTAAAATCTAGGACAAACTTTTTTTCCCTTAAGAGAGACAGAGACAAAAAAAGAGAGAGAGAGACCAAGAATTGATGGGTTCACTTACAAAATTGCTACAGAGTTTTGGTATTTACTGGGTGGATAAGAGGTTACAAAAAAGCAAAGTTGCTAATCAAAGGAGCAGTAAAGAATAAAAGAGAAATAATTTGGTTAAAAAAAAGAATTTTTCTTTCCTAATATTTATTACTTTTAACATTCTTAATTAAAACACGAATGTATAAAGATTTATTGCCAGACATGTTAATGTGCTGAGGGTGATTTGATGGAAAAATAAAGATAAAAAACATTTAAAGATTTTATCTAATGCTATATGCACACCAGACAAGATTGTATACTATTCATGGCTAAAATAGATACCTCTCATGGTAAAAACCATAGGAGATGAATTAATGGGTCGATATTTTGAGGCTAAGGCAGTAGAAAAGCACTTACAGAAGTGGAAGGGGCTGAACTTTGAAAGGTAAGTACAGCTGATGCAATGTGAGAAGTGTATGCCAGGTGGGGAAAAGCAAGAAAGCTCCAAGTCATACCCACAAATGGCATTTTCAAGAAGATCAGGGAACAGAGCTGGCAAACCCAAGTCAGGCAGATGGTCTCCACCAGTTGTCTAGTTCATGGCTCCCTTCTTCCTCATGCCCTGTGTCATTATGCCAGGAAACACAGAGAAACCCTAAGTACTCAATAAGCCCAGGACAAAGGAGAGAGGAGGCCATCTGGTTTTCCATGAGGGACTTGGCTAAGGGGACTAGTGTATCTTAGCAGAGCCTACTACTGGTATCTCTTAACCTAGATACTGGACCAGTCAGGACTATCCATTCTTTCTTGATACAAAAAAACGAGGCCTTTGACTACTGACCCACTGGCCTCAATGTAGTTCCATGAAAGAAATGGAGCCATCTGCAGATGATCGTGAGTATTCTTTAGAAAATCCTGGCAAAGACTATGCTGAGAAAGGCATGGGAATAGTATTCTGATTTACCTTGCAATTTAACCACTTTGCCCAGTGCCAAGCAAAAACCTAGACATTTCCTTATTACTCTTCTTCTCTTACCTTTTACATATATTCCCACATGCATACGTTCCCCTAAAACATCCCAAGGGCATATGTTCCTCTGTCTCCAGGGCCAAAAAATCTTCCCAAAATCACTATCCCTTGATTCTGTGAGCCCCGTTAATACCTTTACTAGTCATCGTATTTCCCACGTGTCATCACAATCCACTACCTGAGATGCTCTTCCCTGATGGTCCCAGGGCTGGCTGCTTCTCATAATCCACACCTCACCTTAAATGCCATCTCCAATAAGAACATTTTCCTGATCTCCTACTCTAGGGTAGCCACCAATGTATCTCAAGGCCATCACTCTGATGTCCTGCATATCATCTGCCACTTCACCATGTGAGAGTTTTCCTCGTTCATTTATAAATTCATTCATCTTCTCCCATTAGAATATATTCTTAAGCACCCCAAACCAAATTCACCGCCCTTGATTCAATTCCAGCTCATAGTGATCTTTTAGGACAAGGTAGAACTGCCCCTGTGGGTTTTTATGGGAGTAGGAAGCCTCATCTTCCTCCGATAAAGGTTTCCAACCACTGATTTTGTGGTTAGCAGTCCTGTGTGTAACTCACCTACTCCACCAGGGATCCTAGTCCTTTAGAATCTCATTTCCATAAAATCTGGGCTCGTATCTATGACCATATTCCAGATTCTAAAACTGCTGGGCACATAGTTGGTGTTCAATCAATATTTGTAATAATGAAGAACAGCCTTGTGAAAAAGTGTTGTTTATTTGTTTAGATGTGTAAGAACCAGGAGATCTGACAGGTAAGCAGTGTGTAGTCATAATGTGGGAGTCTTGAGTATCAGGGCAGAGGGAACAACTGGTACAAAGCCATAGGATTTTTCTGGGATAGAGAAGTGGCATGAGGAAGCATATGTTGTAAGAAACTTCATCTGATGACAGCTGGAATGTATTTGAGTAGGGCGAGACTAGAAGCAGAGAGGTTGACTAGGAAGCTGTGAAGGTAATCAAGTGTGATTTGAAAGACTTAAATTGGAGAGAGATTAGAATAAATGGAAATGATTGGGTAGATGTTAAAGACATGGTAAAGGTGGAAGTAACAACTCAAAAATAATTCCAAATTGCAAATCTAAAGCAGTTAAGAAATATTGTATTTATTATAGTAGCTCTCTGCCCTGGTTTTTGCTCCAAAAATACACCCACTCCCTACTTAAGGACATGGTTAGATTCCAAATACCAGTTTGTTATATGAAACTGTTCTGTGAAAATGGAGGATGACCTTATCTGATCACACAGGAAGGTTAACTATATCATTATATGACTGCTAAATTACACAGTTGCATAACTGCCAAATTACATCACTACAGAACTGACAAATTATATCACTACTTTGAGAATGATGGTCGAGCCAAGCTGACATATAACCAACACAACCAGTGTTATCACCACCTAGCATCTTGGTGCTCACTACTACCAGATGTGCATCATTAATGCTTAAAATATTCAGATATGTTAGGGAAGCAATTTTTGCAACATATTACACTTGAACTCTTCTAAACTTTACATACTATACAGAGCCTCTCTCCTTTCACTGGGTTTCTTATTTCTGTGTGGAACTTCATATCTCACAGTGTCTTATAAATAAAGATTAGGTTGCACCCTTTCTTTTACTTAAAAAAAAAAAAGATGAAAGAGATTGGAAGGGAACTGGGAACTGAATTTCTGAAGCAGATGAAGAGGCTGCGACGTGACGATGTCGTGAGGAGGAGTTGTACTGGATTTCTCTCATTTCCAGCATCATTAATGACATAATTAGCTGACATTTTCATTTATGACAAGAAAACCAAAACAAAACAAAAACTCACTTCAATTAAGTCAATTCTGACTCATAGCAACCTTGCAAGGCAGACTAAAACTTCTCCGTTGGGTTTCTGAAATTTTTAAATCCTAAAGGAGCAGGCAGTCTCATCTTTTTCCATGGAGCTACTAGTGGGTTTGAACTGCCGACCCTGTGGTTAGAATATGTCACTTCTTCCAGGAAACCTTCTCTGAACCTCACACTAGATGAGGCCCGTCATCTCTGTCAATATGGTGAGTTCCATACAGTGTATCATTTCCTACAGCACCCACTGTGCCTCTAGCTTTATGTTTAATGCCTAACTTTGCTGCTAATCTGGAAGCTCCTTGAGAGCAGGTTTCAGGGTTGTTATTTTGGTCACTGAACTTTCAATCCTAGAAGAGTGTTAGGATGTGGTAATAATCAGAAAATAGTTTATTGTTATCCAGTTTGAATGGCCTCATGAAAATGGGAAGTATTTTGAATATGGCATGTTTGGCTTTGGACATGTTGTGTATACGATGGAAATTAAACATTACAGAGAAGTTCTATGGATATTTTAAGATAAAGAATTAGAATTCTAATTTATGACTGGCTACTCATATATATATATGTGTATATATATATATATACATATATATATATGACAGGAAATAAAGCTCACTTAACACTTGTATTAAAATACCATACAGAACTGTCAACCAATAATTTATCCTTGATTTTATCATATTTTAAGGACCCTTGGTAGTACAGCAGTGAAAGCATTCAGTTGTTAATCGAAAGGATGGACGTTCCAACTCGCCAGGTGCTACGTAGGAGGAAGATGAGGTAGTCTGCTTCGGTAAAGATTTACAGCCTCGGAAGCTTATGGAGTGGCTCTACTCTGCCCTGTCAATTATCTATGAGTTGGAATCAGCTTCATGGCAGTTGAGTTTGATTTTGTCATATTTATGACACTATGAAAGTAATTTGCTTAGATGATGAAAATGTTTTATTTCATAGACTAAGTTTTTATGATCACTTAGCATTACCATAAACCACCACCACCAACAATAACAAACCAATTCACTGCAAACAAATCAATTCTGACTCACAGGCTTCCAAGACTATAAATTTTTACAGACCCGGACAGCCTCATCTTTCTCTTGCAAAGTGGTTGATGGATTTGAACCACCTAAATCACAATGCCATACAGCTCTGGCAATATTTCAGAAAAAATTTCACGAACAACTCTTTAGATTTAGAAAGAATCATAATGCTTTCAGTTACTGGGAAGTTAATTTTGTTGAATTCAATTGCTGTTTCACAGATTACACATTAAACTTAAGAACACAACTGAGGAAAACATTTCATGAAATGAAAGTGTAACTATGGGGCAAATTAGTTTAGAAACTACTTTTGATATTTTAGCATGTGTTCCACCTATAAGGTAGTGTAACACAATATTATCACCACAGAACAAGGAAAGTTTTTATTTGATGAATAATTAAAAGATTTCTGAGAGGGAACACCAGTAAAGTACTAGGAAGTTTGGAGACCTTGAAATTGGAAAGTAATTTCAAGTCTAATTCAGAAACCAAACCTACATTTTTCATTTTTGTTCTAGCTCAAGCTGCTGCATTGGGGATTTCCACGCTCATCATTTGTGGGCCCAATATAGCTTAATAGATATCTTTCCTTTGGTTTGGCATTTTTCAGGATCTAGAACTTGCCTGTTTAGATGATGAGTGTATTCTCTATTCCTGCTCTCTAGTTTAGCCATAGTTCCTACCAATTTTTAGTATACATTTGGCCTGCCTGGCTCCTATGTCTAATGAAACCATGGAGATATGTTCAGACTGAAGTTCCAAGGTTTGATTTTTCTGCTAAACAGCCACTTTGATAGCCAGGGACCAGTTTTTCAGCTGACAGCGTTATAACCTCTTCAATTAATTTCAAGAGTGTGCAAACATCTTAGAAAAAGCTATAGTAATTCCTGAGGTTGGTGAGCACTTTAATGTTAATGCTTAAAAGACAGTTCCCCATTATTTACCTCACCTGATTTAAAAAGGGCATGAGGCATGTATTTAGTGTTGAGTGAGATTCTAAC
The DNA here is from genome assembly GCF_000313985.2 of Echinops telfairi. NCBI lineage: Eukaryota > Metazoa > Chordata > Mammalia > Afrosoricida > Tenrecidae > Echinops > Echinops telfairi. The sequence goes on from NW_022104341.1 coordinate 45,328,182, forward strand.
AGTGATATCATTTACTCATTTTACTGAAACCTACTAAGTGGTGTATTCTAGTGATAGCTGACTAGATGGTACTCGAGTGACTCAAGAGGTACCTGCATCCCCGAGAAGTGCCACATCCAAACTGTGTCTGCATAGTTTGAAGGGAAACCTTAATCTCCAGTTCTGCTCACTTTCCACTCTTCGTACCCTGAACTGTTTCTGAAGAGTGAGAATTTCAATTTGGGCTTCCAATCTGACATTAAACAAAAGTAGGACTATGTGGGAATAGTGAAAAACTCTTTAGTGTTGGAATGGTTCCAGGAGGTCAAATCAACATTTTTGGTGAAAATTCAATTTTGTAAGCAAATAACCTTTACCTTAAGACTGAGCCCAGAAGGTAAAGACTGGACTTATTTTGCATCAAGTAACAAGGCTTTACCTTCTTTATCTTGACTCCCTGTACGATGAGCTGGGATATCATTGCTGATGTCAGGTGGATCTTAGCTAAACGCAGAGATTACCAGAAAGATATTTGCTTGTGTGTATTATAGACTATGCAAAGTCTTAGACTGTGTGGACCATAATAAGCTATGGATAACACTGCAAAGAATGGGAATTCGAGAACACTTACTGGTGCTCATGTGGAATCTGCACACTGGCCAAGAGGCAGTCCTTCAAACAGAACAAGAGGATACAGGATGGCTTAAATCAGGAAAGGTGTGTCTCATAGTGGTATCTTTCCACCATGCTTATTCAATCTGTATGCTGAGTAAACAAGCTGAGAAGGATGTGGGAAGAACGAGGCATTCGGCTTGGAAAATGTACTAACGTCTTGCAGATGCCACACTCTTGCTTGATGAAAATGAGAACTTGAAGCACTTACTGATGAAGATCAAAGAATATGGCCTCCAATATGATTACGTTTCAATGTAAAAAACAAAACAAAATCCTCACAACTGGATCAACAAACAACATCATGGTAAACAAAAAAGATTGAAGTTGCAAGGATTTCATTTTACTTGGATTTACAAATCAATGCTCATCACAGCAGCAGACAGATTAAAGCATGTATTCCATTGGGTAAATCTGCTGCAAAAGACCTCTTTCAAGTGTTAAAGAGCAAAGCCATCACTTTGAGGGGTGAGGGGCATCTGAGCCAAGCTGTGGTATTTTGAATTGTTTCATATACATGCAAACACTGGAGAAAGAAGAAGGAAGACCTGAAAGGATGCATTTTAATAAAGTGTTGGCAAAGAATAATGAACAAATTTGTCTTGAGAGATCTGCAGCCAGAATGCTCCTTACAAGTGAGGAGGGCAAGACTTCATCTCATGTACATTAGACATGTTATCAAGTGAGACTAATTCCTCCTGAAGAGCATCATGCTTGGTGGAGGGTCAGTGAAAAGGAGAAAACCTCTCACAGAGATGGACTGACACAGTGGCAATGGTGAGCTCCAACTTCACAATAGCTGGGAGGATAGCACAGGGCGGGGCCGTGTTCCATTCCGTTGTTAAGTAGGGTTGTGAGTCAGAACTGACTTCACAGCACCTAACAACTACAAGAGGGACTGGTGTGAAAAGCCTTGTACAGTGATGAGATGACTTTGAAAAGCTAACCGTGCCACCTCAAGGTGTCATTGAATATTTCCTAATTGCCTATGTGTGCTTTGCTTCTAAACTTTGAAAATTTATGGAATTAGTTTTACATGAAAACTTGAATTATCTTAGTTCTCAGCAGCCTTAGGGAATCTGATGCTGGTGGTGAGAGGGTCATATCTACTTGCAGCAAAACATTTGTGCGCCAAAGTCTGAATGACCTAACATAGATTCCTGCATGAACAGGGAAGGACCTTCTCCACTCTGCAGGTGTTTGGGGAAATACTGTTACTGCTCTAGCCTGCCTGCATTAATTCTAAAGAATTAACACACTGACTTTTTTTTTCACACTGCATTCAATAAAATAAAATGGGTCATGACTAAATAAGATAAAACTGAAACTGACTTGTTCCTTCCTTACACTTGTTGTAAGGAGTCCTGGTGGCACAGTGGTTAAGGCAGTCAGCTACTCATCAAAAGGTTGGTGGCTCTTTATAGATTTAGTATTAAGGTAGCAGAAGGACATTGGGCCTCCACTCAAGTACTCCCTCAACACAAGAATACTTTCTTCTA
>NW_022104341.1:45331321-45339217 GCF_000313985.2 Echinops telfairi
TTGAGAAACGATGTACAAATGCGCTTTACACAATTGATGTGTGTATGGATTGGGATAACAGTTGTATGAGCCCCTAATAAAATGTTAAAAAACAAACAAAAAACACACACACACACAAAAAAAAGGTTGGTGGCTCAAACCTACTTAGCTCAGTGGTTCTCAACCTTCCTAAGGCCAAAACCCTTTAATGCAGTTCCTCATGTTGTGGTGACCCCCCAACCATAAAATTATTATTTTCGTTGCTACTTCCTAACTGTAATTTTGCTACTCTTATGAATCAGGCGACCCTTGTGAAAGGGTCGTTCGACCCCCTGAAGGGGTCATGACTCACAGGTTGAGAACTGCTGCCTTAGTTGCTCCACAGGAGAAACATAAGACAAACTGCTTCTCTAAAGATTTACAACCTTGGAAACCCTATAAGGTCATTTATGAGTTGGAACTGGAAACAGAATTGCTTTAATTATAAAATCTGTCAATAGAGTTGGGACTTTTCTTGGGAGTGGTTTTGTAAAGATGATGTTGGTCTAGTTTTGATAAGCACACATTTCTGAAAGAAAGATAAAAACAACAACAATGAATCTACCCAACAAACTCCAGCTCTTTGTTATAAACCCTAACAATTAAGCACATTAATATCTTCTATCTATAAACACCCAAATGTTTAATCTCCTATATTACATTCAAAAGCTGCTTAACAAATACCTTGCTGAGTTAGCAAGATGGAACTTTATATGCATTAATGCAGAAGCATTATGATAAAGTCTAGTTTTAGAAACATATTAATAAAGCAAATCTCTTCCAACTAATGAAATTTTTTGAATTGTTATATAATAACTAGCAATTTTATATGTAGTCTATTCATCTATTTGGAAATGTCTTATTTTCAAGTTTAAGGGAAAAAATCATAGTTTGCTAAAGTAATTCATTTTACAAAATAATGAAGTCAGTAATATAAAATTTCATGAAGCCTTTGGTGAATTATTGGACTGTGGCATGTAATTTTGTTAGTATTATCATGAAAGTGACTAAAATTAGTAGCAAAGATAGATTAATCATGCTACAAGGCCATAGATTCTCCAAAGCATTTGGAAGTGTAATGAATTAAATTATAATACTTGTGTATTGATATGTACTCCTTACTTAACAACGACCTAGTATTTTACATATATGACAATAATAAAAATACCTATTACCTGACAAGTTTGCACAACAGCAGCAAACATTAGGCAGTAACACATACCAAGGTGCTGGGCAAGAGTAACTCTCATGGGCCACACTGGCTAAGGTGTGTGTTTAGTTGGCTGAGCCACGATGCTTAGTGTTTTGGCAGTTATGTAATGATGTCATTGTCCTCCATTTTGTGAACTAATGTGGTCATCCTCAATTTTTGCAAAATGACAATCTTCACACACTGAACTGATATTTGAAAACCTCCCATGCTGGTAAGGAGAGAGTAGATGTAATTTAAACAAAACTTTGTTAACTGTAAATGTCTGTTATTTTACAGGTACATTACCATTTCTTAGAAAAGATCTCCGAGATTGCCCTCCATTGAGTGGCGGTAGGGTCTTCTTTTCCTGGCTGACAAAGGTATCCCACTTCACCTTGTCACAGCCGCCCAGTTCCTTGACTTTCTGTAAACAACTTTCCAAGTACTCCACTGGGTCTTCAGGCTTGGAACACATCAGTCCATTCAAAAGGCTCTGAAATGCCGCAACGAAATGAATAAATAAAATGTTTTTTAAATGCTTTGATTTAAAGTATATGTCCTACCTTTGAATTCAAGATGTTTGTGTTATTTGCATTTGCATTTTAATAAAAGAGCTGAAATTGAATAATGTAACCCCTAAAATTCTTGATCAATTGACTTTCAGCTTGGAGTTCTTTAAACAATCCAGGCAATGAAATATTTAAAGATGTACACATCACAGTCAGGTAAAGGGCAGCATGTGAAAATGTACACCCCTACCCCACCATGTCGTTGTTTATCTCACTCCTACTCATTCTTTTTTAAAATAGTTTTATTAGCATATACTTCACATATCATACAACTCAATCATTCAATCATATTGAGTTGTGCAGTCATCACCACAATTAGTTTCAGAATATTTCTCACATTCTTTGCTAGTAGCAACTCATTTCCCCCATCCTCTCCCGCCATGTCCCTAGGTAATTATTAATCCAATTACTACTGCTATAGATTTAATATCTTGGATTTCATATACAGAAATTCATATAAAAAACACCGGATGAAGACAAAATTATGGCTAGACAAACAGAAAAACCTCAATAAAAGTTAGAAAATATCAAAAACTGAAAACTTAAAAATAGGTCTAAAAGGAGATCAAATGATAAGGTAATTGCATTTTAACCTTATGACATCTGCCATAATCAACTTAAAAAAACAATTCAATCATTTAATCATATTAAAAAGGCTCATACAATCATCACCACAACCAATTTTAGCATATTTTCTTCTTTCTTGTACCCCTTGTTATTAGCTCCCTGTTTACCTCCAACCTTCCTTGCTATACACCCAAGCAATCATTAATACAGCTACTGTCTCTATAGTGTCACTCATCTTGGATTTCAGATGCAGAAAAACATACAAATATACAAAAACACCACCAACAAAACAAAACAGGCAAAAGCCTCAGTAGAAAAGAAAACAGAAAATATTAAAAACTAGAACAAATTTAAAATGAGTCCAAAGGGAGATGAAATGATAAGGTGTTAAATTTTAACATAACTGTATCTGCAGTAATACACTTCCCAAAGCACTCTGCATGATAGCAAGGCTGTTCACATCCCTGCTCAGGGGATTCACTGGAGGCTTAAGCCATGTGTATTTCCCCCTCACTTTTTTAAACTAGAACTACTTTAAAAATCGGTCAAACAATGGAGCTGATACCAAGAGCTCAAGTAGAAAGAAAATGTTTTTGAAATGATGATGGTAGCATATGTACCAATGTGCTTGATACAATTGATGTATGGATGGTTATAAGAGATGTAAGAGCCCCCAATAAAATGATGCATTAAAATAAATAAATAGTATTCTAAAAAAATTAAAAATATACAAAATCGGTCAAAAAAGAGATCTAATGATATTATATTACATTTTAGCCTAACTATATCTTCCACAACTGACTTTACAATGCTCTCAGTCTGATATCAAGGCTGTTCACAGCCTTTGATTAAGGTCAAAGGAGAACCACTGAGGCTTAATCCATGTGTGGACCCTGCAATGACATTTTAATCATCCGTTCGCCGAACTCAACCCAAAATCATTTAATAATGGTAGGGGTTCTGCTGAACTGGTGCAAATGGCCTGAATCCCACCACTGAGTATACACCTTCCATATCACAGGGAAAGTTTTAGATCCTGGGGATTGAAGGATCAATAAAACTCACTCGGTGTTAATAAAGAGTTTATGGTTTAGAAGAGGAAATTAATACAAAGATGATGTCAGTATAAATGACATTTATGATAGTTTATGCTGTACACCATGGGACACGTGCTCAGGCACAGGAACAATTTTGAGGATGGTGCAGGACCGTGCGGTGTTTCATTCTGTTGGGCATAGGGTTGCCATGGGCTGGCGCCAACCTGAGGGCACCTAACAACAACAGCATGCGGACACAGAAGAGTGAGCCAACCTGGGACTTGAGAAACTTCTGATGATGATGGTAGAAATAGTAATAACTACAACTCCCACCAAAATTGTGTAAGAATTTGTAATGAGTGTTCTCTCTAAGCAGCCCAGTTACCCAATGTGGAAATCACAAATTTGTATTCCTTACTCTTTTTTAACACTCATCTATGCAACAGTGTATTCTAAGCGCCCATATTAATATTCATTCTATGTCCATAGGTATAAAAAATTAGATGTAAATATTTATTTATTCAGTTCATGAAAATTGTTATACTTTTGATGAAATAATATATTTCTACCCCCTAGAATTTGTTGCTTCCATAAACAAACAGAATGTAAGGAGAAAAAGTGCAAACACCAGAGGGTACACACTGTCATTCGTGTCAGCTTGTGTTTCGACCCATATTTCCATTCAGGAATAATGTAATTCCTGAAAGCGTTCAAAGAGATAGAGATATTGTCAGAAAAACTGCTGTAAGTTCATCAGAAGTAGAAAGGCAATTTTTAAAGATGAACATCATATGTTCAGAGATGAGAAGTTGCCTGTTTCTAATATATCAAACACAGTGACTACTGTCTAATTGACCTGCTGCTAAAGGAATGGGATTCTACCTCTACAGTGAAAAGATGGTGAAGGATAAATCCATAGCTCATAAATCCGTGATGCTCTCATAAAAGGGAAGAATGTTGCAAAGGAGGACGCTACTCAAAAAGCAATATGGAAATATCTTAAATAACAGTCATTGTTTTGCCAGGTATTATTTAATATTTTCCTTAATGTTTTAAAACTTTTTCTAATAACACAATCTACTTTTATGTACCTGTTTTATTGTTCTTATTTAATGTTAACTGTATGAAATAATAAGCCTTTCAGTATAAAGTTTTTAATACTTCAACCAGTCATTAGGGCAGCAAATGGATTTTAAATTATTTGAATCCCACCACTGTATACACTGAACTGTTTTCTGATTAGGAAGGTGTGGTAGCTACATAATTTTATGTCAACTTGAATGTATTTAACAGTGTAGGGGTCAATCTGTCAATCAGGTCACAGGCCGATGGTGCATCTTTGTGGGTGTGGCCTTCTCATAAGGAAGAACCAGGGAACCTTCCCCTTTTTCTTCCTTAATCTTTGTGCTGGCCAGAAAGAAAGAGAAAAAAAGAAAACCAGGATTGTGTTGTTTCTTTTCCTGTTCCTGGTATTCAATATGCCACATGTACTAATTTCTAAAAAGGATACAGCTTTGAAAATGCTACTATGGAAGCTGGAGCCCTAGTGGTTTAATGGGTTATTCTTTGGACTGCGAGGAAGCCCTGGTGGCATAGTGAGCTATGCACTGGGCTGCTCACCACCAGTTTGAATCCACCAGCTGCTCCTTGGAGAAAGATGTGGCTTTCTACTCCCATAAACAGTAACTGTCTTAGAAACTGTTAACCGTCTAACCCCTACGGGGGTAGATAGAATTACTTTATAGGGTAGATAGACTCCTATAGGGTTGATATCAACTGGATTGACTCAATGGCAGTTAGTTTGGTTTTGGTTTGGTTTGGGGCCGCTAGCCACAAGTCAATAGTTCAAGCTGGTCTGCAAGAGAAAGATTACGCTGCCACCAGCCATAAAGACTTAAATGTTAAATATACAGTCTCAGAAACTCTAGGGAGCAGTTCTACTCTATTCAGAATTGACTCCATAGCAGTTGGTTGGTTTACACCTGGGCACTAGACTCTCTTATTCGCTCTCCCCTCCTCTCTTACTCCCTCTTATGTGTATTTGTCTCTGTCTCTCTCACTGCCATTAAGACTACTCCAACTCACATCTACCCTACAGGGCAGGGCAGAACTGCCCCTGTGGGTTTCTGAGACTAGAACGCTATAGGAGTAGAAAGCTTCATCTTTCTCCCATGGACTGGCTGATGGTTTTGAAAGGCCACCTTGAGTTTAGCAGTCCAATGCATAACCTAGTATGCCACCAGAAAAAATCCTTTCCTTTAGAGTATGTCATGCAAACAGCAGTAGTATCACCAATTTCAAAAAAGGGGCCAGAGAGACCATATCTCACCGTCTCTGGCTACCCTACTGCCTTGAGGCAGAGATCAGAAATGTCTCCACCCTCCTTCCTTCTTTATCTATTCTGATATCAACCCTTGACACTCTACTTTTCTGCTGGGTTTGGTAATTCATTGCTTTGGCCACACAAAACTTACAGACAAAACACAATTATGCGGGCTTATTGGGGAAGTTAACAGGTTACGACAAGCCGGGATCAGTAAACAGTAAGACAGTCATTGGTCCACAGCAGCCAGCAGCCAAATCTCTCTGGTCTTTAGCCCTTGGCCATGTGATCCCTTGGTTTTTGTCTTTGTAGGTCACAAAGCCCACAGGCCGCACAGGGCCCATCGTCTTGGCACTTCGGCTCTAACCTTGGCCTGACTCCTTTGCTCCTCAACATGGTCTTTGTGCTGCAACCTCTGACACCGCTGGTCTCAGCCTCTATTACTTCAGACATTGATCTTGAATGTGCTCTACTAGTGGCTCTCCTTCCTTTTTGATCCTGAGATTCTCCCTATGCTTCTAAGCTGGCTTTTACACAAAGAGTAATGGCTTTGATGGAGGTATGTTTTTTGTCTTTCCAGTGGATCATATCCCTAAGGAAGACTGACCCTTGACACAATGGATTGACACAGTGGCTGCAACAATGAGCATACACATACAATATTATGAGAGTGGTGCAAGACTGAGTAGTGTTTCAGTCTGTGGTGCAGAGAGTTGTTATGAGTCAGAACTGTCTTGAAGGCACCAGCAACAAGAATAATTGTAAAGTTTTGCATACTGAAGGAGAAAATTCAGTCTAGATTTCCTAAAACATCTGGTCTTGCATCTTACTGGGAGGACTAAGGCTTTGGAGGTCCCCAGCAGGTACCAATACATCTTCAGATTGTCCAGGGTTAAATATTCTGAATTTTGCTCAAGCACATTGGGATCTTTTTCTGGGCGTTCACTATTTTAAAACATACCATTCATATGCAGAAAAGTCAACAAAAGGCATAAAACGGAAACACAAGCTTGCCTGCTATCTATCGATTGATTATTTGCCTACTCTGTGTAAATTTTCATGAACGACCTATCAAACATTCTCTGTGGTTCTCTTCCACCCAGGAAGAAAAACAGTTCCCATGTTTATAAGGAATAGGCTTGTTTTCTTTTAGCAGAACTTTGCAATGAGATGCTCCCTTAAAATGGAATGGTCTGAGTAGGAATATTTGTGACAAAAACTTCTAGTTCTTCATCTCCATATTTGCTTTTTGACTATGTCTAAAGTAAAACTTTTTAGGAGAATCCAGTATATTGCGGAGACCTGTCCTTTCCCAAAAGGGACTGATTGTTTTCATGCATGAGTAATCATTTGCTCCATTTAGGCGTCACATACCAGGCTTGAGCTCAGGGGTGGTTTACCTGGAAATCTTTCTTAGATGGACCTGACAATGTGTCTTACAGAGATGAGAAAAAATTAAGGGTATTTCTTAAAGAGATCCATCTTAAAGGTACATTTGAAGAAACTGGGCCAAAATGATTTTTCCAAGTGGTGTTTTAAAAAAATAATAAAATAAAAAACAAAAAACAGTGCTAAGACATGGGTGGCGAGGCCTGGGGGGTGGGTGCAACATGACTTTTAGTTTACTACATCAGCCTTTTGGAAGTGTGGGGCCAAGTTTGCAGTGAATGGATTTTCCCTTTTGGGCTCACCCAGGAAGGCTCCTTTCCATTTAAATATGTTTTAAATGTTAAGCTAAGTAAAAGCACCTAGGATTCAGGAATGGTTTCCTCCTATGCATGGGAGGCACGGAAGTGAAAGGAGCTCATACAGATGTGGCCGAAAGAACTAACCCAAGGCTTTGGGAACTCCTTCCCTGAGCTGCCTCTCACACCCCAGTCTCCCGACACCGCAGGTGCAGCGCTGCGGTCTGAAGACAGCAACAGGAGTTCCGCGGCCCTGCCCCACCCAGAGACCCCGCCCCACCCTCATCCCTAGGTGGGTTGGAGAGGGTGGGCGACAGGTGCTTGGGGCAGGCTAGGAGGGAGCCCAACCCTTCACAGATAACTCAAAAACAAACAAACAAACAAAAACCGTGTTCAGGAGTTCCTTTAGCGAAAGCGCTGAGCGGCTTCGGGTGCGTGTCGCCCGGGAGGGCGCGTGGCACTGGACGGGGCTGGGACTTGTCTTCTGCACCCCCCTGTCCTTCCT
>NW_022104341.1:45340260-45358173 GCF_000313985.2 Echinops telfairi
CCGCCGCGGGAGCGCGGCGCGTCCTCCTGCGCCCACGCCGCCCCGGGGACGCCGAGAGCGGGACCCGGCGGCCAAGGGGATTCAGAGCAGGGGGTCTCAGACTTCCGACCTGTGTCCCCACACACGCCCAAACAAACACGAGATTGCCTTCGTGTCGTCAAGGAGATTTCGTGAGCAAACTTCCGAGTCACCACGTTGATCATTTATCTCTGACATTGCCAGATCTTCCCTGACAAGGGAGTTAGGAGTCAGGTGGAAGGAGTGAGTATTCGTGGTGTCGGATTCAGGCCCTCCAAAGGAAGGCTCCCATTCTGGGTGATCTCTAGTCTTCAGGAAAGTTTGCTAGTTGGCTTCCATGGTTTTCCCCTTTAGGGTGACAAATGCTTACAAATTTCAGGAAGAACTGAAAGCGACCCCAGACGGATGACTAAGTAGTCAATAGTCAGTTGATCAAAGGAACCCTGGCGGTAAAGGGTTAAGCAGTGGGCCGCAAACCTAAGGGTAAGTGGTTCAAACCCTAGCGAGCCTTGCTCTGCGTCCTGCGGACATCAGAGATCAGAGATAGGAGAACCCAAACCAACGTGAAGCCGGTCTACTCTGTCCCTGGAAAAGGACGTCGTGCTTGGGGAAGTAAAGGGGAATCGAACAGAGGAAGACCTTTGACAAGAAGGATTGAAACAGTGTCTGCAACAATGGGCAGAAACACAGGAACCATTGTGAGGATGGTGCAGGACCGGGCAATGCTTCATTCTGTTGCAAATAAAGTCGCTAGGAGTTGCACCCAACAACAATCCTGTCCTATCTAGGGTCCCTCGCAGTCAGAACCTTCTGGATGGCAGGAAGTTTGGAGAGGAATGAGAGGTGGAGATGTGGGTGGTGGCGGTGGAGGCCTGGTGTTGTGAAATGCCATCAATCTCTTTTGACTCAGAGATCCTATGTGAGGAGACCAGTTCCAGTAAGGATTCCTAGCTTGTCATGTTTAAGGGAGCAACACCCCCTCCCTCTCACTTAGCTACTGAGTGGGTTCCAACAGTCAGCCTCTCTGTTAGCAGGCTAGTCTCTTCGCCTTGGTGCAACCAGGACCGCTGGACCGAGGGCTAAAGGTCACTTACATTGGGCAAGTGATTGGAAGTGAGGAATGTGCAAGGAGTGCCCTAGGAGCGAATTGTGTGGTGAGTGTGGGTGGGGGAGCTAAGGAGTGCTAAGACTCTTGCTGAGGTACATCCTAGCTCCCCAGGATGTCTCACATCCCCCAGGAGGATGTCCTTTCATTGCTTGCATATGAGATGATCCATGTCTGTGAGGGTGTGGTCTCAAACTGTGTGCAAGGACCACAACTTTGGAAGAGCGTGTGCAAAAGGAAATTGAGTTTCTGGAGGCACCAGAATCTGGGATCTGGCCAAGGAGAGACCCCACACTGCAACTGCCACAAAAAACACATGTCAGAATGCCCATTTCAAGTTCCATTTGGCAGACTTTTTCTTGGTTTTATTTCTTGTCACACCAGCAACTGCTATCCAAGACTTTGTTGTGGTTTTCACATGAGAGAAGGAACTCAAGAAGCCAGTTCATTTACTTTAGTAAAGTAAATGAGGTTCTCTGAACATGTGTCACATGGTAGCCTTGAATGAGACAGGTATTTCAGTTTCACCGATACTGGTTTCTGCCCCCTGAATATGCTATACCACTTCGAGTTCCAGCTTCAAACATTTTTACCTTATTTTAAGCCAGACTACAGCTGTAATGAAAGCATTGCCTCTTCCCTACAGCAAGAATGCTGGGACAGAACCAAGACTCATAGCATGAAGTCTTACTTTATGAGCAGAGAGATCTGGGATGAGCTGCCCAGGACTGAAGAGGCCACTTTCTGCAGAATTTTTCAAGGTCATCCATTATAGCAAGGATCTAGTAGAGCATAGCTTACATTGCTCCTCTTCTGATCCAGGGCTTTGAATAGATATATGATTCTAAATCTAGGTTAAGGCAGTTGGTCAAGGGATGGGCAACTTACTTATACAGAGAAAAAAAACAAAAAGAATTCCATTACCCTAAATATTCTAGATCAGGCGTCCTCAAACTACAACCAGCGGGCCACATGCGGCCCACCGAGGACATTTATCCGGCCCTCCAGGTGTTTTTGCCCTATTTGGTTTTTTACTTCAAAATAAGATATGTGCAATGTACATAGGAATTTGTTCACAGTTTTTTTTTAAACTATAGTCTAGCCCTCCAATGGGTCTGAGGGACAGTGAACTGGCCTCCTGTCTAAAAAGTTTGAGGACCCCTGTTCTAGATAATGTGAAACCTTATGCATTGACAGTGCTTTTTGATATGTTCTACAATGAGAGATGTGTGAAAGAGGCAAGATGTTAGTAAGTACTTTTGCAAAGGGAGTGGGGTCTTATAGGGCACAGCTATGTCATGGAAGTATAATGGTTTATAGATGGCACAAAAAGTTTATGCTTATCGACTAGTCTAAAGTTGGAGTTTCAAACATACCCAGTGGCACTATTGAAGAAGGTTTCATAGCAGTTACAGTCGAGGGAACCCTATGGAACAGTTCTACCCTGTAACACTGGAGCTTGCCACTAGTCAGAATCAGCCCTGTGGCACTGGAGGCAAATAATATTTCTCCCCAGTGCCATAAAGCTGAACAAAGGACGAGAAACAAATGTGTACTTGTCAAGGGAAAGTTGGACCTCCATTTCTTGGGATGAAATTCTTATGAATGTTTATGTCAGATATCTGTGAATGCAGTCTCATCAGCTTCCACTTTCAGAGGGTGTGTGAGGCTCTGAGCAAGACAGACACACTCATTGCAGACAAGAGACTTACCCTCTGATGGCCAGTGAGCACAGGGACAATGAGGACAGATAAACAAGAGACAAATGCAAAACAAGAAAAAAAAAGGGAGCAGTAACAAAGGACACAGTAGATGAGAAGTGCAATGATGAAAATAAAATGCAGTGAGCTCTTGACTCGAAGCAAGGAGGCCCAGGAGACAAGGAATCTAGCCCGGGGTATTGAGTGTGCCAGGGGAAGCGGAAATGGGAACAGCCAGTGGGATGATGACTAGGACTTTCCAAAGGAGCAGCTATCATTGAGGAAGAGGCTCTTGGCGGGGAATGTTCCCCGAGCCATGCCTAGAGAGAGCTCACAACTGACACAGAAACTATGTCCCAGCAGAAGACCAAGCCTACCTATGAGTAGGGACCTTTGGCCCTATTTATGTGGAAAGTTTTGAAGGGCCTCTAAACCAGGACCGTAGTCCCTAAACCCAACAGGAGTGGTTGGAGCCATACTCAGTTCTTCCTCCACCCCTAACATATTTATGCCATCTGTATTTTATTAGGGGCCATTTAACTTATAGTAATAACATGCAAACATTTCTCCTGGTGGTTTTCTTCCCAGGAGGGAAGCCTAATGGAATCAGCTATAGACTCCGGTCTGGTCTAATATAAAAAGTAAATGGCAAGTTTGACAAGGTACAACCTTGTTGAATGCTTCTTGTGCCTAAGGTGCCATGCTAAGTACTTCACATAAAGCATATTACATATTTACACATATATAAGCTTATTTAATTTAATACTTAAATCAACCCTGTGTGATATGTATTGGGTTTTTTTTCTAAAAATAACTAAGACAAATTGAACCTTATTACTAATTTTGACAGAAGCTTACTAATTTCACAAATAGTAAGCTTCTGTCTAAAAGGAGACCTGGTAGTACAGTGGGTTACATGTTGGTCTGGGAACCGTACAGGCAGCAGTTTAAAACCACCAGCCACTCCTCTAGAGAAAGATGAGGTTTTCTAGTCTCATAAAACTTTGCAAACATATGTACAAATGTGCTCGATACAATTGATGTATGGATTGTTATAAGAGCCCCCAATAAAATGATTTATTTAAAAAAATTAAAATTAAATAAAGAAAAAAACTTGACCGCCATGGAAACCCACAGGGGCCATTCTACTCTGTCCTATGGAGATGTTATGAATTGGAATCAACTCAGTGGCAGTGGGTTTGGTTTGGGTTTAAGTTACTGACAATCCCATTTCAAAACTGTGCCATTTAATTCCAATAGACTCTCCTCCCTCTCAGCTATTCTCATCATAACATCTTGCATTTGTCTGTGGTTTTCAAGTTCACAAGGACCGTTCGTTGTACCTTTCAGGGATTTCCAAGACATCTTCAATCAACCTTTCATCCCTTCTCTTCTTCTTCTTCTTCTTTTTTAAAAGCAGATGTTATTTTTGTGTTTTGGAGAGGGGATGTTATCGTTTAAAGCACAAGCAACAATGACAACATATAACACCAGTTCACCTCAATGGATTTTCTAATTGTTCAAGATCCTTTTTGAAAAGGGTTGGCTTGGTACAGAGGTTGAATAGGCAGCACAGCATCCCTATTTATTAAAATGTTGAGTATGAAATCTCCCTTAAAATTATTTTTTGTTCAATAATTGACATTTTTTAATTCCCAGAAAAATAGTAACTATGTGAGACCTCCCATAGCTCCTGCTGTTGTTCGGCGCTGTCAAGCCAGCTCCTGCTCGCAGTGACCTGATGTGCGACAGAGGAAAGCCTGCCCCCTTCTCCGCTCTCCTCTTTTGTTTCCAGTGTGGAAGCCACGGTGTCGCTCGAATTCCTTGAGAGCCTTTTCTTTTTCACTGACTGTGTACTGTAACAAAGACGGTGTTCCTCTCCACGGACTCGTCCCTCCTGGTGACATTGCCAAAGGAAGTGAAAAATCTCATCCACCTTGCTTGTTAGGAGCATTCTGGCTGTGTTTCTTCTAATTCAGATCTATCAGTGCTTTGGGTAGTCCGTGGTTTATTCACACAGTTTTAGCCATCATTTGATGGCTCCGGTCATGTGCGCCATCATTACAGTGACATTATTACTTTTTAACACTTTAAAGAGATCTTTTGCTCTATGCAAAACATCATTTAATTTCTTGACTGCTGCTTCCATGAACAGTGATAATGGATTTCAGTGAAATTAAATGCTTGACTGTGGGAAACAGAAAAGTTACTCCCCACTTGACAATTCTGATAAATATGTTCTTGTTTATATGTTCATTCTAGAAGAACTTTCTGAGACTGCCATATTTTGTGAAAGAGCAGTGTTTTGTTCTGTTGCACTTAGGATCTCAATGAACTGGACCTGATTCGTGGGCACCTAATAAAAACACGTGGTGATCTGTGAAATCGTGAGTAAGCAGCAGTTGATATAATGGTATATAATATAATTCTTCAGCCAGAACTGAACTTCCTTCTTTATTTCTCTAACCAACACAGGCTAATTAGATCCACCCGAAACTTGGATTGTTGATCTCAAAAACACTAAGAATTTTTTAATGTTAAGAGGTCGAAAACTCTTGAAAAGAGTTTCCCTTGAAAAGACAAGGGAAATTTCTAAGTTAAATGATTTATGCATAAAGAATAGCTAAGATTTTGAGAAACCTATCCATCCATTCATTCATCAGTGCATTCATTTTTCAAACATTTATGAAATAACATTCTATATTCCAGGCCCCGTGGTGGGAGCTGGGAGTACAAAGAATAAGACTAGAAGGTTTCACAGTCTTGTAAGGATAGATGAAAAAAACAAAAACAAAACTCACTGCCAGCAAGTCAATGCCGATTCATAGTGATCGTATAGAGCAGAGGATTGCCCCTATTTGTTTCTGAGACTTTGCAGGAGTAGAAAGCCCCATCTTTCTCCCAAGAAGGTTTCAAACTACAAACCCTGCAGTTAATAGTCTATGTGTAACCACCATGAAACCAGGCCTGCTTGATTATGAATCCAAGGACAGATAGACATGTAATAATTAAGTACAGAAAAATGTTATGAAATAGTAATACAGTTCAATTAATCATTGTTAGGTGTCCTATAGGTGATTCCACCCCAAAGTGACATTCTGCTAAAGAAGGAACCACTGACCAGTCCTGTGACATCCTCAACAATTTTGTATCAACCCATCTCATTATCTCCCTCTGCATCACTGACCCTCTCCCGAGCATGGTGTCCTTTTCCAGGGACTGGTCTCTCCTGATAACATGTCTACTATGTATAAGACAAAGTCTCACCATCCCTTAGGTCACCACCCCTTCGTCCTCAAAGTGACATCTCTGCTCTCTAGCCATCATTTGATATCTTGACTGTTGCTTCCATGAGCGTGGACTGGGGATCCAATCAAGATGACGTCCTTGACAACTTCAATGTTTTCTCCATTAATCATAATGTCTGCTTTTCCAGTTTTGAGGATGTTTGTCTTCTTTACATTAAATTGTAATCCATTCTGCAAGCTCTAGTCTTTTATCTCCAGCAAGCCCTCCTCTATTTCAGCAAGCAAGATTGGGTCATTTGCATATCTCACAAGTTGTTAATAAGACTTCCTCTGATTCTGATGCAGTATTCTCACTCACATAGTCCAGCTTTTCATATTATTTTCTCAGCATAGAGACTGAATATATTGGTGAAAAGATACAGCCTGACACATGCCTTTCTCTTGCTCTGTTCAAATAGCTGCCTCTTGCTCTATGTACAGGGTCCACATGAGCACCATTAAATGCTCCAGTATTCTGATTCTTTCAAAATATTATGCGTAGTTTGTTATGATCTACACAAATGACTTTGCATAATCAATAAAGCCCAAGTAACTATCTTTGGTATTCTCTACTTTCAGCTGAGATCCATCTGGCAGTGGCCGTGACGTCCCCTGCGCACACGTCCCTTGCGCACACGTCATCTTCTGAACCAGCTTACATTTCTGGTGGCTCCTTGTCAGTGCACTGCTGCAACCGCTGTTGTATGATTTCCAGCAGGATTTTACTTGGATGTTATATTAATGATAGTTTAATGATATTTGCATTCTGGAGGGTCACTTTTCTTTTGAATGGGCACAAATATGATTTAACAGTAAAATACATAAATAAATTGTGATTTGTTCACAAAGTACTATAAGCAGAGAATCAACAGTCTACAAATGTGCACACCAATATGGAAGAATCTTATAATAATGAACAAGCTTCAGATATAAGAGACTTATACGATGTCATTCCATTTACATAAAAGACCAAAAACTGGCCAAACTAATCTATGCAACTAAAGGCCAGGTTGTGATTACCTTGGGGGAGTGGCGTGATTGGCAAGGACTGCGCATATACTCACTTTGTGAAAACTCATTCAGCTGTATGTGCCATTTTTGTATGTATGCTATATTTGACATAGAGTTATAGATTAAAAAGATAAGTAGTGAAGTATGGGATTTAAACCCAAGATCAGTTCATCCTTCAATTTCATGCACTCCTAATTGCCCCATGTTATGTTATCATTGACTAAGCAGATCTCAAAATGAACCTGCAACTTATGGCTCTTTTTTTGTGCCTTTATGATTTCATTTAGAGTCAAAATGCTGCTATAGACACTGTACCATTTGTAGGCGATACTTTGTTTACAGATCAGTCTCTCTCGCTGGTTGTGAGCACCTCACAGGCAGGTGTCATACCCCAGAATTATTTGCATTCCCAGTGCTTTTTGACAATGCTGTGCCCTCAAAGCTGTACACATTTTGTGTACAAAGGAATGAAATATCTATATCTGTGTATAAATATGTGTATGCATATGTGTACAGGAATAAAATATCTCTACCTGTACTTATAGAATGCTTAGGGCTCAAAGAAATTTAGAAAGTAATCCTAGAAAGCAAAGTAAACATTCTAATATCATTTAAAAACAATAATGTTTACTTATAATTTAAAACAAATCCTGTTTTCTTCTCCATCAGATCTAACTCAGTGGTCTGAGTGGTGAAAAAAATGTGAGAAACAATTTGAAAGAGTTGATATCATTTCTGATTTATCATCTGAAAGTGCCTTTAGGTGCTTAGAAAATCTAGCTCTAGCAATGTCTTTTTAATGTTTAGAAATACAATGGCTTATAAGTAAATGATCACAATGAAAATTGTGTTTAATAAATCACACAATGAAAATAGTGTTTAGCTAGAGTTCATTCAGTCTATAAATAATTGCTGAGCACCTACTGTGTGCCAGCCATTGCTGGCTCTACTGTGCTGCCAGGCACAAAAGAAAATAAGACACACTCATGGAACATACATAATCTAAGGGGAAGGCAATGTGCAATAAAACAAACAAACTGAAAACTCTAAAGGAAACTCACTGCCATGTAGTCTATTTGGATGAATAGTGACCTATAGGAGAGAGTAGAATTGCCCCTGTGGCTTCCAAGCTATAAATCTTTATAGGAGCACAAAGCCTCATCTTTCTCTCACAGAGTGGCTGATGGTTTTGAACTGCCTACCTTATGGTTACTAGCTCAACTTCTAATGTACTGTGCCACCAGGACTCCTTCAGTAAACAATAGATATCACAAGTTAGCATATTGCAGTTACAAAGTGATAAATGCTATGGGAAAAGAAAAAGTAGGGTAGAAGCTAGTTAAACTTTAAATAGGAGGCCAGGGAAGACCTTATGGAGAAGGTGACACTGAAGCAGACATTTGAGAAAATGAAGAAGCTAGCCTTGCCAATGTCTGGGGAGCAGTCAGTTTAAGTGTCCAAAAGTGGGAGGCTGCCTATGTGGCTTGGGCAGGGGGAGGTCAGCGAAAGCCAGAAACCTATGAGACCAAATTCCAGATGACTTGGTAAAGACTTCTAAGATCCTAGACTGTTACTCTGGATGAAATGGGGAAATTAATGAAGAGTTTTGAGGCAAGATGAGCATGTTCTGGTGTACATTTATCAAACAAAACCAGTTGTGTGCTGGTTTAGGAATAGGGAGGAGGGCATATGTAGAAGCAAGAACCGTTGGGAAGCTATTGTGATTCAGGTGAAAAATGACAAAGGCGCTGACTAAGGTGTTAGCAGTACAGGTGATGAGAACTGGTCAGATCCTAGATATATTTTGAAGAGAGCAAAAAATCTTGACTGATTGATTGTGTGTTGTATATGAGAGAAAGAAAAAAGTCAAGGAAAACTTGAGTGCTTGGGGCCTGAGGAGAGTATGTAAGCTATTAGCTTACTGGCCTCAAGCAGTTTGTATCAATTTACAAAAGTGGGCACCTAAGGAATTCTGCGATCCAGAGGAACAAAATGAACGCTTTGCTCAAAATGGTCTGGCACATAGTAGGTACACTATTCTGCTCACTGACCACATTTCTTTTCCACTTGTTGACTAATGATAGTCATTGAAATTCATAGTTAATCTACAAGAAAAGTATTTCCACTTCAAGATATACATGGAACCTAATGTCTTATGATTTCAATGCTCATTCGCCTACAAGGGGAATTCTGTAAATCCTTCTAATCTAATCTTTATCAGTCATCCTAACTTGGCTAAGATCAATACAATAAGGGAAAAACCTAAACTCAAAGGAGATTTGAAATATAAGTATTCTAACATACAAATATACTTAGAAGTAAATGCTTTTTAAAAACGTCTCACATAAGCCTCAGAAAAAAAACTAACATATGAGATAAATTTTTTTCTTTAATTTGTTTTTCTAGAATGCAAATATCTCATCAGAGTTTTTATCATTATTGATAAATAACAATGCTTTGAGCCTAGAGGCCTAAAGTTGGTAAATCACACACATGGATCATAACCAGACTGCCCTTTTGAGTGTTTGTTTGCATTGCTTATTTTTGTCACTTTATTTTATGTCTCATGAACAATCTATTAGTAATACATACATTAATCAGCCTAGGATGAGTAAGTTTTAATCTTTCCACACAAGGAATAAAATGTGTTTTTTACCATCACAAGGCATTCATGTTGGTGTGCTTGAAAATTTTTTAATTTCCCAGTATTTACCATCTGCTACTGTTTTTATCAGTTTGATTTAACCATACTTCCTCTATTAATTGTTCTCCTGCAATGCAATTAGGAACATTCATGCTGTTTTTCTAACTAGATGAAATCATACAATTAAAGGTCTAGTAGAGACACATGAACAGTGATTAAGTTAGAGCAAGAGTGGTCCATTCCTAAAATAAATCAAAATGTTAAATTATACAATGTAAAACTAACACTAAATAATTTCTACATTCATATCACTCTCTTCTGTAAAAATTTTAGAATTTTACTCTCATCATTTACCCCCTTAGTCATATGTAGTTATTTAAATTCAAACACTTTGAATTTAAATAAAATAAAAAATTTAGTTTTTCAGTTGCATTTGATATATTTCAAGTGCTTGTATCCATATATGCCTAGTGGCTACTATGTTGAGTAGTGAAAATTTAGAATATTTCTATCATCTTAAGTACTAGAAAGTACTATCTAAAGACTAAACTACACATTCCTTAGCATAGACGTCTAGGCCCTCTATAATGTCGTTACTATTTATCTTTCTAGTTACATCTGCCACTATATCATTTACATGTAACACAGTGTGCTCTGTCTTCTAAACCAATACCTTCCCTCAATAGATCTTATTTGATTTCTCCAGCTGAAATATCCTCTTTCCTGTTTTTCACTTAGTAAAATATTCCCCTATCTTTCTCCCCTCTCCTCCCTTTATCTTGCATATTCCATTTAAATGCAACTGTCTCTATTAAAAGCCATCTTTATTCAGGTCAAAGGAACTTACATAATTTCTTCCTTTGTCCTCTCTGGAGTGTTATTTGTACCATTGTTCCACCTTGTGCCTTATTTATTCACATTTGTTTCTCTTATCTAAGCCAGCACTCAATAGACAGTGTCTTCATGTTTATAACATGTACTTCCTATGCAAAGTTTCACATGCATACTAAATTATCAGAAATGAAGATTTGAGTGGTTTATGATAAATTTAAATCTTACTTTCTATAATGTGATTATTTGAA
Source organism: Echinops telfairi (assembly GCF_000313985.2). Classification (NCBI taxonomy): domain Eukaryota; kingdom Metazoa; phylum Chordata; class Mammalia; order Afrosoricida; family Tenrecidae; genus Echinops; species Echinops telfairi. The sequence continues at coordinate 45,351,108 of NW_022104341.1, forward strand.
AAAATATTATTATGATAGTCTGATGTGCTTTAAAGTTGAAGATTTATTTGCTCCCATACATTCTAGAACTATACATTTCAACCCCCACCAACTAATCTTAGAAAGGGTAGAAGAGAGGTGACTAAGTACATTGAATTATAGACCCAAGTCTCTCTTTTTATGACTTTAATTTGATGCTTACACATTAGAGTTGCCTTTGTTATTATCTCATACCCGTAGCTAGAAAACAGGATTCAATTTGAATCAATCAAATAAATAAAGAACATCTACTAGTCCCTCATCATTGGTGTTAGGTGCTAGATGCCCTTCCTATCTAGCAGGCCCTGGTCACTGGTTTTGCAGAATTACAAAAATTAAGGTTTTTATAACCTTGTTCATAGTTTCAAAAACTCCTGTTGGCCATTGCTACAATTCCATTATTTAAAACAAAATAGAACTCTCATCAATTAATCTATCAAATTCCAACAGACAAATGAATTCCCAGAAGCCATCCTTCCTCTCACCTCCAGAATATATAGCACAATGCCCTGGCTTATACTTTTGAAGGGCATTTCTCATTATGCTACCCATGTCGTCCACAAAATCCCTCTTTGTAATTTTCAGAAATTGGCAGGTGTTCTTTATGAAGATTCCCTTATGCTAATGAAATATTGGCAGTTCCAAGGATGGATCTACTTTAGTAAAGGAGAAGAAAACATTTTAAAATTTCCCTGTTACTCTGAGTACCTACTATCAAAGAAGGTGTTGCCTAATGTGGTTGTATAGTTTCATGGTGAGAGTCATTTGGCTATCTTTGGGTTTGACAGCTATCATTTTGTAAGAGTGGAGAAAGATAATATATATATAATATTCTGATGCTCACTTTTAAGTCAAGCATTCATTAAATTCTCTTTATTGTACTATACACCCTTTCATTATGTCTGTCTGATGACTTCACCAATGACTTTTCACCAGGTGACTTCTATACTGTGTATCTTCATCTTTCTTTCTGGGCTACTTGCTACCGGGCTACAGTTTGGGCTTGCCAGTAGGTTTCTAGGTACTCATTCTTCTATTTAGCTAACATTTATTGATCATAAACTACAGGAAAAGCATCATTCCTATGAAGAAACAAAGATAGAGACAATGAGACAAAGTGCTCAGGGCATCCCTAGATGAAAAGTCTACTAAACCAGAGATGATAATGTAACAAGAGCCAATACAGCAATGAGGAAAGAGTGTAGCCTTACTAGCTCCATGAGCTACTGAGTCTCAGTCCTCTTTTATATAAATGGGGCAGATTAATTCCTAAGTAGTTGGGCTAATTGAGCTAGTAAACTACAATTGTAATGTAACCTAATTTTTCTGTGCCGAATTTCCAGTTCATTGCCTATTGAATTCCTTATTCTGTCATTTAAAACCCTGTTCCTAACTATCCCCCGCCTCCTCCCACATTATAAATTAAAATTAAATTGAATTTCCTCTTGTTTCTTGGATACCCATGCCTGATGTCTCCTTGCCTTTGGTCAGGCTCTTCTGTCCATGTGAAGTACGCCCCCAATTCTGCATATCTAAATTCTTTTTCTTCAAGGCCCTTGATGAAGCATAACTCTTCATAAAGACTTCCTTAGCCTCTGTAGCAAGAAATCAATGTTTGCCATAAACTTCTGTAGCACTTTGTTGAACCTTAAAAAAAAAAAAAGTTTTCCTGAGGGTTCGTAGGTCCAGTAGCAGAATGAGAAGGATAATGAGTAGCCATGCTCTGAGTTGGCAGCGAATCGATGGCAGGGAGTGGTGCAGGGGAACATTTTGTTCATGATGATCATTATGGGAGGAAAGTCTGGTGGCACATCCTGACCTCCGGATACATAGGAATTAACGGAATGTGATGGAAGAGGCTGTACCTTTCCTCATACCACAGGCCAGCTCCTCCGTGCTACTCCCGCTTAGCCCCCTTTACTTCCTTCTCACTGTCTTTAGGAAACTACCATGGCTCTAAGTAAATCAGACACTGTGGTTAAAAAATGATAATAGAACTAGATGATATAAATCCCTGTAAACAACTTAATTTGGTGGGGGGACTATCTTTAAGCTCTGTTTGTTACTATGATTCTGGGTAAATATGGATTTCTTGGCCTATTTTTCGCTTGAATCAATCATCTTTTAAAAGTTTTCAAGCCTTGAAAAGATGTGAATATTGAGATTTTTAATTACTGAAAAAACGATGCATTTCACTGGAAGTGTCATTCGCTTATTATGCCATCGGAACTATAAATCAATAAAATAATACATTTTCATAAATAATAAATATTTTCCATAACAGCTACTTTTAGAGCCCATGTTGTAAGGTTTACTTTCCTGGAATTAAGTGATTCATTGCTGAAGCAATTTCACTTTCTGTGTTTGTGTAAATATTAATAAGATTCTTAGATCTCTATTAAAAATCCAGGTTCTCTAAGTAAATATGATTTGATGATAACTATTATCACCCTCAAGGTGGTCATCAACAGTCAGGAAAGAACTAGAAGGTGCTGAAACTAAACCAGTAGTCAATCCTGTTTACTTTTGTAGGCCAATTGTGCCTTCTTTTTCAGCAATGCCATCATCTCTACTTTCCTACTCAAAGTAAATGTGTACAAATGATTCTAGTGTCCTTTGTGAGCAACTCTACCTCACTGATCCCGATTCAGTATGCTTTCCCACTCTATACAGCAAATGAGTCCTTTCTTTCTCTTGCTTTCCATATGCCTTCTGCCTTGAATGCAATTTTAAAAATACTGTTGATTTAGTACTTCTAGAATTATAAATTCACAGTCACGATCATTTTGTCACTGACTCTATCATCCAAGCTGCAGACTATATACTATAAGTACTTCTCTCTCTCTCTCTCTCTTTAATTTGAGACTGCCACAGACTTACTAGTGTTACCGGGAGGAGACTCTTCACACCTCAGTTCTTGCTGCTGCTCACAAGAAAGATTTCAGGCAAGGAACAAAATCCAGGCGACAGTTTGAGAAAAGGTTTGAACAGAAAGAATGCATTTATTGAAGGAGATATTTTGGAAAGAAATCCCAAAGGCCCTTAAAAAACCAAACTCACTGCCATCGAGTCAAACTTGACTCATGGCGACCCAATAGGACAGAGGAGAGCTGCCTCGATGAGTTTCAGAGACTGTAACTGTAGCTCCCTGCAATGTATTGCTGTAACCATTGTTGATCTTCTGAAAAATTTTACTTGCATGTGCTATTAGTGCTATTGTTCTACAATTTGAGCGTTCTGTTGCATTACCAGTCTTAGGGATGGTATCACTTCCAGTCAGTTGGCCAAGTATCTGTCTTACAAATTTTCTGGAATACACAAGTCAGTGCTTCATCACCTTGTTGAAACATTTAAGTTGGTATTCCTTCAATTTCTGGAGCCTTGTTTTTGGCTAATGTTTTCAGTGCAGCTTAAACTTCTTTCTTTAGTACCCTTTGTTCTTTCTCAAAACTACCTCTTAAATGTTGGAATGTCTACTCGTTCTTTCCGATTCAGTGGCTCTGTGTTCTTTCCATCTTTGGATGCTTCTGGAATCATTCAATGTTTTGCCCATAGATTCTTTCAATATTCTAACTTGAGGTCTGAGTTCAAATTACAGTGGGTAATATTAAGAATTCCCTGGATTGACAGACGAACAAACAAATGTGTCCTAGAAGAAATATATCCAGAATGTTATTTAGAAGAAGGATGACAAGGCTTGATCTCACGTACTTTGGATATGTTATCAGGAGAGACTAGGCTCTGGAAAAGGACCTTATGCTTGGTACAGTAGAAAATCAGAGACAAAGAGGAAGATCCTGGATAATGTGGATTGACACAGTGACTGCAACAATGAGCTCAAACCTAAGAACAGTGGTGAGGCTAGCACAGTGCAGGGCAGCGTTTCATTCTGTAATACATGGGCTCCCAGTGGGTTGAAACAGACTCAACAGCAACTAGCAAACAATATTTTTTGTTTGTTTATCGATCTCTCTAGTTAGCCGGAACCTGAACTGTTGCATTCTGTAAAGAGGGTCTGTGTTGTCCAAGGGTTCCAGGCACAACCACCTGCTAATGGCTGCAGCTCAACGCTGAATTTATTTTTAAGGAATTTCCTTCTGAGATATTTGACCCATGACATTGTGAGAGAACTGGTGGTAAAATTCTATAATCCTGTCTTTTGTTTCAATGATATTCACATCCATCCATTGCATCTTCACCTTCACCTTCACCTCAGCCAGGTCCGTTCCTCTCCTCGCACTCTCTTAGAAGAGACAATGTACATATATTGGATGGGTACAGCCAGTACCCACAGGAGGTATTTGTCCTTCGTTGTTGGAACATAGCATTCTCTCACTAGTAGTCAGGGAAACAGATTTTGGAATAAGATTGCTTTGGTTTAAGATCTGTTCCATCATTGACTTGCGGTATTTGGAATAAATTACTTACTCTCTGCCCTCTGTTTCCTAATCTATATAATGAAAAGAATACTTTAAGACATTATTGTATTTCAAAGAATTGATAGATAAAAAACACTTAGGACAGATCCTGCTACAAGGTAAGTGCTCAATAAATAATATTAGCCACAATTATTGTTTTGTTGTTATTTTATACACATTGTATCTCTTTTACTTGATGAGAGTAATTCATATATGTCTCATTCTGATAGCACCCCAAATTATTACACAATGATTTATAGATAAAATGTATACCATAAGTGATTTATTAATTGAAAAACAAATATATGAACTATTTGCAATATACCAGGCATGCTAGGAATTGGAGATTTAATAATAGTAAACAAGATCTACCAGGTCCTTGCTCCCATCGGATGACATTCTATCAGTAAGGACACATGTCAAATAAGTAATAACAATAAATAGCAATGTTGCACTGGACTAAGAACTGGAATCTCTAGTAATAATTTGTAGAATGACTAGTATGAGCTAATACACTCCTTCTTCAGTACCTCTGGCATACATGACAGGAAGCTTGAATGTGAACACCTTCATTGAATGTGGTACCTTCCTCATTGAAAAAACAATATCACCTGACACTTCTGTAGGCTCACTAAGATTACAGTGCCACACGGCACCATCAAAAGCACTCTAAGGAGACTGGAAAATCAGCTCTGCATGTGATTGTGAACCACATATGGAAAAGATGCCACCAGTGTCTCCATTGAGCTCGTCAGTCTAGTGCCTTAAATTCTTCTGGAACCAACACATTCACAGCTGACTTATAGTCATTTCCCTTCATGTGATTTGAACTGTGAGTCATCTGTTCCACTGAAATTGTGGACACGCTGGTGTATTTTTAACTGACTAGGAGCCACTGTTCTACAATAAAACGGAGCAGAGATGCAGCATGTAATTGTCTAGGGGCAGAAGGTGGGAAAGGCTTTGAGCAGAGATTTATGTTTGGGATCTCTCAGGTGGCAAGGAAGGGTCCTCAAGGCTGAGGCTTTCAGCCCATAATCCCCGGGTTACCTTTCCAATTTGGGGTAGAAAAAAATGCAATTTATCAGTATGAAACATTCCTCTGAGCTTGGCTTAAGTGTCTGTTCTCTCCTGGACCCTATCTTATTTACCTCTGCTGCCCCAAAATCAACCACCAGTGTCTAGATCATAGTCCAATCTACAATATATTCGTTGAACTCATCCATTCATCCATTTATTCGTTGACTTAATAAGTTTTTTATTAAGTACATATCACGTGCAGGAACTTCTGGTAGACATGAGGGACACAGCAGAGGGGAAAAAAAAAAAAGCAGACACAGTCCCTGCCCTGGTAGAGTTTAGTTTAGTGTGTAGGTGAGTATGATGAGGCACGGGGATGAGGTAATGCTGAATATAAATTAGTAATTACCCAAATAATTTCAACTCCAATATTTATAAGTACCCTGAAGGATTAAGGTATCCTGATCAAATTCTGATAATCAACTAGCAATATAAACACCAACCAAAAAACTCAAAACACACCCATTGTCATTGCGTTTATTCTGTCTCAGGGCGAGCCCATGTATTGTAAGGTAGAACTGATCTCCCCGGGGTTTTCTTGGCTGTTGTCCTTAGAGAAGCACATCAGCAGGCCTTTTTTTCCGAGGTGCCTCTGTGTGGGTTTGAATCACACCTTTTGGTTAATAGCTGTGTCAGCTCCTCTCAAGAAGCAAAACCATTGACACGTACATGTATAAGAAAGAAACTTATAGTAAGAGAGCCGAAGAGAGTCCATGGGCCAGATGCTGAACTGAAATTCCAGGACACTAGGAAGTAGGAAGATTAACCTGCAAGCAGGCTGGAAAAGGCCAAGTTGAATGGATCCAAGGTCAACAGGCAACATGGAGGGCCACTGGCTCAAGTCCCAAGAAGCCGGATACATGATCCAGGACAGCAGGAAAAAGGGAAAGGCTTATTTATACACTTATTTATACAGATAAGGGGGGGCCAAAGCCCCAAGGAGACATCATCTGGCTGAAACCGTAGTTAGGATTTGCATGCTATGCAGAACAGAGCCCATCCTGGGCTTCCTTACATTATGTTAAGCCACATTACAAGGGAGGCCTTATGGCCAAATAACAGAATCCAGGCCCAGCCACATGACCTAAAACCTAAATATCATAGTAAATATCACAGTAACTACAAACCATTTCCGCCAGCTAGGGACCTTACACCAGCAACGTATCATTGATCTAGTTACTTGATATCTCTGAGCCTTATCTCTTTTATAAAATGTTATCTCTTTTGTAAAATGAGATAGTTGCATTGGCTGATGTCTAAACAGACTTAACTTTACGATTCTGTGCTTACTTAGAGCAAACTAAAGCTTTGTAGAAAAGAAGCTGATTGAGGTAGTTAGTTTATTGTGCCAGCCTGGCTGATAAACACATGTGGGATTTAACACATTAGTGCTATGGGACATCTAACCTGTGGACTGTGTCGCTGTAATTTGAGGTTCCTTTAAGACCTACTTCGCCATGCTACTGGAATTTACATCTCTTGAGCTGGGGACTGACTGTTGGTGACCTGGTTGACTGTTGGTGACATGCCTTGCTGCTTGCTGCCTGTGC
>NW_022104341.1:45358638-45380469 GCF_000313985.2 Echinops telfairi
ATGAGGGATGTTTTGAATTTTAAGTATCTTGACATCATTCTGGTGAGTAATAGGATGTTATGAAGTCTTAATTGCGATATTTTCTCTCTCCAGAGGTTACAAATAGGGCACGGTTTGCAATAGAGGATTCTTTTCAGTTCAAAATTACTAAATTCTTCAACACTGAGTTTAAAGAAGGTCCAGTTTGGAGCAAGAAACATCTGGGTTTTCCCAGATGAAAGGGACCACATGGATTGGTGGGCTTTACCAGTGAGATGGATAAGAGGGTATGAAGGGCTGGACTACTACTAACAGGAGGAATTAAATGATTGTGCCAACTCATTTAACTCAACAGCTCAACTTCTGCCCTGCAGTTACTGTGTGCTCAGTCTTTCTGGATGCTCTGGACAGAAGTCTTGGATCATCCTTGGCTCTACTCTTTGGTTCATCCCATAGCCTAGTGATTGTACCTCCAAACATGTGCAGAATCCAATCACTGCTTGCCACTGTCACCACTATTGCTTTGGTTCAATCTCGATCATTTCTAATCTTATTCTCACAATGGCTTCCTAACAGATTCCTTTGCTTTTGTTTCCTGACTCTCAGCTCTTTTCTCAGTCTCATATTGAGAATATTCTCAATCAAGTCCAATCACTAAATTCTTTACACAAAACTCTCAATGGCTTTCCATTTATCTCCAATAAAAAAAGCAAAAATTTACAGTGGCCTGCTAGGCCTTATACAACCTTTCACTCCCTCCCTCCCTCCCTCCCTCCTTCCCTCACTACCATTGTGTGATTCCAACTCACAGCCACCCTTTAGAACAGGGTAGCACTGCCCCTGTGGGTTTTCAAGATTGTAACTCTATGGAAGTAGAGAGCCTGGTCTTTCCCCTATGACTCTCTGTCTCTGTCTCTGTTTCTCTTTCTCTTACACACACACACACACACACACACACACCCCTCTCCTACCCCCTTCACTCTGACCTCATAAACCCATTTTTTACTGTCTCCATCCTCCCTTTCTTCCTCGTTTTATTTCCTTGAGACCCCCAGATGCTGACAGGCATTTTATTTTCTCAGAGATTTTGGCTAGTTGTTCCTATATCTGGAATAAATTCCCCTCAAATATCCATATTGATATTTGGTCAATACCTTTGGTCAAAAACATTCTTCATGAACCTTATTTAAAATTATAGTTCTCCCCTCCACTGGTTCCTACTCCTTATTCTTTTATGTTTTCTCTCCATTATTTTTCTAGACAACAATTCCACTATAGAGCAAATTATGCAATATGCCAGTTTATTTTTTACAATTTTTCCCTGATGATCATCTCCTAATTACACAAGAAGTTCCATGATTGTATAAAATGGAGATGCGTGGAATTAAGTTCCATGAAGGTGGGTTTATTTGTGTAGTTCCAGTTCTCCATGCATTCAGCATACATTTATGAAATGGATAATAGTGGACACTTAACGAATCATACTTGTAGTATTTAATTGAAATCTCATAATAAACCTATGAGGCAGGCCCTGACTTTAGCCTACTCTTTTAAAAAAATCATCTTATTGGGGCCTCGTGTAATTCTTATCACAATCCATACATATGTCCATTTTGTCATGCACATTTGTGCATTTGTTGCCATCATCATTCTCAAGACATTTGCTTTCTACTTGAGCCCTTGCTATCAGCTCCTCATTTTTCCCCCTATCCTACTTTTACAGATAAGTTAATGGGAGCAGTATTGGCCCAAGTTCACACAGCCAGGATACAATGGACACAGATTTCTGACCCAGGCATTCTGGTTACACACTATGAGACCTTAGCCATTTCATCATATCGTTTGGCAGAAACTTTTGCCTCAAGGATCTAAGACTTTAAATAGCCAGACATTTGTATAATGGCTTTACTTAGTCCTATGCCTTTCTAGCTTATTACATTTGATGATCTTAGGGAAACAAGTACGCTGTCAAAACTTTGGAGTTATTTACAATTCTGAGTCCTAGGTGAGCAAAGTAAAGAGTAACTACCCCCACCCTCCACTAACTTACACTACTTAGTATATAAAATTAGGATTTAAGATTTTTGTCTTTTGGCATAGAGCAACAATATATTCATGACCTATTTGGAATGTTATAGGATTTGATTATTCCTGTTAGGTCAAAATACAAGGATCTCTGTGCCAAACCTTGCAGTATGATTTTCAGTTTAGGAGATACCAGTTAAGGTGGGTCTGGTGAAAATAAAATTGGCCTTGGGTGTCAAATTTAGACTTTGATGAACAACTCTGAAATGTTCATGCATCATGCTACTGGAGCAGTGGTTCTCAACCTGTGGGTCTTGACCCCTTTGGGGTAGAACAACCCTTTCACAGGGGTCGCCAGATTCACCACAGTAGCAAAATCACAGTTCTGAAGTTAGGAACAAAAATAATTTTATTGTTGGGGGGTCACCACAGCACGAGGAACCGTATTAAAGGGTCATGGCATAAGGAAGGTTGAGAACCACTGTACTAGAAGGGAAAAAAACAACAATAACTTGGTTTTCTCATCTACAAAGTGGGATACATTATATACACTTTGCTTACAGGATTGCTTACAGTGGTATCAGTATACGTTATTTTGAAGAGATAATACCTGTATTAGGTTATCACAACTGTTGAAAAGATTAAAAATAAAAAAGAAATAGATACAAAACGTCTGTTTATGAGATATTATCTCAACGGTTACTATGGGCTGGAATTGACTCCACAGCAGGGAGTTTGTTTGGTTTGGAACAACTACTAAAGAAGTCCTGTGAGCTCTGTCAGATCAGGGATGGACTGCTAAATGTAAGGTCAGTGGTTCAAAGCCATCAGCTCCTGCGTGGAACTTCGGCATTAAGAACTGAGACAATACATTTCTCAACTACTCACTTTTTGGTCATTTATTTTGACAAACCCAGGAAACTAAGGCACTAGTAATGCTATCAGTTAACATCTTGGCAGTTGAACTTAGACATTTCTCTGGGATGAATTTTTTTTCTCCCCACACTTTGTCCCCTAACTTAGTGCTCTCAGATATAATAATTAATGATGACACCTTTTGTTTCATTTAGGATTTTAAATAAGATCTCCAAAAAACAGAAGAATTTGGCCCATATAAGTTATTGATGCTATATGTTACATTTTTTCTTCACTTATTTCAAGACAAATTAGGAAAAAGATAAAAAGCTTTAACCCTAAAATCTCATTTTTGTTTTACATCCTCCTATCCTTTTCCTCCAGCTCCTTTTCTGCTGCAATGCCATTTCCCATGACAGCCTCCTGGCGTGGCCTGCACTGTGCCTTGTTGACATAACTCTTCTCTGACACATCCAAGTGCTCTATTGTCGTTTCTCCACTGCCTCTGCCTGCAGGCCACCTCAAGTGCAGGCACCTGAGTGGAGACGGAGGGTGTGCTTAGGGTTCAAGACACAGAAGCCTTGAAATGGGACATCAAGCCAAGTTTTGATAAATCCCAGAGGGATAGGAAAGACAGAAAATTATACTGGGCCACACAAATAGTACCCTTCTCTTCGAGGACTAGTCATAGTACCCACTTAAGAACAATTTGATTTCTTTTTGTTTGTTTGTTTCTCTGGATTTCAATTCTTCTTAAAAGCAGAGATAATCCTGACCTCAATGGGAAAGCTCCCATTGAAATCAAGAGGCTTTTGTTTTGTTCTCCCTGGACCACAGTGACATCATCTGTAAAAATGGGAGAATAAGTCATGCCAATGTCATTATTATAAATAATAATCATAAGAACACCAATAACCACCATAAGATGGTAAAATGCTTAAAATGCACCAATATTATGGTGTCACAAGCGTGGGAGGGCAGCCTGCCAAGAATCTTGTTAAATGGGGTAGAGTGTCATAAAGAACCCGAGGCATATAGTTATCACGGGTGACAGGACAGTATCACAAAAAGTTAAGATTTTTCAGGTAAAAACTGAACTTCCCAGGGAGCAAAGCCATTGGATGATCTCTGGGGGCGTGTTCCTTCTTCTCGTGCTCTTCCTGAAGAACAGTAAACAGCCAGGTAAGGTTTGCTGTGATGCTGTCTACAAGTCTGTGGCTCTCGGTGTTAGCACTGCCCGCTTAGAATCTCTCTCTTGTGTAATTTGGGGCACTAAATATATAAGCATGTGACATACTTGTACTAAAACAAAGACTGAAATTTACACTGAATTCGGCATTCAGTATTTGCTGACTCTGGCCACCTCCTGCTGGTCACCTCCTGCTGGCCACCTCCTGCTGGCCACCTGTGTTCTGACTCTTTTCATGGAGGCCAATCATCCTTGGATGGTGGTTGTGATTTTAGACCCAATCTAAAGTCTTTCAAGGTCAGCTCTGGCACCAAGTAGGCCAATGCCACTTTCTGCTAAAATGGCATTATAAAAGCGCTGTAAGAGCTCCCAATAAAATACTTTTTTTAAATACCATTATAAGCTTCAGCAGATAGGTGTTCTGATGGGAGCTGCAAACTGGCTCTCTGAATTGTCCAAGATGGTTGTGCTCTATGGCAGGATTTGAACGCATATTTAGTGCCCCAATTTGATTTCTTTATGCTATCACCATCCTTTTTAGAAATCCAAAGTCTGGAAGCTATGGCTTGGCACATCAATACTGTTAACTGTGTATCTATATCCCCAATTAAAAACAACCCCCTTGCTGACATTTTGTTGTTAGGGGCCATAGTGACATGCCATTGAGCCTCTTCTGACTCATTGGGACCCTGTTTACAACGGAACTGAACACTCCTTGCTCCGACACCATCCTCATCATTTTTATGTTTGAATTCATGTTTGCAGCCCATGCCAATCCATCCTGTTGAGAGTCTTTCTCTTATTTGCTGGCCCTCTACTTTACCAAACAGTCCTTCTCTAAGAACTGGTCCCTCCTGATAACATGCTGGAAGTACGTGCGATCAAGTCTCATCATTTTGGCTTCTAAGGAACCTTCTGCCGCTACTTCTTCCAACACAGGTTTGTTCGTTCTTCTGGTAACCCATGGCATATTCAGTATTCTTTTCCCACACCATCATTCCAAGGTATCACTTCTTTATTCATTGTCTAGTTTTCACATTCACACGGGGCGCTTGAAAGTACCATGGGTTAGGTCAAGTGCATCTTAGACCTCAAAGGAATATCTTTGCTTCCTCCCCCCCACACACACACTTTAAAGTATTTTTCAACAGATTACCCATTCCCTTAAGGAAAAAATAAAACAGAAATTAAAGGAAAGCAATCCATAGTAAAATAAAATACATTTCAATAGGCAAAAACAATGGATAAAATTACTCTAGGAAAGTTAGCTGGATGTTCAAATAGTTTCCTAAATGTAAAATCACTATGAGTCTAACAGCATGATGCCAGGATAAGAAGTATTCTGTAGTGATGGGACTTTCATGACTTAGAGGATGAAATTTAAATCCTGGTACATAGCCTCCAGAATCCTAGAGGATGTAACTATTGCCCCCCTAGTCAACCTAGTTGTCTTCCTGTACCCCATCTTTCCTCCTGTATTGAATTAACCACTCGTCATCTTGTACCCTCTTACAGTCTAGCTTCTCCTGTGTACATGCAGACACACACCCAGGCTTCATTGTTCACGAGCTGGAGTCTGGAAGTCATTTATCCAAGATTCAATTTATATATTTTCTCTTTCTTTTTTTTCTCCCAGAGACCTTCCAGGTACTCCCTCTTACAGTAAGTGCCTTGAGTAAACCTCAGGCTATATATTTTATGAAATGATCTGTTCTGCGCTCTGTCTTCTCTGTTAGACTGCAAGCCTTTCTCTTAGAGACACTTACTCCATTATACGTCTCCACTGGCTTAGTCCAGTGTTTTTCAGGCAGTCATGGAAGTAAATGACCTCATCAAGTATCCCAAAGCTACGGATCCTATCAGTCCTTCTCCCCTCATCCTTGTGACTCAGTGTACTTCTACCCCACTCCCTAGCCACAGTTCTTATTTCTCCAATAGTAGGTTAGTGCTATGATGTCCCTATTGGAGCCTCTTTATATTAAACTTTTATTTTGTCATATGAATATAATTGTCTCTGTTGCTTGTAATCAATGTGGAATAAAAGATGAAAGTTGGACATTGGATAAGGAAGACCGAAGGAGAATCAATGATGTTGGTGAAGAATACTGAAAGTACCTTCAACTGTCACAAGAGCAAACATTTCTGCCTTAGAAGGACAGCCAGAATGCACCTTAGAGGCAAGGATTTTGAGACTTTGTCTCACTTGCTTTAGACATGCTTTCAGGAGAAACTAGTTCCTGGAGAAGGAAATCATGCTTAGTAAAGTAGCAGGGCAGCCAAAAGGAAAAAAAAAAAGAGGAAGGCCTGAGAAGAATTGTGAGGATGGTGCGGGACCGGGCACGTGTCGTTCTGTTGAACATGTGGCCACTATGGATCAGAACGGCCGGATGGCACCTAACAGCAACAACAACCCAAATCTTATTTTGAAAAACTTACAAGGAAGTAAACTAAACCCATCCATTCATTTCTTCAAAGCCTTTTGTTTTATTATTCACAAAAAATTCAGTTTTTAAATTTGGGGTGAAAAAAAGGCAGCATGGCTTATGGTTATATAGTCATCTGCCACCATAATATGGTCAAGATGGCAGAATATGGTCTGACCCCTGGGGTTTGAGTGCAGATTCTGCTCTTTAGAGCAAGTTATTAAGCTTCTTGGTTAATTTCTTCAGCTGTCTTTGTCTTAATTTCTCCATCTGAAAAATGAGGATAAAATTAATACCATCTTATGGAACTGTTATGAGTGTGCCATGCACTAATACTTGTAAAACCCTAAGATCATGGTTAAATAAATGTTACTGTTACTTTGAAGAAGGAGCCTTGCTAGTGTAGTGGGCTATGTGTTGGGCTGCTAACCCAAATTCAGAAATTCGAAACCACCAACTGCACCCTGGGAGAAGATGGGGGTTTTCACTCTTGTAAAGAATTACAATCTTGAAAACCCACAGAGGCAGTTCTTCCCCGTCCTAAAGGGTTGCCATGAGTTGGAATTACTTAATGGCAGTAAGATTCAATTTGGTTACTTTGATATGGCCAGAATTGGACATGCCAACAGAGAAACAAAGTGCAACTGCAAACATTTTACAGAGTCATATTAGGTTTCCCCTTAATTTATTTTGAATAGTATATAAACTAATAAAAACTTGCCAAAACTGAAAGAGAGCTCCAGATAGGGGTTCTTGCTGGAGAGGAGAGAAACTCAGATAGAAAGGTCATACATACTAGAAAGCAGAAGCAAGCGCTAAGCCTTCGATGAAAGGGACACCTTTGGGCTCATCTGGGTACTGCTGTGAGGAATTAATGGGGAAAGTCCTCACTGAATGAGTCTGTGATTCCCTCCCCCACCCACCCCCACTTGTATCACTCTTTAGGCAAAGAAAAGTGCAAATTGAATGGACACAATTGAATTAGTACAGTGTGCTCATATTAGGGGGGAGGGGGGATGTGAAAACACCCAACATCGGGTGAAATAGCAGGGTTTGGTTAATCAAGAACCAAGAGTGTTGCTCCCTCCTAAAGCAACAAGTGCCCTTATTTACTCCACTTACTGTTGTTCTTAGTTGCCTGTTGAGCTAGATTCCAACATGGCAACCTTATGTAAAACAGAATAAAGCATTGTCTGGTCCTACATCATCTTCATTTGAAGCCCTAGTGGTGTAGGGGGTTAAACGTTGGGCTGCTAACCACAGAGTATGCAGATCAAAGTCACCAGCTGCTCTAAGGGAGAACAAGAGGGTTTCTATTGTTGTGTAGAGTTACTGTCTTGGAAACCCACAGGAGCAGTTCTACCCTGTACTATAGGGTAGCTATGAATCAGAATCGTCTAAATGTCAGTTAGGGTATTTTGCTTTTTGGCGGGGGGAGGGGAAACGACAAATTATTTTTATAGTATGTGCATGTCCATTATGACAGCTATTGTGTAGTATCTTCCAACCCAGGGAACTCATCTTCCCGCACTGCTTTGTTGTGAGCGATATTTTGTTGTGAGCCATACGATTTGCAATGCCTAATTTTTTGACTTTCCTTCCTAGTGCATCTTAGTCTGGAAGATCCACTTAAATCTGTAAACCAAGATGATCCTGTTGGTATTTGAAATATTAGTGGCAGAATCCAGCATCACAGAAACATGTTTGCCTGTATTTTGACAAACTGACAGATGAGGGATGGACAAGATTGGAAGATAATTTATGGTAAGAGTTAAAACAATATATGTTTGATAAATAAAAGTACTGTATTGTTTCACCATTTCATATTTAGCATATAAACAAAATAAATGAAGGGAAAGGCAGACTATTATTAAGTTCTACTACTAGCATTTCAGGAAAGATCAATGATAAAGAAGCAACAGGAATCACATTAACAGAATTCTATTGATTTTATTAATCCTGCTCAAGTTGTTTGACCTGCCAGATATGACCCTGGAAGTCCTGTACTCCTGCATGAAAACATGGGTTCTTCTGAACCTTTTGGTTTTCCTCATCTGCTTTAATTTTGTTGTTCTTGTTCCTAATATTTACTCCATCATATCCTGGACGCTCCATTGAAACCTGTTCAACTTCAACCTGCTCAGCATTCAAGCCACCATGGGTGGTGGTTACTCCACTTAAGCATGGCAAAAATTAGGAGCTAGTATTTCCTCTAACACATACTAGACATTAGCCACATCACTTTGAGGGGTGAATGTGAGAGGAAATAAGGTCCCATATTTAGTGCCACTGGAGGAAGACTCATTAAGATTTATTGGTTTATGGAACTTATGTTAAAATCAATTTGGGGTCTTATATATTGTCTCCAACAACAGAAGCCCTCTTCTGTTCTCTCCCCCTCTACTTCTTTCTCCCTTGTCAAGTTTTCAATATTCATGCACATGAAGTGATTTTCATTGCTGAAATATATGAAATTGTTTTTTCCACTGAATTATAATCTTCTTTTGTGCTAGCCAAGTAGGTAGCTTGTCCATATTAGTTGCTTGATAAATGTTTATTAAATGAAACAATTGAAAAATAAGACAGACTGTTACTGGAAACTCAGAGCAAGAGGAGGGGGACATGTATTCATCAGAGAGGAAATGACACTTCTGAGGATGGGTCAATAGGGGTGGGGGCGGGGGAGGCAACCAGCCAATGAGAAAAATGCTTAACTTTAAATACATAAACCCCAAGGGGAAAAGATGCCTGGTGTTATGTTCCTAACTGGCCAGTCTTGACCTAGTTTCTATCCAGCCCCTGATGACCCAGGCAATGTGCTATGGACAACTAGGACATTAGACTCTATCCTTTTGAGGTGGACAATACCCTTCATAGACCAAACTAGAAGGATTCCAATTGGAAATCACAATCAACAAACTGGACTTTACCTTAAACTTCCTGTAGCAATGCAAGGAACTGAAATACTCCATTGAACTTAAAACTGATTATCCCAACGTTAGAGAATTGGTAGTTGGAGTTTGATTTGGTTTGGTTTGTATTTGGTTTTCAGGGTGATCAACGGATTGACCCAGGACCAACATACAATTACTGTTTTCACATTCTTTGTTGTTGTTTTTTTGGTAATGTGTTAACCTACTAGGCATGGTTCTGCTTCTGTAAATATTTTCTGCACCACTGAAAATATTGCCATATCTCCAACCCTCTTGGTTTGTGAAACCAAGGTTCAGTCACCTAAGTTTTGAAGCTGAACAAGTTAAAAACTCATTTATTGTCATCTAAAAGGATGTCTTACACATGTATAAATTCCTTTTCTCAACTGTGTTTTAAATGATAAACCATTGACTCAAATAATGATTCTATGAATCAAATTACCTTATGTCCCACGGGGATGATTTCTGATGTACTCCAATAAAAAGATAATGATGTCTCTAAAGCAAACCAGGGACATCCATTAACCATAGATATATGAATGTAATATGAGCTCCCACTGATCAGAGCCCTATTATAAGAATAGTTATGTCTTATGACATGGCCTCGCTCAGTCCTCACTCTCATGAAGATACTGAAAATATGGTTCCTGTAGCAACATCTGATGAAGAAATCACATGGCATGCTGCAATTAGAAAAAGTCTTAAAGATTTATCTCAAAACAATCAGTCATCTTGTGAGGAGACTGCTAAGTCCGCAAGGAAGAAGCACACCAGCCTGTGTGATTCAAAGATTGTAAAGGAGAAAAATCCAAACCTGGAGGATGTAATGGTGCAAGAGCTTAAATTCTAAACATCCAGTTTGCAGAATGTTACAGATGATAGTGGAAGCTCAGACCCCATTTGCAGGATCCCTCTGTGGGCTGAATCTCCAGTGAATCCTCATTGACCATAGTCTAGGAATTGGAATAGCTTTACTATCAGACAAAGAGCATTATAAAGTAGATTTTAGCTGTTGTTGTTAGGTTGGGAAGGTAACACCTTGTCTTTAAATCTCCCTCTTGACCCATTTTGAATTTATCCTGTTGCTGTTGTTTTTTGAAAATATTCTCTGCCTTCTTTTCTATTCAGGTTTTTCTTTGTTTTCTTTGGGTTTTTTTTTCATTTTTTGCATTTGTTTTGTATGTTTTCCAGTGTATAGAAATCAGGATTGGTGGATCTACGAAGATGGCAACCTGATTAGTAATTACCTGGGGATACAGAAGGAAGGTGGGAAGGAAATGGGGAATCAACAACAATGAGTACAAAAGCAATAAATATTCCAAAGTTGATTGTGGTGATGAATGCACAAACGTTCTTAACATGACTGAACAATTGAACAATATAATGTTGATCAGATCTCAATAAAACTATTTATAAAGTAATAAAGAAATGCTGGAATATTTTTAAACTTTCAAAAGGTACAGATATGGGAATTCTATTGTTTAATCTTCTCCCTCACCTCTTTATTCCATTGCCTAGGGATAATTACTGTTAACATGCCTTAATTTTCCTCCCATAAATTATATATCTATCTATCTTCCATAGTTCATTAAAATCAGGAAAGGTATGCATGGGGGTTGTATCTTTTCACCATACCTTTTCAATCTGTATGCTGAACAAATAACCCAAGAAGTTGGACTGTATGAAAAATAATGTGGCATCAGGATTGGAGGAAGACTTATTAACAAGATGCAACTTGCTGTATAAAAAGAAACGTGGGGACCTAAAATGAGGCAAAGATAAGGAAGCTATGTTTAAATCAAGGGATTGCTGGTTTTGATGTTGGCAGAGCGTCTGGAGGTAGTGTTCTCAGAATGTGAGCTAAAGTGAGCTTGGCTGGTGATAAGTTGGAGGCTGGAAATCTAGGAAATTAGGAGAGAGATCCATTTGTTCTATGGAGCTCCCTTAGTTTCCTACCGCTGCCATACCAGAAATAACATAATTGAACTGCTTTAAAGAACAGAAATGTATTTTCTCTAGAAGTTGTAATTCACCATTAGGATCTTGGCTGAGTTTATTTGAGGGTTTCAATTTTTATAATAACAAAATCTAAGACATGCCATGGAAAGATTGGCTGAAGTAAGGTGAAGAACAGACTGTCGAGGAGAGAAAGTAAAAGACTTAGAGGTTTCTAAGATCTTATACCTGGATATTGAAATTACTAAGAATTAAGACAACAAAAGGGAGTGGCAAAGAAGCAATAACTAAAATCTGGTGATGACTACAAGACTTAGTAGATGGAATAGTCAGATAATCGGAAATCGACCGTTGAAGAATTTTAGAGTAGAGGAAAGAATGATTTGGAGGCAAAGTAGACATCTATCCCATGTCCTATTTTACCCAGTACTTCTAGGGTTGTGGAAGAAAGACAGCCACCAGTTAACGAAGGCCTGAGGAGAAAGTCATGTTCTCAATAGAGCAGGAATATGAAGGAAATGTTTTGAAGGTAAGAATTTGCTCAACGTGGATTGTGATTCCAGAGGGATAGGCCACCCGCTCACTCTTTTTTTTTTTAGGAGGCTGAGGTTGAGAGTGGTGATCTTTTTCTGGGTGTCCACTTAGCAGGCAGAAGCTCTGTTGATAGAACATATATTCTTTACAATTAAAAATGTATTATTAATTTGGAGTTAATGCATATGTCATACCATTCCATAGTTCAATCATATCAAGCAGTATTGTACAATTGCCACCACAATCAGTTTTCAAACATTCATTTCTTCCCTGGTCTCCTTGACATAGTCTCCCTTTAACCCACTCCCACTCTCACTACAATACACCCTCCCTCCCCTAAGCCCTTATTATACTTGCTGTCCCTATAGGATCATCAATCCTGGGATTCATATCCCCCAAATCAGAAAAATATCTAACACAACTTCAAGAGGGTAACCCCAATGACATAATGCCTCTGAGAGAAATCCTAATAGGAAAAAAACAAAACAAAAATACAGAAAATGTTGAAAACCAGACCAGGTCCAGCATGCAGGAGAGGTAGGAATCAACGACTGACAAAATTTTAGCTGTTCAAGTCAGGTTTATCTCTTTGATCTTCTATACTCACCTCTCCAATGCACTCGGTTTAGTAACCACTTTTCTCCCATCCCCAGTTATGGTTAGAGGGAGATCACAGGAGGCTTATTTCCTATGTAGTTCCCACAAATGTATCTTTATCCTACCCCCACCCTCACCCTCCTGTCATCTCTAACTTTCTGGAAACCAGATTCACCTCCTTCTACTTCAGATTACGTGCTTTCCCACCCTCCAGTGACTGAGGATGGTGTGCTTCTTCCATGTGGACTTAGTTGATAGCTCACTTAGATGGCTGCTTGTTTAGGGACAAACCTTTAAGACCCCAGAAACTGAGACCTCCAGGAAAATGGTGCTGATGTAGGATCACCCACATGGCGTCTCCATTGTGTGATTACCATATCTACGTGTGAATTCAGATGAAACTTACAGAGACCAAATGGGATCTACACAAATGGGAGAATATTCCATGTTCGTGGATCGGAAGACTCAATATTGTGAAAATGTCAATAGTACTTAAAGCAATCTACAAATTCAAAGCAACCTGATCCAAATTTCTACACTATTCTTCAAAGAAATGGAAAATCTGATTATCAAGTTCACATGGAGAGGTAAGAAATCTAGGCTAGGCAACGAACTCCTCAAAAACAACAAAGTAGGTGGTCTTGCACCACCTGACCTCAAAACCTGCTATACAGCCACAGTTCTCAAAACATCCCGGTACTGGTATAATGATAGGTACACAGACCAATGGATCAGGACAGAAAATACAGAAATAAAAACATTTGCCTACAGACAACTGATTTTTGCCAAAGGTCCAAAAAACATTAAATGGGAAGCAGATGCCCTCTTCAATACATGGTGTTGGAAAAGCTGGATATCCACCAACAGAAGAATGAAACCAGATCTGTATCTCACTGCATGCTCTAAAACAAACTCAAGGTGGATCAAAGACCTATATGTAAAACTCAAAGCTATGTGGATCATCATTGAGAAAATTGGGACAAAGCTAAGAGACCTAATGAATACTAGTGCAGGGAATACTCAGGCTATCAGAAATAACAAAGGAAGCACTTCATGGATGATAAAATAGATGAGTGGGATCTATTAAAAATGAAACACTTGTGTACATTGAAAGACTTTATTAAAAGAGGGCAGCTGTACCAAGAGCGGTGTATGGTTGGTTGGCAGACAAACAAGGTCTTGCTACATCAATGCCCTATATGCTGTATTAAGATATTATTATTTCAGCAATTCTGTGATGGACATTGAATTTTATTTTGTTTATGCTTGTCCATAATAGGGTGTATCTCAGAGGTGCTATGGCACTGGGGTCACCCTCTTGAAGTCGTGTTTTCCCCCTTGTTTTTTTGGTAAATGAAACCCAGGATTAATGAGCCTATAGGGCCAGCAAATAGAAAAGGTTTGGGGGTGCAGAGGTAGAGGGGGGTGGAGGAGATAAAAGGGATACAATGTCAAGGAGTCCAGGAAGGAAAAGTATGTTTGGAGACTGATTATAGAAACAATCATACAATTCTGTTTGACATAATTAAACTATATGACATATGTATTAACTTCCAAGTAACAACAAATTAAAGGGGGGGGGTGTCCAGAAATGGGTTTGGCCTCGCACTAAATCCCAGCTCCAACTTAAGAAGAATTAATTCTTACATCATGGCCCTTCTTGAAACTCACCCTCAGGAAAAGAAAAAGAAGATATGGGTACTATAGCAAATGTGGCGAAGAATTCGATGGTGCCCAACTATCAGATAAAATAGCACATGGGTCTTAAAGGCTTGTCTCCAAACAAGCAGCCATCTAAGTGAGATGTCAACTAAGTCCACATGGAAGAAGCACCGCATGGAAGGTGACACTATCATCAGTCACCAATGGATTGGAATCCATGTAATCCGAAGTCAAAGGAGGGATAAGTATCAGAGGCTAAATTGTGAGAATCTGGTGCACAGAGGTGACGGATGAGAGCGGGAGCCCAAGATTCATTAGTGGAACTACATAGGAAATAGATCTCCAGAGAACTCCCCCTATCTAAAATTGAGGGATGGGAGGAAAGTGGTCAGTAAAGAGAGTGCTTGGGATATATGACTATAGAAGATCTAAAGGATAAACCTGACTTAAACAGTTAAAACTTTGTCAGTAGATCCCCTCTATGATGCAGAACCTATCAGGCTGGACCTGATCTGGTTTCCAAAATGTTCTGTATTTTTTGTTTGTATTGTTTTATTTGCTGTTGTTGTTGTTGTAGTTTTGTTCATATTAGGGTATATTTTGGAGAGATTATGTCATTGGATGTCACTCTCCTGAAGTTGTGTTATAGGATTTTCTGTTTTTCAGTATATGAAACCCAGGATGGATGAACCTATAGGGACAGCCAGTAGAATAAGGGGGAGGGCAGTCCAGTGGTGGTGGTGGTATAAAAGGGAGACAATGTCAAGGACTCTATGTAGAAAAAGAATGTCTGGAA
The DNA here is from genome assembly GCF_000313985.2 of Echinops telfairi. Taxonomy (NCBI): domain Eukaryota; kingdom Metazoa; phylum Chordata; class Mammalia; order Afrosoricida; family Tenrecidae; genus Echinops; species Echinops telfairi. The sequence goes on from NW_022104341.1 coordinate 45,373,588, forward strand.
ACTGATTGTATAATTCTACTTGATGTGATTGAACTACAGAATTATGATATACGTATTAAATCCCAATTAATAAATAATTTAAAAATACCTCAGACACTAATTTATCTGATAGCCAGACACCATCTAATTTCTTCACCTCATTTCACTATTGCACCCATTTCTTCTGTGTTCCCTTCTTGGGCAAGTATCGAGAAGGGCCATGATGTAAGAGCTAATTGTTCCTAAATTGGAGCTAGGATTTAGTGCAAGCCCCAAACCCTTTCCTGTGTCTGTGTTTGTTCGTTTTTTGCTTTCTATCTGGCTTTGGCTCCCTTTCAAAACCTCCTGGTTAATTTATGGTAGAGAGCCTTATTGATCACTCCCCTGGGGCATAACATCTTCCGTTAATATTGTCTTTGATTAGACGCTGGTACTAATTTTTAAAACCCTGTTGAGAGATACTGGGCCAATGTAGGCTGACTCCGTATCACAGTACCTGAACTATTCACTTGTACAGACTTAATCCTTTTGTGGCTGGATGCTATTTACACAAACAATGGGGGTTAAATGTCAGGGAAATTTACCGTAATAATCACTGAGAGTGTCAGTCACAGGTTAGCCGGAATAATACATATCTTAATATAACATATGGGGCATTGATGTAGCAAGACCATGTTTTTTCTGTCTACTAACAGTTCAACAATCTTGGCACAACTGTCTTCAGCTTCATCAGACACCTTGTCTTTTCCAACTTAATCTAAGGTTACAAGTGTGTCTGGCATTGAGTCCAGATCACCCAGTGGAGTTTCCACATTGGATCTCACTGATGTAGCTTCTGGAGCATGTGTATCTCTTGAGGATCCAGGATGCAGTGTCCCAGTGCTTGTGGTCCTGGTCTCCAGGATGCACCCAATAGTCGGGTGGCTCATTTGGTGCATACCACCTAAGGCACTACCCACTTATGGTGCCCAAAAGCATTTTCAGTCATTTGAAGTAGAAATGTCTTGTGCCTTTTATGGTTAATACACCTTGTGTAGAGCCCTATTGGTGTAGTTTATGTGTTGGGCTGCTAACCACAAGGTCAGCAGTTCAAAACCACCAGCCTCTTTGCGGGGGTAAGAGAAAAAGGGTGTCTGCTCCTGCAAAGACGTAGAGACTGGAAACACTAGGTACCAGTTCCACTCTTCCCTTCGAGGTCACAAGACCTTGAAATTGACTCAATGGCTGTGAGTCTATATAGGAAGGACCTGGAAGTAGAATTACCATTGTAGAGCCCTGGGGGCTTAGTGGTTCAGCGTTGGGTTGCAATTCCCAAGGTTCAGCTGCACCATGGAAGAAAGACCTGGATTTTTCACTTTAGGAAATAGCTACAGTCTCAGAAACTCAAAGGCCGTTCTTCCCTGTCCTATCCGGTCACTATGAGTCGGCATCTACATGATGGCTGTGAGGTGTTTTTTAAATAGAGAATTACCCATGTAGGTTTTCTATAATGGGCACCTGAAGAAATAGAGATCCATTTGGACTGATGGTGGTACACTCGAATTAAAAAGTATTGAGCAAAGAGTAGGGAACAGAGACTTTGAAATTCTCTGTTCAAATTCTTATCTATTTGATAAGAGAATTAACATAGTGTGATAGAAAAGAGTTGAAGTTCCTGGGCATTTTTTGACACAACACTGATAGATTATAGCAAGATTATAGCAATTTTGCTGAGTAGAAGTTCACATAGACTCAATGATTCCATTCACCAACTAGTTTTTGCAATGCTCAGTGTCTGGTTGGGGTACCTGAGAAAACCGGTGTTACATATTTCTTAAGGCAATCACGTCAGACAATAGTTTGCTACTAAAGGGGGATACTGTCCAGCCCTCTCCCCTTAATAAGTGTCATATGCCATTAATTAGGAATAGTGGGATAGTGGGTAACTCATTGGGCTGCTAACCTCAAGGTCAGCGGTTCGCTCCACAGGCGGTAGATCAGGCTTTCTACCCCATAAACAGTTGCGGTCTTTGAGACCACAGGGGCAGTTCTACCCCATCCTACAAGGTTGCAATGAGTCAGAATTGAGTCCATAACAGTGAATTTTGTTTGTTTGTTTTTTATTTAAGTAAATGGACTTAGATTTTCTTTTGTATATATAAAAACATTTTAATTATAGAATAAACATTTCTTTAGTGTATTCTTAAGTAGAAATTATATTTAGTGTACATTCTGAATCTTTATTCAATCTTTACAGTCTTAGGTAGAAATCTTGGGTTCCGGTTTAGAAAACCTAAAATTATTCTTTTTTTTAATAATTAAATCACTTATTGGGGGCTTGTATAACTCTTATCACAATCCACACATACAACCATTGTGTCAAGCACTGTGGTACATTTGTTGCCATCATCATTCTCAAAACATTTGCTTTCTACTTGAGCCCTTGGTATCAGCTCCTCACTTTTCCCCTCCCTCTCCACTCCCCCTGCACCATGAACAGTTGATAAATTTATAAATAAAGCTTTTTCTTATAGTTAGTCTAAATCATTGCTACACCTGACTCACATCCTTCAGCTGAAATAATCTAATGGATTTTTAAAGAGTGTTTTCTTATATATTGCATATTTGGGTAAAAATTGATCTTTTGTACAAGGATTTTGTAAAGCATTTTATTGAATTGTTTCTGGAAATTTCCATTTCTACATTTTAGAATAGAAATCAAATGATGTTTGTCATACTTAAACCAAATAGATTATATTTGACATTTTTTATATCCATATTTGGAGGAGCAGTAATAAAAATTGAGTTATATACAATGGAACACTAATTTTATATTTCTTTGACACAACCTCATCTACAACCTTTGCAGCATTGCTAATATATTTCTTAGGCACAATTTTATATTTGATTTTTAATATTTGCTTTGGCTTTAAAAATTCTAAACCAGAAGTAGAATATTTGAAGATCAAAACAGTTATTATTCTGGGATGTGTAGGGGTTACAAATTGCACCGTCACAAAACATGTGTACAAAAGATGTAATTTGCTTTATTTCTCCACAACTAAATCGAATTTTTACATCTAGCTTCTGTTTTTCACCTGATGTCAGAAAGCTTTATCTTGTTACTTGAGGCAAACTTATGTATGGCTGTTTCTCAGTCGTCTCTGGTTTACACCTAATTTAATTCAGAGTTATTTCACTTGTTTTCTCCTCAAAACGGCATCTCCTTGGAGAATGGGCAGGTACTGACGGAGTCATCATGGCATTGAAAGGGTAGAGAATTCTGCTCTGGAATTCTCTGAGGTCGGTGGTAATGGCTCACACGGATGCCCACTAGGTCGCAGCTGCTTTCTGCTGGCACAGTTCGCACAGCGCACTGTGGATGTAATCTCTTTTACGGAGTCAAGACCCTTCGGGTCTCTGGCTGTTTCCTTTGTATATTTTCTTCTCTGAAGCAGGGGCAAGATTTGGTTGTTGCCCCTCACTTCTCTGGGGCTGGGAGCAAGCCAGACTTGTCACGCAGATGTCTTTGATTTATGATGTGTCTTTGGGATCATCTATAGGATTCCTTCCCTTTCAGAGTTCCAGACATGATCCAACATCAGCACCCTCCTGCAATTCCCATAGTGCATATGGCAGACCTGAAATGCATGACTGTTTCCAAAGACCAGAGGGTGGGGAAATGCTCTTGCTTAAGGACTTGCCAGTGTCAAAGTTTTCTCCTCCCCTTGTATAAGTTCTTTTCAAACAATGACTCTTTTTAAATGTCCCCACACCCTTACAATGGAAAATTTCATTTATTTTGTTTTCTAATTCAGTATTTGTTTTCTATGGAAAAGTGATTCATTTTTATATATTAAATTTGTAACAATTGCTTTTTCATAATTTTTTACTTTTGCAAGGAACTCCATTTTCATGTTTATCTCTGCCAATAAGATAGAAAGGCCCTTCAAAACTTCCATATATAGGGGAGATGCTTGTTTATGTACTGAATTGTGTCTCCCCAAAATGTGTCAAGTTGACTAGTCCATGATTCCTAGTATTGTAAGGTTGTCTTCCATTTTGTGATCTGCTTCTATTTTGTGATGTGTTGCAAATCCTCACCTCTTTTAAGCCTTAGTTTTTGTAAGACTCAGTCTTTTAAAATTCAAAAACTTACAAGTTTCAAGGATCTATTTTTAAATTAAAGTTTAGTACTTATTATGTCTTTTAGTATCTGCTACTCATTGGAAGTAGTAACCTTTGATCAAAAAGGCAGAGGTACCCATGCCCAGTAAGTGGTAGAAGACTGTAGCGGGGGCTAGATAGCACATCGGTGAAGCAGCCCTCAGGCCATTATCCCACCGCATATTCTCTTGGTTGATAGCAATCTCCATTTGTATAGTCCCCTCTCACTGCTCCATTTGTGTGTTCCCGTCTAGGTTTGTGTGACATTTTCTATTTCAATTTTCTTCCCATGCCTTCCATCAATTAAAAAATGTTTTTAATATATTTTATTTTCATAGTAGTTCTAGGTTACAGAAAAATTATTCAGAAAGTGCAATTTCCATATTACACTATGCCTCTCCTAACCTCATAAAATTCTACTGTTACTGAAATCTTGTATTTGGTATTATCTTGTGTAAAATCTTGTGTGTGATGGATTTGTTACGATTGCTGAACCAGTATTGAATATTGAACTAAAGTTCATAGTTTGCACTGTTTCAGTCCTTGTGTTGAACAGTTCTGTGAGTTTTGGCAAATGCATAAGTTCATGTGTTAATCATTGCAAAATCATGCAAAATAATTTCACTGTCCTTAAAATAGGCTACACTATTTTGGAATGCTGCCCGCAGTGAAGGAGATTGTCTATTGCTCCACATGCTCACCATAATTTGTTATTTTCACTGTTTTTGTTTTAGCCATTCTAATAGGTGTGGAGTGGTATATCATTGTGTTTTAATTTGCACTTTTTTATGACATGATGTTGAATCTTTTCATATACATATTAGTCATTTGTATACCTTTTGTGTGATATCTTATCTGCATTGTAATTGGGCTGTTTGTTTTCTCACAGTTTGTTTGAAGAGTGCTTTATGTATTTGGATACACATATTTTCAGATATATATTTTGCAAAAGTTCTTTAATAGTCTACTTTTATTTTTATCCTCTTGACCGTGTTTTTCACAAAGTAGGTGTTTATAATTTTAATGAAGATAACAATATTTTCTTTCATGGATTGTTGTTTTACTGTCGTGTCTATAAACTTATTGTCGGCCTAATGGCACTTAGAAGTTTTCCAATTTTGTATTCTTACATTTATGACTATAATTTGCTTTGATTTAATTTCTGTGAAAGGTGTAATATCAGTGTCTTGATAAATTTTCTTTCCTTTTCTTCTTTGCTTTACATATAAACGTCTAGTTGTGCTAGCACCACTTGTGGAAAACACAATCCTTTCTCCATTGTAATGCCTATGTTTCTTTGTCAAAGATCAATTGGTTATATTTGTATGAGTCTATATCTGGTATCACTATTCTGTTCCATTGATCTATATTCCTTCACCAATAACTGAGTTTATTGATCACTATAATTTTATAGTAAGCCTTGAAGTCGGTAGTCTTTGTTCTCTTTATTCTTCTTCTTCAGTATTGTGTTAGTTCTTCTGGATATTTTTTTTACCCCCATAGTAAAGTTAGGATTAGTTTGCCAATACCCACATTATACTTGATGATTGAGATTGCATTAAACCTACAGACCATGTGGGGAAGGATTAACATCTTGATAATATTAAGTCAAACAACCACTGAACATGGACTCTCTCTCCATTTATTTATACCCCCTTTGGTTTCTTTTAAGGGCCCCGATGGTGTAGTAGTGATGCATAGTGCTGCCAACCACAAGGTCAGCAATTCAAAACCACTCGTCACTCCTCAGAAGAAAGATGGAGCTTTCTACTTCCATAATTGTCTACCGTCTCAAAACCCACAGGGATATTAGTTCCAGGAGCTTTTATGTCAATTCTTTGAGATTTTTATCCATAGACAACTATGTCATCTGTAAAGAAATACACGTTTACTTTTTTCTGAATTTTTATACCTTTTCTTTTGTTTTATTGCGTAGCTATTAATAAGAGTAGTGAGAAGAAACATTCTTGTCCCGCTCCCAATCTTAGGGGGAAATCATGGAGGTTCTCACCAAGTGCAATGTTAACCTTGGTTTCTTTGTAGATGCTCTTTATCTACGTCAGGAGATACCTCAATCTCCCTTGCTTCCTGAGAGTTCTTTAAAATCATAAATGGATGTGGGATTTTGTCAAATTCTTGGATCTGCATTTACTGAAAAGACCTTATGGATTTTCTTCTTCAGTGTGCCGTGATAGTCAAGCTCAGGATGGGTTTCTGGTAATTAAGAGATGGCTGCTCACTGGTCTGACAAAAGCCATGATGATCCCTTCATGCTCAAAGCCAACCCCTCTCCTGAGGTTGCTCCCTTTCTTGATACTTGCTACGAAAGTCGTTCCTCATGTCACGTCTGTAGTTCCTCTACTTGGTACTTCTTCCCCATCAACTTCTCCCTTTCGGGCTAGTTTCTCTCTTCTCTTCATAAATCCTGATCTCCAGGTGTTCCCTGGGTTTTATCACTAATGTCTGTAACCACTAGCTTGTGACCGACATATTGATTTCTTTCCTGGATTCTTCTACTGAGCCTTGTCTAAATCTTTGTTTCTATCTTGATGGTTCTAGAGCTATCTGAAGCGCAACATGCCTCAAATGAAACTCACTGTGAACTCCCACAATCTGAAGTTGCTCCTCATTTGATCTCTCTAATTGACCCATTTTAAAGTTGTTTCAGTTAAAAAAAAAGAAAAAGCAAAAGCAAAGGGAAGGACAAATGCACATGGAGTAAGCCTCCAGTGAATCCTCTCTGAGTATAGACCAGGG
>NW_022104341.1:45380757-45381684 GCF_000313985.2 Echinops telfairi
ATGTGAATAAAATTGTTTAAAAACACAAATAACTGTGGGCAAAAAAATTTTGCTCTTCCTGTATTTACCATCATCTTAGACATCCATCTGCTTCTGGGCTCCTTTCTAAATGAAAAAGCATTCCCCAGCTTAAAACCCTTGGGAGGCATCTCATGGCATGTAGAATTACTATATATTACAAATTATATATTTAATTTTATAAAATTAACATATATATTTACCATTATATGAAAGGTCCTATAAAAACTGACTCCTGTTTAAAATTTCAACCTCTTCTCAAAGCACTAATCTCTTTCTGCCGAGTCTCCTTCACTAAGCTCTTTCTGCCAAGCCACCTCTTCCCCCATGGCTGGCTTGTTGTTGTTGTGAGGTGCCCTCAAGGAGGGTCAGACTCAAAGACCCTATGCACAACAGAACAGAACAACTGCCTGGTCCTGCACTATCCTTACAATAGTTCTTATATTTGACCCTATTGATGCAGCCACTGTGCCAATCCATCCTGTTGAAGATCTTCCTCTTTTTCTCTGTCCAGCTACTTTACAAATCATGATGTCCTCCAGGGACTTGTCTCTGCAGACAACATGTCCAAAGTATGTGAGTGAGACAAAGTCTCAATCCATGCTTCTAAGGAGTATTCTAGCTGTACTTCTTCCAAGACAGGTATGTTTATTCTTTTGGTGATCCATGTACTTTCAATGTTCTTCTCCAGCACCATCATTCAAATGCATTGATTCTTCTTCTGTCTTCCTTATTCAATGTTCAACTTTCACATGCATATGAGACAATGGAAAGTACCATGGTTTGGGTCCAGCTCACCTTAGTCCTCAAAGTAACATCCTTGTTTTAAAGTACTCTATAGAGTTCTTGTGCAGGAAATATACCTAATACAATGCATGTACATATGAAAATATATTTATATATGAGGAT
>NW_022104341.1:45382671-45385043 GCF_000313985.2 Echinops telfairi
AGGGGGAAAATGAGCTGATGACAGGGGCAAATATTTTGAGAATGATGAGGGTAACGAATGTACAAATGTGCTTTATACAATTGATGTATGTATGGATTGTGATAAGCATTCTATGAGCCCCCAATAAAATGATTTTTAAAAAAGGAGAGATGAAAGATGAGAAAATAGCATACATTATGGTAAGTTTTTGCTTCTTCTAAAAATATCATTCAAATTCATATGTAATGTATTATATACATACAGGAAGTACATATCAGAAGACAATGCAGATAGATTGTAAACTCAAGGAGATACATCAGGTATTAAAAGTAATCAAAGAACTAGGAATATAGCAACTTTGAGGTTAACATTTTATGTCTATGAATTAAGAAGAAAAATGGTATTTGGCATTAGCCAGGTTGTGTGTTTTGATTTTATTATAAGTTTGTACACATTGAAAAGCAATAACATGAATCGCAATGATTTTACATATTTTGACCCAAGATTTCCAATCCAGGAACATTATCCAAAGAAAATATTCAGAACTTCTGGCAAGATGCAATGGATGATAATCCTGGAACCCTGAGCTTCAGAGGAGTGGATAAAGAAGTGGATTGCATTCTGCCTAGTAGAAGAAGCTGAACAAAATTTTTGAAAAAGGAAACAGAATGGGAGAATTGTCCTCTGGGTTGATGTGGCACAGTCATCTTGAAATTTTGCAAGTAGCATTCCGTTGAGACAGCAGCCTAACAGCACATACATACACTATTGGCTGACAATGAGAAAGGTGTGATGCTCCCTTGTGGCCCACATCTTCCTGGTGCCCACAAGTGTAGCCAGCACCAACCTTCACCCAAACAGTGGCCAATGACACCTCGCCTGCACAGCCCCAGATCTCCTGTTGTTGGAGCAATATACAGTAAGAGGGAGATGAGTGATAAAGGCAAAGGAGGACAAAGGAGGACTGTAAAGAGTTAAAGGCCACAGAGGTAAGTACTGTCATAGACACAATAATGGGGTTGGGCTGAATGGATGTGGGATCCAGAGTGATGTGTGAGGTGGGGTTGACTAAAACAAATCCAGGGACACTCACATATGTATAAGAAAGACCTTTGTATCAAAGAGTAATTGTATATTAAGAAAACATGCTAGCCAAGTCCAGATCAATTCCATAAGTCCAATATTAGCCATTAAGTCCAATACTAGTCCATACATCTCTCTTCAGATGCAGGAAGCATGTGCAATGATGCAGAATGCAGGAATCTCACAGGCTAGTATGCATGAAGTCTTGTGGGTCCAGTGGCAGTGGAAGCATCTCAGCACTGGTGCAGGTCTCCACCTGGCTCCCCCAGCTCTCCGAGTGTAGTTCTTCAACAGGAAGTTGAAGCAGAGAGAGGGATTCTCACAGGTCTCCGCAAGTCTCCAAGTGGCTTGTCAACAGGAAGATGAAGGCAGAGAGATTGGGAGGCGGGTCTACAGAGAGCCATTTATCTCGGTTGCCCTTCAATCAAGGTGCAACTTGATTGACAGGCTAAACTCCACCCTTTCATTCTTCATCCCCTCAAGTTGACACAAGATTATGTAACTAGCACAAACGGGGTAGACCCACACACAGATCGGTTTGACTGAGTATATCTGTACATGGACATTTATCTTTGCTGCCAATGTATCTATGGATATGGTGAACATAGAGGGGACAATTTTATAAAAGCATCTTGTATATAACCAGGCACCTTGGACAATGAGTCACTGAGCCTGGGGGCTCAGGACCGTAGTCTCAGGAACACAAAAGTCAGTTGGCATAACAATGTCCATAAAGTCTAAACCCTACTTTGGTGAATAGCCACTGAGTTATTAAAAGCTTGTGATTGACCATTTAAGGTACAACTATTGGTCTCTCCTTATCTGGAGGAAAGAAAAGTAATGAAAATTGAAGATATATGGAAACAATTCGTCTGATGGACTGATGGACCATGCGTACATCAGTCTCCATGACCCGGAGACAAGGACTAAATGGTGGCCAGTTACTCTCAGTGAAAACTCTAAGATTGTGTTCCTTGATTATGCCTTGGGTTGGAATGAATTCTCCTCTGTGGCTCACTTTTCAGCTAAACAAGAGACACATCAATAAGGGGAATAATAACACTATGATGTGTGCACCCCACAGAACAATACACTTTTGGGACCAAGCGGAAGCACTTACCCAAGAACAAAGTTCTTAAAGGCTAGAAAGAATGAGGAATGGAGACAAGAAATGCACTGAGGAGATGGGGTAAGGGATGTCACATTGAGGTGACTACAACGAATGCGATGAAACAAGAGCATTATGAATTGTTGAACGTAAAACTGATGATCTGCTCTGTAAATCTTGACCCAATTCACAATAAAAAAAA
>NW_022104341.1:45386817-45405397 GCF_000313985.2 Echinops telfairi
CTATACATATATGCATATATACACATACATAGATCTCACATCCTCATATATAAACAAACAGTCCTTGAACTAACTACAAGCTTTTCTTTCTTGTGTTTTGTTGTTATTGGCTTGTTGTTGTTTTGTTTTCTTTTGTTGCTTGGTTTTGCTCTGTCTTGTTTTTGTGCATGTTATTATCTCTGCAGGTCCCAAACAATTCTAAGAACGGACACCACTCAAAATAAACCTTAGAAGTTTCCATGGCTTTCTGCAGTCACACAAGGTTGGTCTCCTGATTTGTTTTGAAGCCAGATGTATCCAATTTAATGATTACTTGTAATTTAAATAAATGTCTAAAAGGTATGGAATCTCCTACCAATCAGAGGTAAGCTCACTCAATTTAGAAACTATTATCTTAAAAGTCAACTAGGAGACCTGGTGGTGCAGTGGATGAAGCATTGGGTTATTAAGTGCAAAGTCAGTGGTTCAAACTAACCAGCTACTCTGTGGAATAAGGAGGAAGCTGTTTACTCTGATAGAGATTTATTTACTGTATCTTTTCAAAAACCCTAGGAAGCAGTTTTATTCTGTCCCATTATGAGTCAGGATCCACCTAAAGGCAATGCATTTTATTTGAAATGTCAAGCAATCTGAGAATCTTGATTGAAGTTCCTTTTATTTTCTTATGAAAATCATCCATATTGTCTTCTTGGATCATTTAGTTCAGAATATTCTGGACCTAGTGAATCCCAATTTACAAATTGCCTCGACTCTCCATAAAAAGTACTTTACCTTTAATTCCAACCAGACTCTTTTGTGAAATTATGAAGCAGCATGGGGAAATCCTCATATCATGTTAGGCAAAAGTAGAATTTAAAACTGAATGCATAATATGGTTTACCACTTGCCTGGAGTTTTTCATACATCTGATTTTATTAAATCCTCAGACTGTCTCTGCGAAATGGTTTAGCTTCATAACTACATAAGAAACCAAGGAAACCAAAATTTCGCTAATTTCTTCTAAGCTCATTCTTTTAATAGGTGTTAGGCAAAATGCTTTAAAAAAAATCATTTTATTGGGTGCTCGTACAACTCTTACCACAATCGATCCATCCATCGTGTCAAGCACATGTATACATTATGTTGCCATCGTCATTTAAAAAATATTTTCTTTGTACTTAAGCCCTTGTTATCAGCTCATTTTCCCCCTCCCTCATGAACCCTTGATAATTTATAAATTATCATTTTTTCATGTCTTACACTGACCGCTGTGTCCCTTCACCCACTTTTCTGTTGTCTGTCCCCCTAGGAGGGAGTTACGTAGATTCTTGTGATTGGTTCCCCTTTTCTCCCCACATCATGCATTTTGTTGCAGCTCCAACCCAACTTTTTAACATTTTACACAAATGATCTCTTAGTAGTTGTCAAAATGTTTGCCTTTCCCACCAGACCGTGCTTCACGTATACAACTGGCAGTACTACGAAAAACCAAAGCAAACAAACAAAAAAAAACACCAAACGAAAAACTTCCAAAGTTTATGGGATCTCCTCCTCACTTTCCAAAATTTCCTTAAGTATTAGACCTATTTTACAAGACTAAAACTGAAACCGCGATTAAAGACAAATCAAGTGTCTTATCCGGGTCCCTGAGGTACGCAAACTCGCAGAAACAGAAACCCTAACGTGGGTGTCGTGCGGCTCCGAAAAAGGTTGCGTTGGCGTCGCAAAAACGCCTCCGCGCTGCTTTACGGCATAGGCTCCGCCTCTTCGGGTGCGGGAAGTCTGAAGCCGGTAAACATGGCCGCTCCCCACACTACGGAGCGCGCTAAGACTACCCTGGCGGGGCTGTTGCTGTTGTCCGTCGGCAGCTTGGCCGCTAGTCACATCGAGGTAGGAGCCAGGTGCCTGTCAGCGCCCGGCCGGGGGGCGGCCGTGTCGAGGCTGAGTGCCCTGGCTGCTGCCGAGTCGTCTTCTCGCCGGGCTGGACGGGGCCGAAGTGTGCGGCTCTAGGAGGGCGTACCTGCGAAGAGGCGGTCGTGGTCGGGCTGCTTTCCTACTACCGAACGGCAGCTTTCCCCTTTGATGACGAGGGGCTCTGCCTCACCCGCCCCCTCCCCTTTAACCGACGTAGTAACAGGACGTTCTGAACCACCGTCAAGCTTTTAATTATTATTGCGACTACTCTGAATAAGCTTCAGGCCATTTTTGCAATCTGTACCTTTAATCAGGATGGCCCAAAGGACTGGAACATTTGTGTATAAAGTATTATCGTGTGCTTATGCCATTTCCTCTTAAACAAACACACACCACCACCCCACCCCCAAACCTCAGCACCCCTTTCCCTGTATTTTCTAAAGCAGTATTGCTTGTTGTTTCCTAAGCTGGAACTCACTGCGACATTTAATGAACTCACTCTACCTTACAGTATAACCAGAATACAGAATTTAGTTTTAAACTCTTAAAATTGCATGTCTCTCTATAGTTCCACTGGCTTCATTCAGGCCCTGGGCATTTCCGGCCTAGAGTATCGATATAGCTTTATCTCATTTTGCCCCAAGCTCCCAGTTTTCCCCATGTTGATGCTAAATTGGTCTTCGTAAAATGTAAACCTGATCAAGTTATTATCTGCTGAATCATTTCAGTCCCTGCCTGTCTTTCCAGTGTCTCACCTTGGTCAGCGCCTTTGCCCATCACTTCCTTGCTTCCCCAGCACTTTGAGCTTAGACTCCACATGGCTTGGGCATTCCCTCTATCTCTGACAGTTAAAAAGGATAGTACCCGTTCTCTATATATATACTCTTAAATTATTATTAGTTTATATACTTAGGAAAAAAAAAAAGCAAAATAAACCCACTGCCATCGAATCGGTCCCAATCATGGTGAGTGAATCCGTAGAACAGGTTAGAACTGCCTGTGTGGGTTTCTGAGATTAACTTTCCACTGGAGTAGAAAGCTGTATTTTTCTCCCCCAGAATGGCTGGTACTTTTGAACTGCCAGCTTTGAGGTTAGCTGCCCATTGGGTATTTACTACACCACCAGTGCTCCTTAGTTTATATACTTCATATATACAAATCCTTTTAAAAGATAAAAATTAAGATGATTGGAGCTGTGCTATTTTCTTTCCTTATCTTACTTACCTTGCATGTTTCACACACTTGCTGTGCTGTCTTGCATTCCCGTATTTTAGATCTCCTGTTGCCTCTGTTCATTTACTCAGATGCAGGGAAAGCAGAAACACTGTAGGACTTTTCTAACCCCCGACCTTTGCCCTTACTGTTGTCCTTTTTACATTTACTTAGTATGTTGTTGTATCATAGCATTTCATAAAGCCACAAATCTATACAGGAGCAGATTGCCAGGTCTTTACCTGTCTCAAAACCGTGCTCCCTCCTGCCATAAGGGACTATATGCTCTTTCCTTTTGGAATTGTCCTCCTGCTGCTCTTCATCTTTGGGATCTAACTGTTATCTTCTCACGGGAAACCTTCCTTGATTCCTTTAGACCAGATTGGCTTCTTCCATTACACATTTTCGTTATACTGTGAGTTTTTCTGTCACATACTTTATAGTTTGCCTAGTGCTTAGTGTATGCCTATCCATTTGTACATTTGAAGGCAATGATTTTGACTTTTTTTTTGCTCAGAGCCACGACTAGGGCCTGACACCCAACACCCAATGAGTGAATGAGTATTTCATTGAAGTGTAATGTGTTTACATGCTTGTCATCTCAACTCTGGAATTGTCCGGGGGAACACATGATGCTTTTCAGTGATTTTAGAAAATCACCCTTGTTTACATGGTTTTTGGCCTGTAAATAAGAGCTCTGTTCACTATAGGTAGAGTGAATGGGTAACTTTTCAGCAATTATTGTGTAAGACGTTGTTCCTGGGTGGTACAGTTGCACTCACCTGCCAACTGAAAGACTTCTAGTTTGAGTCCACACAGAGGATTACTGGAAAAAAGACCGTGCAGTCTACTTCCCAAAATCAATCATCAAAAACCCTATGAAGTATAGTTCTATGACACACACACAAGGTCACCATGAGTCAGAAATGACCCATTGGAGCTGGTTTACCTTTATTTTTTAATGTTGAAACAGTTTTCTTTTAAAAACTTCATTGTGAATTGGGTAAAGATTTACAGAGTAGATTATCAACAGTTTTAGAGTGCTACATTGAATAATTCATATGTATTTTGTTTCTACTCATCCACTGGAATCCCCTCAATGTATTGTCACTTATTTTATGTTGTCTCTGTGTATACTGTTTTCATTCTTCCTTCTTTCCTAACTCTATGAACTTTGTTTTTGGGTAAATTCTGCTCTTTTCATTTCTTCAATGGTTGATTAATCTAATAATGGGTTAGTTCAGCTATAGGTTTAAAGGGTATCCGTGGGCCATAGTCTTGGGGGTTTCACCTGTCTTTGTCAGACTAGTAAGTCTGGTCTCATGATTTTGAGTTCTGTAGGCAACCACTTTTACTGAAGTCTTGGTGCTACAAAGATTTTGGAACTGGAAGACATTGGAGATTCATTGGGGGTGATTCTCAATTTTAATCATAGGGAAAGTCAAGTCTGAAGAGCTACACGACTTGTCCCAAATTTACAGCCAGCTGGAGATTTAGGGCCTGGGCTGAAACTCCCAAATCGATGCTCTATCCACTATATCACAATGGGTTTGTTCAGCATCCAGGATGCTGTTGAGAGAGTTTGATTGTATTTACATGTGTACGTATTCTAGTGGTACAGCAGTGAAAGCACTTGGCTGGCTGTTCACCAAAGATCATCGGTTTGAACTCAGCAGCTACTCTGAAGAAGAATGTGGCAATGAGTTGGTGTTAACTTGGTAGCAGTGGGTTTAGTTTTAGACTTAAGTAATATTTTTAGAATTTCATTATTCCTGAACTTTTCTTGTCAGCTGAAAATTCTGATAGGTAACTTTTGTCAAAGGTCCCGGCGAGATGCAAAGGGTTTGTGCATGACTACTGGCCTATGGTTTGGAGGTGCGAACCCATCCAGCAGCATTTAGAAGATAGGC
Source organism: Echinops telfairi (assembly GCF_000313985.2). Classification (NCBI taxonomy): domain Eukaryota; kingdom Metazoa; phylum Chordata; class Mammalia; order Afrosoricida; family Tenrecidae; genus Echinops; species Echinops telfairi. The sequence goes on from NW_022104341.1 coordinate 45,391,833, forward strand.
CTGCAGATCTGCTTCCATGAAAATTACAGCCAATAGCGTCCTATGAAGTAGTTCTCCTCTGTAACACATGGGGTCACTATCAATCGCACTGTATGGCAATGGATTTGACATTTGTCTTGTGAGCCAGGCATTATTATTACCATTTTATAGATGAGGAAATAGAGGCCCAGAGAGATGAAATAATTTCTTAGTAAGTAATATAGGTAGGACATTGGAATAGCTGACCCTTAGTGACTCAGTAGGGCACGATAGGATGGCTCCACAGGGTTTCCAAGACTAATCAATATAGAAGCCGACCACCACATCCTTTTCCCTCCAAATAGCCAGTGGGTTCAAACTGCCAATTTATCCATTAGTGGCTTGTAAGGTCTTGGAATCAACTGGGCAGCAACAGGCTTGGTTTTACTCTGATTATTCTAGCAATTGATACTGTGTGCGAGCAGATCTGGAGTCAGTATAGCTTATATTCACTGCCACTCTAATAATTAAATAATCTCATTAGGTTTCAGGATGACATTGGATTTGGTGGAGGTATTTTAGGGCTCCACACATGGCAATTTCAATTTAGAATTATTTCAATAGAATAGTTAAATGGCATATGGATGTATGATAGAGACTGCCCAGTTGAACACAGTGGTGAGTTCAAGTAAATTAATGGAAAGCACCTAGAACATTAGTAGAGATGAACATTGAGTGAAATTTCAACAGGAGGAATATTGTTTTATATAGAATCAAAACATTCAATAAGGCATTCACAATTAGAACTCTGGAATTTTAGAAGCATAGGAAGAAACCCTAATTAAACATCCATAATTCTCCTCAACAAAAATAGAACTTGTTAATATCTATGATTCAACACATTTGTCTGATCATTAATGTTTGCTTGTGTCACTAATACTAAAGAATAAGAGATAAGCTATGAGATTTTAGAGAATCAATAGAAATGATCATTAAATGATTAACAAATGTTAAAAAGTATATGAGAAATTTTGAAAAGGAATGCTTTTTTGTTTTGGTTAAGGATGTAGGGAGATTGTTACACCATAATAAATTTATGGGTATAAAAACACTTTAGATTATTACTTAAAGTGAAATATCAGTCGTTTAGAAGTTCCTTGTATATGCATCAAAGTGATGAATAAAGGAGTAGTTACAGTATACTAAAAATGATTTTTGAAATTTATAGCTTTATGGTACCATCTTTATATAATACCTTCTTACCTTATGTTGGAACCCTTATCTATGTGGTTTCCGTTTTTTTTAGGACTTGGTCTTACTTTGCTTACTACTAGTAAGGGTATTAGAATCATGCATTCAATTCAGAAATATTTATTTGAAATCTATGTACCATACTTATTTGGGTTAAGTCAGTGTGAATGAAACTTGAGTTTTTATATCTTACTGGGCAAAGGCAACAAGACATAATAAATAAGAATGATATATGTTACGAAAGTCATACACACAAATGGAAAATAAGTCACAGGAAAATTTTGTTATGAGGTTGCAGTTTTAAAGTAACACGCTGGTTAAATGTGTTAAATTCTGTGTTCTTTATTGAACGTTCTACTTTCTTTGTAGTTGTCAAATATTAAGATGTGAGCTATATATAAAATACAGCTTTTATTTGAACACTGCTTAATTTTTCAAAGCAGAAGCTTTTACACATACATCTTTATAGTCCTCTCAAAATAGCTCCGTGATAAGGGTTAGCATTGCTTTCATTTTGCATATTAAGACACTGAGTCTCAAAGAGGTTAAGGATCTTGCTCAGAGTCATGCTGTCAAATCAGTGTCCAGGATAAGGTGGGACTCTGCATCTCCAGAGTTCCAGTTTAGGACCCTTTCCTCCTCTGGTATCTTAAACTATTAACTTCTCTTGATATTGTTTTTATTTCTTTGGCCTGAGACTGCCATAAATATACATAATGATAAATTATTATTATCACTACTGAAAACAGCACCATAAATCTTAGCTGTCCTTTAAAATTCTGCATCTTGGGAAATAATAGTTTTTTCTTCTTGCTTTTTTTCCTTTTACTGTTATTTTTCCTGTCATTTATTGCTTTTATTGTTTTCTGACTAACAGGATCAAGCAGAACAATTCTTTAGAAGTGGCCATACAAACAACTGGGCTGTATTGGTAAGTATGTCTGTCTGTTCACATATTATGTATGTATGAATTTTGTGTGAATCTTTTTAACAACAAAAGTTAATTTCCTTATATCTTATAATAGAAATTCTTAAAGAAATTAAGGTGCTACTATTTAAAGCAAGCATTTTATAAAATGTAGAATTCTTTTATTTTAATGCTGGAAACTAGTAATTATATTATCTGCACTCTTATAATCTCTACTTCAATATTTAAAATCTCTTAAATTGTTTATAAAAAGATATTATCATTATAGAAAATTCAAATTATATAGGAAATTTAAAAGAAGACAGGGTTTAACTTTCATTATGCACTTTACTTCACTGGAGAACTGGAGTGCGCATACCTCACTGGAGGTGTGGCGAAACAGAAAATGTCCAAGTCCCACATCTCAGAGTCCACATTCAGTGACTGCTTTTCTGATCCCTTCTCTATATCGAAACATGCCATTTTGTTATATGATTTTATGTAAGTGGGATTATGTTATACCTGCTATTTTGCAACCCATTAGCAGTGTATTCTCTCTCTCTCTTTTCCCCCACTCAGTAGTGTATCTTTGTGATCTTTCCCTGCCAGAAATTCTTATTCTTGACAAAAGCTGCGTAGTTTCCTGTTTTATGAATGTGCCCTAATCTCAAGTGCCTGGGCATTTATGTTTTAAATTTTAGTTATTTTTAAAAGGGTTGTAAAAATGGCCTTAGCTTTGAGAACTTGATTTCTTTTAAAAATCAATTGCTAGACATTAGGATGTGAAGTCATGGATCATAATTGCCCTCTGAAAAGGCTGTACTCTTTTTCTAAACTCAAGTCATCTATATTTTCAGTGTTTTATTTTATTAACTGCTAGGTAGTAGGTGAAGTTTTATTTTAATTTACATTGCTTTGATTATTAGTGAAGTTTGCATGTTAGTCCATTTTGTATCTGCTGTCTTTTTTGTTTGTGTAAATTACTATCTATCTGTATTCATAAATTTTTGCTGTTTATTCCCATAATATGATTAGGTATAATCAGTTTTATTTCCCTGTTTGGAAAATATTTCATAGTAGTTCGACTATATGATTAGAAGATACAATAATCTTTACTTAATGGGGGAAAAAAGTATTTAAGAGTATATTGAAAGACAGGACAAGGAAGTAAAGGATAGATTCAAAGAGTAAGGAAAAGAAAGTGATTTTTGTGAATAAAGAAGGGGAACAATGAACATCTCTTGCCCCAAGCCTGCAAGTCATGCTGGAAAGAGAAGAAAACTGGGGAACACCTCTTGTAAGAAGAGAGTGCAAATGTGAAGGAGACAGAGCAGTTTAACTAAAAGTGTAGGATAAATATGCATAAGATTATAGCTTTTCTAAGGCCCAAAGTCGATTTTTTGAATGTGTGAGGTCTTGTAAAATTGATAATAATTCCATAAAAGACTATAATCATTTACAGGTTGTTAAAACCAAATAATGATTATGACTACCATAATTATTTTTAATAAATATAATTATATGGCAGTTAAATAAAACAGTATGACATAGATTCATGGCCATTTTCTTGTTTACCAAGAGAACTCACCTTCTATATACTACTCTTCACAAGAGGTGAAAGAATTGAATAAAGCTCCTTGAGATAGGGAGCCATGTTTCCAACTATTAGTAAAAACTGGAGAATTCTTTTAGGGGCTGAAGAAATCCTGGTAGCATAGTAGACAACTTGTTGGCTGTTAAGCACAAATTTAGCAGTTCAAACCCACCAGCTACTTGGCTGGAGGAAAATGAGGCTTTCTACTCCTGTTTACAGGAGTAAATTCAGTATCTGAAAACGGCAGGAACCATTTCTACTCTGTCCTATAGGGTTGCTATGAGTTGGAATCCACTGGATGGAAATGAGTTTGGTTTGGGTTAGTATCAGGAGCCAGATATCAATTCACCAACTGAGAGAATTATTTTACTTTTTCAAACCTTGATGTTACTGTGGGTTAAATGTTTGGCAGTTACTGATTACAAGGTTGGCAGTTCAAACTCACCAGTTGCTCAGGAGAAAAAGATGAGGCTATCTGTTCCCATAGCAGATTGGTGGTATAGCGGTTATGCATTGGGCTGTGATCTGCACGGTCAGCAGTTGGAAATGATGAGCAGCTCCGCGGGAGAAAGACTGGGTTTTCTATTCCTGTAAACAATCACACTCTCAGAAACCCACAAAGGGGTCCCTATGAGTCAGCATTTACTCAGTGGCAGTGAGTTTGGTTTGGTTGGTCTGTTCCAAGATTAATAGTCCTTCTCCCATATAGGATTGTCGTAAGGCAGAATCCAGTAGGTGGCAGTGGGCTTTTTTTGATAGGAGGGTATTGAAACTTCCTTACAAGTCTTTCTATGAGTAATTCTCTCTTGTGCAGGCCATCAGTTACCAAAAGGGCTCATCCTTTAGAACTTAGCTTATTCTACATTTACATTAAAACCTACCTCGTTCGGGAATGGGGTCGTGGTGGTGAATTGGGCTGCAAACAGCAAGGTAAGCAGTTCAAAACCACCATGGGAGAAAGATGAAACTTTCTACTCCCATAAAGACTTATAGTCTCAAAAACCCATAGGGGGCAGTTCTACTCTGTCCTATAAGGTTGAGATGAATTGGAAAGGACTTGATGACAGTGTGTTTTTTGGTTTGCTCTTGGAAACCCTTAACCAGGTTTATTAGTAATTTGGGTCCCAGATGAAAAATATAGTAAAAAATGCTTCTGAGCATTTGACAACACAGGCACTTTTAGTATTTTGCTTAAGATTTTATACGTTAACTAAGATTTAGCATGGTGAACTTGAATAAATTGTACTTTTTAAAGTGGAAAATTGTGTAATTTGACTCAGGTCAAGTGACTTAATAAAAGTACATTTCTTTCAATCCTATGTAATTCAAATAAAAACAATCTAGTTTTCTTCATTTTTAATAAATTTATAATCATAACTAAATGATGAGATCTAAGTGAAGTGCACTTTGGTCTTATAAAATGATTGAGAAAGGTTTTGCCAATAGAGAGAGAGAAGAAGTGTTAGATTCCATTTGAGTCTCTGGATCTGTTTTGTATAAAATATTAGTGCTTATGTTTAATAAGTAAGTTATAAAAATAATCCATGCTCATGACTTTAAAAATTCCAGTGAGGAAGGATACAAACTGAACAGCTAAAGTCTGTTTTGGGGCCCCCTATTTTAGTGGCCATTATCAATTTCTGACGAATTTTTCAGAAATTTTCAGTGTCTATAGTCACATTTGTGTTTTTCCCTCCCCTCCTTTAAACATATTATATGCTGTTTGTTTATTTATTTTTTGTGCTTAGCAGTGTAACTTAAGTTAATACTTCCTGCTTCCTTTTGTTTTCTATCTAGTAAATTAATGATAATTATAAAATAATTTTCTTAGCTTTATGCATATTGAATAACATAATACATGTGAAAATCCTTCTGTGTATGGAAAAGTATATGAAAAGTAGTAGTTTTTATTATGACTGTAAATTAATTCTGCTCTTTAGAGGCAGGGATGGCAAGACGTTATCTTACATACTTTGAACATGTTGTCAGTAGAGACCAATCCCTGGAGAAGGACATTGTATTAAGTTAGGTGATTTTATGTCAACTATACACTCCTGGCTACAGGTAGAATCATCTGTCAATCATGTCACAGCCTGATGCTATCTCCTCAGGTGCGTGTCCTCCTCATAAGGTGGACCCTGGCACCCTCCTCCTCTCCCTGACATTTTGCCTTTCTGCCTGCTTGGATTTGGCTACTGACCCTGAGAGCTGTCTGAACCCTGCCATGTTTCCACTGGCCTTGGTTTCACATGGCCTCACTCACTGGCCTGTGATCTTCCTGCATTCTGTATCATTGCCTGTGGCTCCATCACTCTCAAGAGGGACTTATGCACTAGTATCGGACTTAGAGACTTGAGTTGGATTGGGCCTGGGGCACTTTCTTTCACATATAATTACTTCTCAATATAAAGCCCTTTCTGATACTTATGTGTCACTGAGTTTGTTTTTTTTCGTCAACCTCACCTAATATAGACGTCATACTTGGTCAAGTCAAGGGCCTGAGATGAAGAGGAAGGTCCCCAGTGAGATGAATTGGCACAGGCGGCTGCAACAAATAGGCTCAGGCATGGGGCCAACTGCGAGCATGGCACAGAGCCAGGCAGTGTTTAGTTCTGTTGTATGTAAGGTTGCTCTGAGTCCAAACCAGTGCAGTGGCACCTAACAACAACAACAGCAACAACATTTTTAGCTCCGGTTAGGGAACCTTCATTCTTTGCTGTTGATAGCCATTGGCCTCCAGGTTTATTATTATTATTTTTTAATTTCAAATAATGATGCTATTGAGAAAATCCTTAAAATGCATATTTTTTGCATATTTATTTAAGCCAAACCAAAAGATATGTGCATTTTCTTACTTGATGTATATTATAAATTAACCTCCTGGATTCATATCAATTTCCATTCCCATCAGTAATATAGAAGAGTATTCATTTCTTTATATCCTTGCCAGTACTGTAAGTTGTCAGACTTTTTAATACTTTTCAAACTGATTTATACTTCTAAAATTATAACTAAAGTGGAGCATTTATAAGTGCTTTATTGTCCATTTTAATACCTTTCTTATGTAATGCTTGTGCTAATTTTTTGTCCATTTAAAATATTCTATTTTTTTTCCTGTTAAGTTCAATTTAGGAAATTGTTGATATTGTTATTGGGTGGTGTGTTAGGCTGGTTTGTTTAGAGAAACAAAACCAGTGACAGTAATTTGTGTATAAGAAAGAACTTTTTATCAAAAAATAATTTTATATCCAGAAGGTGTTCTGCCCAGTCCAACTCAAGTTCATGGGTCTGACCTGGAGCCTTCTGCAGACTCATGTAGCTACAGTCTGATACTAAGAAAGGGGAATGCAACGCAGGGAGATCACCAGTCAGTGCGTGTAGAATCACATTTATCCAAGGTTGATGGGACTGAGGCAAGGTGCCAATAGCTCCCAGATTGGCTCCCAGAGCCAGTGGACCTCAGGAGGCTGCCCTTGGAGGCAGATACATAATTTAAGCAAGCAGGGAAGGTGAAGGAGCAGAGGAGAGAAAAGTTCTCATTGTCACTCTCATAGCAAAAACACTCACTATCTCTCTTAAGGAAAATATCCTCAAAGAGGCATCATCACACTCGTTATTTGATTGTGACCTGATTGATAGGCTGGACTCCATCTTTATGCTTTCACACAGTCTTAAGTTGACTTAAAATCTAACGGCCACACTTGCCAATGAGTCGGTTCAGACACATAGCGACCGTATGTACAATAGGTCTTGTGTCAGCCTCACAATTGTTACTATGCTTGAGTCCATTTTAGGAAGTAGCATATGATCAAGAGCTCTTGGTATTTAAGGATCAAGTTCAAGCTGCACCAAAAGACAAGGCTCCTGGAATTGATTGATGGAATTAATCAAAATGTTTCAACAAATGGATACACTGGTAAGCAATTTGGAGGACATTTACCTTTCCAACCAACTGGAAGAAGAAATTCATAGTTGTGCCCATTTCAAAGAAAGGTGATTCAACAGAATGTAGAAATTATTAAACAATATCATTGCTATTACATGCAAGTAAAATTTTGTGAAGATAATTTGAAAGCAGTTGCAGCAGTACATCAACAGGGAACTGGCAGATATTCAAGCTAGACTCAGAAGATGTGGAATGAGGGCAGTCATTGTTGATTTAAGGTGGGTATGTTAGACAGAGTTCTTTAGAGAAACAAAACCAGGACACTTATGCTTTTATATATATATATATATATATATATATATATAACACAAGAAATAAACAGTATATATATATATATAGATAGATAGATAGATAGATAGATCTATAGATCTATATAAAACACAAGAAATAAACAGTTAATTAATATAGAGCAGTACAAATGGCTCAGTGAGCAGCTGATATACTGGCAGTCTTTCAAGTCTTCAGGGCCACCGGATACAAGTCAACGAAGCAGACAGCTGAGTCCTCTGTAGAGCAATTCAAGCAATCTGGCCACAGGCAGCAATTAGCAAGGCAGGTCACCAACAGTCAGCCAGATTACAGTCTGACAGTCCCCAGCTCAAGCGATATATACTTCAGTAGTGTGGCGAAGCAGGTCTTGAAGGAACCTCAAACTACAATGACACAGTCCACAGGTTAGGTGTCCCACAAGTAGTGTAGCTAGCAAATTGAGGCAGAGAACAAGCTAAGGCAGCTACACACTGGTCTGATCATCAAAGAGCAAGAGACAAAAAAGGCGTGGCTCACGGAGCCATTTATCTCTCCGCCCTTCAATTAATCCCATGTGTTCATTGGCCAGGTTGGCACAATAAACCTAGGTATCACAGTGGGTCTTTAGTGAAAGAAGAGAATATCAGAATGATGTTTACCCGTGTCTTATTGACTATGCAAAGGCATTAGACTGTGTGGAGTATAACAAATTATGGATAACATTGCACAACAGAGGAATTTCAGAGTTCTCGTTATTTGATTGTGTATTCCTGAGGAATGTCTGCATTGACCAAGAGGCAGTAAAAGAATAAGGGAATAATATGTGGTTTAAAATAGGGAAGGCATGTATCACCATGCTTATTCAATCTATATGCTGAGCAAATAATCTGAGGAACTGGACTATATGAAGAAGAACACAGCATCAGAAAGAAGAAGACTCATTAGCAACCTACAATATGCAGATGATGCACCCTTGCTGAAAGTGAAGAAGACTAGACATACTTATTGCCAATCAAAGACTACAACCTTCAATAAGGATTATACTTCAACAGAAAGAAAACAAAAATTTTCACGCATGAACCAGTAGACAACATCATGAAAAACAGAAAATAAGGAAGTTGTCAAGTCATGTTGCTTGGATGTACATTTAATGTCCATGAGAGCAGCAGTCAGTAAATAAATGAAGTATTGGATTGGGCAACTCTACTACTAAAGACTTCTTTAGGGTGTTAGGACTCTGATGGCATTGTGTATTAGTAGGTGGGGTGCTAACTGCAAGCACAGTAGTTTGAAACCGCCAGTAGGAGAAAGGTGAGACTTTCTACTTCCATGAAGAGTTACAGTCTTGGAAACCCACGGGCAGTTCTGCCCTGCGCTATAGAATTACTATGATTTGGAATCAACTTGGTGGCATTGAGGTTTTTTTTTCTTTTGTAATGTGTTAAAAAACAAAGATGTTACTTTGAGTGCTAAGGTTCCTTTGACCTAATCCAAGGCATTTTTAATCATAGATGTACATATAAAAGCTAGGCAGTAAATAAGACCCAGGAATAATTGATAAATTGTTTATTTTGTTGGTGAAAAGTACTGAATATACCATGAACTGCCAGAGAATGAACAAATCTATATTGGAAGAAGTCCAACCAGAATGCTCCTTAGGAGCATCAGTGGAGATACTTCATCTTACATGTTCTCAGGAGGGACCAGACCCTGGAGAAGTCCATCGAGCTTGGTAAAAAAGAGTCAGTGAAAAGTGGAAGACCCTCCAAAAAGGTGAATTGATACCGGAGCTGCAACAGTGGTCACAAATAAAGCAACAGTTGTGAGAATGGTGCCAGGCCAGGTAGTGTTTTCATCTGTCGTCCAATATGTCATTATGAATTAGAAAAGACTCAACATACTTACACATAGAGCCCACTCTACTTACAGTACAGCACCCTCATATATTTAGCATACATAGCCACCTATGTATGTGGTTACAAATTATTGTTAGTTATTACTGCTGTTGTAGTGTTGAAGATGTTGTAACATTTGCTGTAGCTGTCCCTGTATTTGTTGTCCCTTTTCAGTGTCTCCCTTTTCCTCGGTTGGGGTGTGCTGACTTCCCCCATATTACTTTTCCCTTCACCAGAATCAACTCGTGTTCACTGTCTTTACAGTTAGGGCTTCCCCTTCCTCTCTTTACTGTTTCTGGTATTGGTCGAATAATGTTTTGCTTTGTTTTTCTGGGTGAAACTGTTTACTTTTTTATAATAGTGATCTTATACAATATTTGTCTCCTGTTTGATTATTTTCACGTAGCATAATGTCCTCCAGGTTCAACCATGTTGTGAGATGCTTCATAGATTTACCATTATTATTGTTGCATATTATTAAATTGTATGAAAGTAACAGTTAGTTATCTTTTAATCCATTAATGGGCTTTTAACTTATTTCCATCTTTTTGCTATATTATAAATAATGCTGCAGTGAACATAGGTGTACTTAAGTCTGTCTGTGTCACAATTTTAATATCTCCTTGCTTTTTTGGCAAGGTCTCTGATGAGCATAGGTTTTTCGTTTTTAAGATATTCTCATTGTATATCTTCTAATGTTTGTGCAGTTTTAGGTATGTTTAAAATTCTGTTCCCCCATGTATTAGACCCCTTTATGTTGTCCATCTTTTTGTCTTCCAAAGCCTGTAGTTTTAGATTTTGCATATAGTTCTTGGATATATTTTGAGTAAATTTTTGTGTGTGATGTGAAATAGGAATCTTGTTTAATTTGCTTTCCAAATGAATACCCAGTTTTGCCAGCATCATTTACAAAAAGGATATTCTTTTCTCAGTTTAGTGGACTTTGGCCATTTGTTGTAGATCACCTAGACACTGATAGATTGATTTACTTCTTTGTTCTTAATTCTATTTGATTGGTCCATGTGTCTGTCTTTCTGCCACTATAAGGCATTTTTGATTACCATTGTAATCAAACAACATTGTTGATTACCATTGTTGTTTTAGTACTGGACTCTGGAACCGCAGATGTGTGGTTTTCTGTCATGTTTCCCTTTTCTAATAATGCTCTGCTTGTCTGAGATCTCTTTCCTTCCTGATCAGTTTTCCATTTTATTACATATTAAAGATTTTTGAGGTGGGCATTTGTATCAGAAGTGCATGATATCTACAGGCCACTTTGGGACGTAGTGACATTGCCAGGATATTCTTCCTCTTCGTGAACCAGGGCGTGTTTTGCCATTTATGTAGATCTCTCTTGCTTTCTTGTGGTAACATTTTGTAGCTTTGTACTTTACATTTTTTCCTGCTCTAATTATTTTATGTATAGGGTTACTATAAGTCAGAATCAACTTAAAGGCTGTGAGCTTGTGGTTTCCGTAGTTAGATTAATTCCTAAGTGTTTTGTCTTTGTGAGAGCTATTGTAAATGCTCCTGTTATCCTGATTTCCCTGTCAGTTATCTTTGATGGTGTAGAGGAATCCATTTGGCTTTTATGTGTTGATCTTGTTCCTACCATTTTGAATACTTCTGTTAGTTCTAATGGAGTCTCTGGGATTCTCTGTGTATACGATTATGTCATCTGTGAATAGGGACATTTTACTTTCTCTTTACAAATGCATGTGTTCTTCATTTCTGTTGTCAAGAAGGCTCTTTTGGAGCCTTAGGGTTAAAATTTCCGAACAATTTTGATATGTTTATGAATCAAGTTTTTTTAAAAAACAGTTAAGCCTGGTTTAGTGGTTTCTGTTTCCTGTTCAATTCCTATATGCATATACACATTTTGTAGGTTAAATTTTACTGTATTTCTGTTTTTCACAATTAAAAGTAAGAAGCAATTCAAACTGAAAGCAATATTGTATAAGTCACGGTAGCTGGTTTTCTTTCCTATGATGAGATTACAAGTATTTAAAAATTTTTTTACTTTATTTTAAAAATACTTTATTTTAAATTAGGTGAAAGTTTATAGAGCAGTGTACTAGTTTTACATTCAACAGTTCATACACATTTTTTTTCAATATATCCATTGCAATTCCCTCCCACTTCCTCTTTATGTTTCCTGTTCCATTGAACTTTGAGGTTGGGTAAATGTTGCCCTTTTGATCTTAAAAATGTGACTGTTCGAACACAGGTGAGTTCAGTTCCAGACCTGAAGGGTGACTAAGGTCCATTGTCTTGGGGGTTTCACTAGTCTTTGTCTGACCAATAAGCCTGGCCTCTTTCATGAATTTGAGTTGTGCTCCACATTTTTCTCCCACACTATGAAGATGTTCTAATAAATAATGTGAACCTTTCACGACATTTAGTAGTGGTAACTAGGCATCATCTCGTTCTTTTAGCCTTAGGGGTGTGAAGACTGATGTGTTAGTGGTCCATGAGTCAATTTTTGATTTTTTTCTTTTCAGAAAACAAGATTTTTTTTTAATCAAATGAATTTTAAATTTTTATTATTTTCAACAGTTTTATTGGTACATGGTTTACATATCCTATAATTGAATAGTTCAATTGTTCAATAATATCAAAGGGAATTGTACAATCACCACCACATGAATCTTAGAGCACCTCCCCCATGATTAAGTCACCTTTAAAATGAGTTGTGCGATCACAATCAGTTCTAGTGCTACCTCCCCCTCCCACCTTCATTATTTACTCCTGAAATGCTCTTTCCCTCCCTATAACTCATCTTCCATCCCTGCATTCCCTATAACCCCTGGTATCAGTTGTTATCATTATGCATCCACTCCTCCTGTGCTTCACCGCTGGGAAACTCAACACAAAACAATGAAAAAATAAGTTGCATGAAGGTGGTAAGGATAAGATCATATTAGTATAAAGACAAATACAAATAATGTGTAAGAACAACTAAGGGATACTTTCACTCAGTACAAATTCAATTCTTTTCTCTAAGGAGGTCACCTGGCCAACTGTCCAGTTCAGTCCAGCAAAATTAAGATTACAGTGGCCTCTGCCTAATGGTAAGGCTGTTCGAGATTCTTGCGTTTGACTGGAGGAATCTGCCAGTAGTTCGCTCTGACTAGATACTCTGCAGATGGGTTTTGGGCGCCCACTGTCTTCCTTAGCCCTCATATCAACACATTCTTAAGTTTTTGTAAAGGAATTTAGTAGAATGTAGGCATTACATATCAAGGGCATTATCAAAGGATCTCTGCACCACACCCTTGCCAGGTCTTTTATTTCCTGGGCTTCTCTTACCTATCACTATTGTACTATCCTTGTCATCAGTATTACATCTGTAAATATTATCTCACCAAACAATGCTAAAATTTTCCTTTTAAGAACCTATGTATTTTAGAGGAATTACAGAAGAAAATGACCTATTTTATTTACCCAGGTAGTTACTATTTCTGCTCTTCATTTATTCCTACAGTATTCCTTTGGTATAATTTCCCTTCAGCCAGAAGAACTTCCTTTAGCATGTCTTTTTTAGTCAGTTTGCTGGTGACAAATTATATTTTTTCCATTCATGTGAGAATAAAATTATTTCATTGTCATTCCTGGTATATCTTTTCACTAGATATGTGTTCTGAATTAATAGTTCTTTTGTTTCAGTCCATTAAAGATGCTGTTCATTGTCTTTTTTTGAGTCATTTTATTTGGAGCTTGTACAACTCTTATCACAATCCATCCATCCATTGTGTTAAGCACATT
>NW_022104341.1:45406746-45417237 GCF_000313985.2 Echinops telfairi
TGGTTGTTTTTGAGATTTTTTCCTTCCCAGATCTTTGGTAGTCAGCAGTTTGATATATCCAGGCATGGTATTCTTTGAGTTTATACTGTTTAGGGTTCTTTATAGTTAGTTCTTAAATCTGTGAAGCTGTGCTTTTGACCAATTTGGGGGAAGTTTTGACCATGTCTTTAAATATTCTTTCTGCATCAATGTTTTTGCTCGTCAGTGACATGAATGCTGGATTATTTAATTATGTCTGATAATTTCCCCCCCACTTTCTGCTTCAGATTGCATGATTTCTATAAATTTATCTTTAAATTAATTGAGTTTCCTTTGTCATAATTTTTATTGTACTACTGAGCCCATCCAATGATTTTTTTTTTCATTTCAGACATAAAATTTTAAAATCTTTTTAGAGCATAACAGTAATATTTTTCTACTCCAAAAACCTTAAATCTTTTAGAAATAGAAACTTTATAGGATCAAAGAAATTGAGAGAAACTAATTTGGTAGGTACTTGTTTAAATTCCACTCAAATTAATTTTTCTATAAAGCTCAATGACCTTTATTATTTAATAGCACATAATGTAAGACCTTCCCAGAGAACTTAGTTTGAGAAAGGGTTCTTTAAGTCCTTAGATGTTTCTAAGTGATAATTATGATACTCTATTCCTTTAGGTAAGTCAGTATCCTACTTAAAGAGAAATATTTCTTTGAGTATATGACTTATTTTGTTTCATAAAACTAATATATTTGTTTTAATACTTTAGGTGTGTACATCTCGGTTCTGGTTTAACTATCGGCATGTTGCAAATACTCTTTCTGTGTACAGAAGTGTCAAGAGGCTAGGTATTCCTGACAGGTAAGAAACCTACCTCTGAAGCTCAGTAAAAATGGACCTACATGATCACTGCTTTATTTGTGTTTTGCATAAAGTACATTATAAGAGGAAACTATATTAAAAGAGAAATCAAGAGAACAGGGTGAAAAAATTAGTGTCATTCATTTACTTATTAAATACCTGCTCAGAGTTTTGATAAGGTTCCCTTTTGAAATAGTGTTGTTGCTGCCACCTGCTGCCAAAATTCAACCATTGCTTTTCAGCTTTTTAGTGTCTGTCTTAGGTCTTAAGTCAGAATCTTTGGAGAGAATGTTGTGCTATTCAAACCTAGGTCAAAAGCGCATGCCATGCTGCAAGAATGGCTGGAACAGCTTCTGTACAGGGAGAGGACTTTGCTTTTTATGAAGACTCATAAAAGAGAAATTTCCTAATTACAGTGAGAGGGTTTAGGTGCTAAGCAGCATGCCCCTGCTGCCACCCCCAGCTACATGTCTTCTACAGTTGGTTTGTCGAATGTGATAGATTTACTTTTACTACTACCAACACAGTTATAGCCAGGAGCTGCAGTCAATTCCGTTCTTTAACATTATTGGTGATTTTGGTTAAATCATTTAAATTCACTAAGGTGGTTTGCTCATCTTTTGCATGATGATTATAGTATCTTCTTTGAAGGGGTTTAGTATTTCATATAAATATATCTATATCTCTACATATGTACATTAGTAGTAAAAGGATAGAAAGGAAGTAGTGAATGATTCAGATATCAACATTATATTACAATTTATATAAATATGTGCTATAATTTTACCTGATATTATGACAGCCAGATAATATTACCATTTTTTAAAACTATGTTAAATGAAGGTAGAAAGAAGATGATTTTTAGATACAGGTTTTATCCTGTAGTAGCCAGTGGTTATTTGACTTTGGGTTTTTAAGTGCTTTTGTTTCTCTATCCTATGTACACCTCCAAGAAATCACAATGCATAATTTATCAATAGTTTTCACTTGAATAAATGAATCCTTGCCTTTATGATGCATTTAAATAGTGTAAGATTTGGAGGGACCTTTTAGAATTAAAATCCAGCAATAGAATATATTTTGTATATTATGCTTTAATAAGTTTATCCCTAGGTTTCCAAAGAATATTTTTTAAAAGCTTATTTCTGTTTCAAACGATTACCCATCTACATCTCTGTGAACTCTTGTTGGGTGGTGAATTGGGGATTTAAATAATTTGTTATTTTACAAGTAGAAATCAATAGAAAAGATTCTCTTTGGATTTAGCCTTATTATGGTAAATCCTCATCTTACTGGTGATTTATACCCTCTCACTCTTTTCTGGAACTGGGTTTAAAAGTGCAAAATTAAACTTTTATTCAGAAAGTAATAAATCATTATGAAAAAGCAATGTGAAAATTTTAAATCACTAGGAAAAGTTTTGTTTCAATGGTTGAACTTAATATGAATTACAAAAGATCTTCAAGTGAGAACAATATTATTAGACTTATAGTAATTCATAAATATATCTTGGGAGAAATGATTGGTCACAACATTTAAATTGTAACTAAATTGTTCCTTTTCCTTTTTTTGTATATTTTTACAAAAATATACAAAAGAACATTTTGCCATAGTTTTGGAATTCAAAGCATTTGCATTTAGTCTTCCTGTATTTTTCAATAAAATGGTAGTTCATACCACAAATCATTTATTAAATACATGATGTAGATGATAGTCATCTGTTTTGGAAGTTCATGCCAAATTAATAAATCCTGATTGGAATGTCGCATTAGTTTTGTCATTATAATTGTTCTGAATTTTCTCTCGTCTTCTGTATGTATGTATTTTATAAACTCCAAGCATGCTCAGCCATTCTCTTTGTTGTACTTCTTGCTTACTGCTACTCAAACTTGGCTGAAATTCCAAATGATTTGTGGTACATGTTAGAAATACATATTTCTTAAGCTTTATCCTTGGAGATTGTAATTCATTAAACCTGAAGTAAGGGCAGGGCATGAGAGTACATGAGATTCTGATGCACAGCCAGGTTTGAGAAGCAAAGAGTGACTTGTAACCCCCTGTAACCTGTAACCTGTAACCCCCTGGGTATAATGTTAACATAGCACTGTTATACTAAGTATAATATGTCTTCCTTCATTAGATTATAAATTGCTTGAGAGAATTCACACAACCAAAATTGTGCTGTAATTAATTTTGTGTATCCAACATCTAATACAATAGCACTTAAAAGATATTCAGTAAGTATTCATTAATATCCTCTGCCAAGGTACTGACCCATCTACCAAGGTACTGTCCATCTTCAGGGAATGGTTCATATGTCCAAAGTACATGAAATGAAGGCTTAATGCCCTTGCTTCTAAGGATCATTCTGGCTGTACTTCTTCGTATGGAAATTTGTCAACTCTTTTGGCAGTCCAAGATATACATATATTATATATATGTAAATAAAATATATCTTGCCAACACTATAATTCAAATGCATCAATTCTTTTGTCATCTTTATTCATTGTCCCTGGTACAGATTATGAACTGGGCATCCCTATGAGGAAGTTCTACCCTGTCTTACAGGATCCTTCCCTGTAGGGTTGCTATGAGTCAGAAATTGTTGATGGCATACAAATATTGTTGGATAGTGTTAATGTGATATTAAAGAGATTTTAATAAGTAGGCTGACATAATTTTATGGTTATCTTTAAAACTGTTGACTCTGAGAAAATAATTTTATAGGTCTTTGGAAAGTAAAATAAACATGCTAAGACCCACATAAGTGTCCTCTAGGTTGATTATTGTTCCTGGGTAGTGCAAATGATTAAATGCTCAACCACTAACTGAAAAATTGGTGGTTTGAATTTACTCCTAGTGCCTTGGAAGATAGTCCTGTTAATTTTTCAAAGTCATAGCCTGAAAACCCTCTAGAGTACTGCTACTCTCTACACATGGGTCACCAGGAGCTGAGCACATCTCTGTGGTAGCTAACAACAACAAATAGTATTTGGCTCTTATCATTCTCAGATTCAAGTTCCATTGAAGAGAAATATCTTCTGTTTTCTGTCAACTCATTCAGTAACTGTGCTAGACAGGGTTCTCTAGAGAAACAAAACCAGGACACTTATGTTTTATATATATCTATATAGATAGATATACTGTATATGCTCCAGTATAACCTGATCCAGATATCAGCCGAGGCACCTAATTTTACCACAAAAACTGCATAAAAAATGTGCTGAAAAACTCGGCTTATATATGAGTATATACGGTAGATACCATAAGGAATAAACAGCTAATTAGTCTAAAGAGCAGTGTAGATGGCTCAGTGCAGCTCACTTTCATGAGACAGGTAGGCCCTTCAGTTAATCCCACATATGTTTATTGGCACAATAAGCCTACCTATCACAGTAACCATACTAAACTCATTATTAAAAACCTCTTTATAGAGGGTTTCTTTTGTCTCTTGCCCCCAATCCTTATTTTATTCCTACAGTGTTTAGATATTTTTAGGTAATTTTCTACCCTTTAATGGTTGATTTTTGTTTGTTTGTTTTAATGGTTGTTTTTAATTAACCCCCTATTGAGCTACTGTCAGTATATTTAAGATGATTAAAAAATGATGAAGAGCAAAGGCATAATCTGGGGCTAAGTTTTAAAGTCAAGAAGCAAAGGTTGAAATGAAACTACCCTTTAAAGCAGCAGTTTTCAACCTCTTTGAGGGTTGAATGACTCTTTCACAGGGGTCGCCCGGTTCATAACAGTAGAAAATTATAGTTATGAAGTAGCAATGAGAATAATTGTATGGTTGAGGGGTCACCACAACATGAGGAACTGTATTACAGGGTTGTGGCATTAGGAAGGTTGAGAACCGCTGCTTTAAAGTGTCTTAAATAGCACATTAAAGGCAGGACAGTCTTATATCAAGTCCAAAACAGCCAGGTTTTTCCCCCAGGACTGAAACAGAATTTTGTTTTCTTTGGTTGAAATAGGATATATTTATGATTAGAGACCATGCTATATAGAAATTTATAAGCTTTTGACACTAAAATTGTGGTATTGTCTCATGTTATGAGAGGCAACTGGAAATTGAGACTGATAAACAAATATAGATTCCTATCGCCCATACGTTTGTTTTGAGGAATAAATGCATTTAGTATTAAGTTGGGTAAAATCTTTTTCTTCTTTTCTTCCTTCCTCTTCTTCCTCTTGCTGAGCATGTTCATGATTTTAAAAATATGATTAAGATCTATTATGAGTTGGATACATGTATGTGTGTGTGTTCAATGGTGTCATATTTCTCTGCTTAAATCTCGCAGCTTTTCCGACTTCACCTAACAGTCTTGCTTTCTTACTCTTAATCCTTGATGTGAGACTTGTTTTTAGGTGCTGTGGAGTCAGTTCTGAGTCACAGTGACCCGGCCTAGTCCAGCGCCATTCTCAGAATCATTGTGTTTGAGTCCATTGTGGTAGCTGCCGTGTCAGTCCATGTCCTTGCATTCTTCTTTCACTGGCCTTCTACGCTAGCAGTTATGAGAGATATCCTGTTCTGAGGACTGGTCACTTCTCTTAGGATGTCCAAAGTTCATGAAATGAAATCTCACCATCTTTGCTTCCAAGGAGCATTCTGGCTGTATTTCTTTTTTTAATTTTTAAAAATTTTATATATATATTTTTAACTTCCTTTTTTTCCCTTTTAATCATTTTATTAGGGGCTCATACAACTCTTATCACAATCCATACACACATCAATTGTGTAAAATGGCTGTGTTTCTTTTAACACAAATTGTTCTGGCTGCCTGTGGTCTTTCAGTATTATTTTACAACACAGTAATTCAAATGCATTAATTCTTCTTAGTTCTTCCTTATTCATTGTCCACCTTTCACATGAATATTCCACAAAAACAAAATAAAAAACCAAACTCACTGATATTGAGTCAATGCCAACTCATAGAGACACTGTAGGACAGGGTAGAAATGTCCCTGTGAACTTCTGAGATTGTAACTCTTTACAGAAGTAGAAGTAGACAGCCCCATGTTTTTCTCCAGGAGCAGCTGGTGTTTTTGAACTGCTGACCTTCAAGATAATGGCCCGGCGCAAGTGCTTCAAGTCTTCCTTGCTTTTAGCAAGCAAAACGGTGTCCTATGTATATTACAGATTGTTAGTAACTTCTGCTTAAAGCCTTCTTCATGTCCAGCTTGTCATACAGATTGCTCAGCATACAGATTGATGAAGTATGTTGGGAGGATAGAACCCTGATGTACATTCTTCCTGATTTAAACCATGCAGTCTTCCCCTTTTCTGTTCATATGACTAGTTGTTCCATGTACAGGTTCCTAATGATCACAGTGGAATGTTCTGAAATTCTCATTCTTCTCAAGGGTTTCCATAGTTTGTTATGATCCACACTGTTGAATGCCTTTACAAAGTCAATAAAACACAAGTAAATATCTTTCTGGGGTATTCTCTGTTTTTCAGCCAAGATCCATCTGACATCAGCAATGACATCCCTCATGTTACATCCTCCTCTCAACCAAGATTGAATTTCTGAAACCTTGCTGTTAATATTGCTGTAATCTTTTAAAAATTGTCTCCAGCAAGACTTTACTTGCATGTGATATTAATGGTATTGTTTGGTAAATTCTACGTTCTATTTGGCCTTCTTTCTTTGGAATGGGATAAATATTGATAACTAGTCTGTTTGTTAGGTAGCTGCCTTCCAAATTTCTTGGCATAGATGAGTTGTTGAAATATTTAAATTGGTTTTCTATCAATTTCTGAACCCTGTGTGTATGTGTGTGTGTGTGTGTGTGTTTTATTCAGTGCAACTTGGACTTCTTCCTTCAGTATTATATGCTACTTCTTGAAATGCTTGAATGTCGATCAGTTCTTTTTGATACAGTGATTCTGTGTATTCCTTCCATCTTATATTTTGCCCATATAATCAAACTTTCATTATTGAAAATCAAGCCCCAAGAACTGGAGGTTAGGCAGAGGCAAACCAGGATCACAAGCCAGAGGTAAAAATGTCCAAGAGCCAAAGCAAGCCTCTTGATACCTGAGCATGCTCAATCAGGAAGGGAGGTCACAAAAAGAATAGCCTTAATGGAGATGTGGTTTTTCCCTTTTGTAAACCATATCACCGAGGAAACAAAGGGTAGTTATTTGAGTCACATCCTCAGTAAAGTGTAGACTCAAAATACGTCCAATTTATTTCTGTCTCAAATGGGACTATAGCACTGGTACTCAATAGGGGTTATGGTTAGATGGCCGTACTAAGTAATTGACTACATTTATAGTTGATATCATCCACTGTGCCCTACTTCACTCCTACTATAGTGATCTGTGGCACTTCACTTTGATTTCTTTCTATTAGACTGAAGCCTCTAAAAGTCTTGCCTAAACAGAGCAGTGTCAACCATAATTACCCTACCATTACGTCCCTTATGGTTACATTTTTCTTTTTTATCTGTTCTTTCTTTTAATTTCTTTTTAAAATAAATATTAGAATTAAGAGTAGAAGCTATTTGGACAGTTATGTGAATTCTAGTGATGTTTTAACAAATTAAAAAGAAAAAAAATTAATTGCCTCTTGTTTTAAAAGAATCAGTTTGGTAATACAGATACTGACTATTTCTATTATCCTGGTTAGAATTAGGTCTTGTATATAAGAGAACATTGTCTACAATGGAGCATTAGTGAGACTATTTCTTCAATCTTCTTGCATAATTCCTCATTAAAATAATATGGAGAAGATTTTGATAGTTTGATTCCTTGGGACTGCTTATGGTTTTCTTTTCAGTAAGATCAACCAAAACAGACACTTGTCTGCAACTCATCCTGTACATTTATTTCACTAGCTAACATAATTCAGAGAGTGTGTTAAAGAATTTTATAATCACTTATTTTATTTATTCCCTGTAGACTTTATAAAATATTGCTCTTTCCCAGTTTACATTTTTGAAAATTAATTGCTCAGAATGACTTGCTGAAGGCCTTATAATCATTAAATGATTCAACCAGAATTTTAATTCAGGTTTTCTGACTTTATGGCTGAAGCATTTTGTTTATATCACAATTATGTTTTTTCATAAAATTACAATAGTAATATATATGTAACACAATTAGATGATGCTTTTTACATTCCTTTTCTTATTCTTCTAACAATTACATAGAAAATGATTGATTATGCAAACTTGTTTAAATACGATTTTCAATTTTAAAATATATTCTTTTGCTGAATGTTGTGACTGGGCAGTGAAAATATTGATTATTAATTAAATATCTGAGATGCCATTTTCTGTTTATTCCCTGCCTTTAGTCTCAGTCCTTGCCCAAGTCATCCTCCACACAGCTATTAGAATTCTTTCTCAGACACTGCTTCCATCTTTTCCTCGCATATTGAAGGACCTGTGCCTCTCTTGTCTCACAACAAATCCAGACTTTTCAGCCATCCTTTACTGACTGCTCTGCTATTCCATCTTACTCTTTTATTTGTTAATTTGTTATGCTATATAATATGTGGTTGCTCATATTTCAATTTTTGACAGAAGACAAGAATGTTCTCAGTATTCACCTTTCCTACCCATGTATCTTTCTAGCCTCTATATCAATTTGTGGAATTTTGTAGAGTGCTCTAGAGTTAAGGGAGGTCACTGAGTGTTTATTTGCTTATTTGTTGGGAGACTTTACAATTACTTGTATATTTCTCAAATGAAAAATATACATAGCTTAAGTTTTTTTGTTCTATTTTTTATGAGCTTGCCTTATAAAACATGGATTTAGTATGTTCATTTTGCACAGAAGGACTAGAATTAGATAAACTGGAAATAACTTGTGATATACTCTTACAGCAATTAATCATGGTAATTCTAATTTATGTCTTTGAATGTTCTTGCTATAGTCTATCTCTTCTCAACAGTTTTTGCTCATCTACTCCTTCAAAATGTAAATAATAGGGTTTGAATATGTATACTCATGCATTCTGAGCAATCTGTCATTTTCTTTTCACATTGGCAGCTTATCTGTCTGCCACTCCACATGATATTCCTGGTGGTGAAGTATATAACATCCCAAATAAGGAAATGTTTAGAATAGTTAGGATGTTGAAATATGCTTTAGGGAAGAACACTGGCAAAAATACAAGGAACATTTTGGCAACTACCATCATTCTTGTGTTTATATAATAGGTAGTAATAATTTGCAACACAAAGAAGACCAAAAAAGAGTTTGATAGGGCAGAGAGGAAATTTCTTTTTTAATAACATATAGATAGGTAGGAGCCCTGGTGGGGTAGTGGTTACCAGTTGGACTGCTGATTTCTAGGTCTTCAGTTCAAAACCTCCAGCTGTTCCTCAGGAGAAAGATGAGGCTTTTTACTCCTGTAAATAGTTACACTCTTGGAAATCCACAGGTGCAGTTCTATTTTGTCCTGTAGGGTCGGCATGAGTCAGAATTTACTAGGTGACAATGAGTTTGGTTTTTGTTTTACAGATAAGTAGATTTAAAGATAATCAAAAAGAGATGTTTATCTCATCCCCATTACCACACTGACTTTAGTGCAATTACTATCCTCCTGTTTAGTAACTTGACTCCTTTTACTTTGTTCTTTAGAATTGTTCTGAATGTTCTTAGATCTTGTCTTGGATATTAATTTTAGAATTACCTTCTCAAAATTTCTTTAGAAAATGGTTGGGATTTTATTTGCTGTTTGATTAATTTGCGAATTAATCTAGGAAGAATGTACTTCTGTATGGTTTTAAATCTTTCACTTTATGAAAATATCAATTTGAAGTTGTTTTGAGCAATGGATTAAGTATTGGACCACTAACCAAATGGTTGGTGATTCTGACACACCAACCGTTCCATGGGACAAAGATGAGGGGAGGAAGATGTCAGTCAGCTTCTGTAAACATGTACAGCCTTGGAAACGATAAGGGTTGCTCTACTCTGCTTCATAGGGTTGCTATGAGTCGCAGTGTATTCTAGGACATTGGTTTGGTTTGGTGGTGATGGTACAAATAGATTGCCTTGGACCTCTGGCTGGAAGTGACAGTTTGAGCCTATCCAGCAGTACCAGAGAAGAAAGGCCTGTCACTTTGCTTCCATAGAATTACAACTAAGAAACCCTTATGGAAGTTTTACTCTTTAATACATGGTTTCAGTAATTCAGAATCAACTTGATAGTAGTGGATTTGTTTTTATTAAATAATTTTATTGGGGGCTTTTACAGTTCTTTATCACAATCCATCCATCCATCCATTGTGTCAAGCACTTGTGTATATATGTTGTCATCATTTTCAAAACATTGTCTTTCTACTTGAACACTTAGTATCAGCTCCTCATTTTCCCCCTCCCTCCCCCATCCTCTTTCCCTCATGAACCCTTGATAAATTATAAATTATTATTATTTTCATGTCTTATACCAACTGCTGTCTCCCTTCATCCACTTTTCTGCTGTCTGTCTCCTTGGGTGGGTGTTATATGTCGATCATTGTGATCGGTTCCCCCCTTCTTCTCCCACCTTCCCCTTTCCCTCCTTGTATTGCTACTCTCATTATTGGTCCTGCAGAGTTCATCTGTCCTGGATTCTCTGTGTTCCCAGCTTTTATCTGTACTAGTGTAGATGCCCTAGACTTGTAGAATTGAGGTCATGATAGTGGGG
>NW_022104341.1:45417509-45421625 GCF_000313985.2 Echinops telfairi
CTAGCTGAGCACCATCAACTTTCTTCACCACATTTGCTTATGCACCCATTTAGTCATCAGTGATCATGTGGAAGGTGAGCACCACAGAATGCTGGGTTATTAGAACAAAGTGTTCTTGTGTTGAGGGATTACTTGAGTAGGGGCTAATGTCCGTCTGCTGCCTTAATACTTAATATATAAATATATGCACATAGATCTGTTTCCCTATTGTTATATATAAATATATTTACATATGTACATGCCAATATTTAGACGTTTATAAATGTCCTTTGTCTCCTAGTTCTTTCCTCTATTTTCTTTTACTTAGTGGATTAGGTTTTATAACTATTTAATTATATCTTCTTTAAAAGCCTTCAATTAACTTTATAGTTCTAAGTATTCTTCTATAAACTTCGGTGTTAGAGTTATTTAAGTTATTTTATAACTCAAGTTATTTTATAATAACAAATTTATAATAACTTATTTTATAAGTTATTTTTAAGTTATCTTATAACTTGGTTAATATTGTTAGTGGTGTCTTTTATAGAAATGGACTTTCTAACTTGTGTTGCAGTGCATTTGGTTGTTTTTTATTTTTTTCGGTTGTTTTTTATATATTGTCATAGTAATTTGATGAACTCATTAATTTGAACATTTTGACTACAAATTCTTTATTCTGTCCTGATAGACAATCATAAAATCTGCAAAAAATGGCAGCTTTTTTCCTGTCTAGTTTTTGTACCCCCTTTTTGATCTTTAGTTATTTCCATATTTGAAATTCAAGGGGAATTATCTTTAAAGAATTTAAAATTAATAGTCTGTATTAATCTTTATTTTGTAGAGAAGGAAGTATCATGGGTGGCACAAATGGGTTTTTCTTGGCTATAATCCAAAGAGCTAGTGGTTTGAATCTACAGCACTGTGAAAGAAAGGCCTGGTTGGTGATCAATTCCTAGGAAATTATGAATTGCTGTTGACTTGATTATCCCTTATAATGATCCCATAAGACCAACTAGAACTGCTCAACAGGGTTTTCAAGGCTATACTCTTTACAGAGGTACACTGCCACTACCTTACCTCCCACCCCCCAAGGAGCTGCTGGTGCGTTTAAACTGCTGATCTCTCACTTAACAGCTGAACCCTTAACCACTGTGCCACCAGGGCTTCTATCCATAAGATTACAGCCACTGAAAACTCTATGGAGTGCAGCTCTTCTGATACATTTGAAATCACCTTGAATCTGAATTAGCCCAATGGCAGCGAGTTAAACTCAACAACTACATAGTGGCAGTCTGTGTGAGGTCCTAAAAGGTTGTGAGTGGCCTTCCAAGGTACAGCAATTGGTTTTTGTTCTCCTGGAGCAGCAGAGGCAGAAGAGTTAGGAATAGGAGAAAACAATGAAATGTGTGGTTACACGCCTTCATAGACAACTGCTTTTTTTTGCCCTCAGATGAACTGAATGGTTCTTGACTACCATTATGGAATGTTTTGATCAAAAATTCTATAGAAAAATTCTGACCAAAAGGGTTGAAATGTTCAACAGAATTTCAAATTCTTACAGAATCAAAAACTTAAGGGCTATAGGACCAGGTGAACCCCCGAGACTACTGCCCTGAGATGGTCTTTAAACCTTAAATCAAAAATATCCCCTGAAATCTTCATAATACCAAACAATACCAAACCAAATCAAACTCACTGCCAATGAGTTGATGTTGATCCAGAGCAACACCATAGGACAAGGTAGAACCTGCCCCCTGTGAGTTTCCAAGGCTGTAACGTTATGGGAGTTGAAAGCCTCTTCTTTCTCCTGTGGAGCTGATGGTGGTTTTGAACTGCATAACCATTGCACCACTAGCACTCTGTGTAATACTAGACAAAAGGTTAGCCAGTTAAAAAAAAAAAGTCTGCCTTGAATTTTGTGCACTTTTTTTTCAGAAGAAAATCTGATTTATTACTGTTTTTCTCTGTCCCTATAATATTAGTGGTCAGCATTTATTTTTTTAAATCATTTTATTAGGGGCTCATACAACTCCACAATCTGTACATACATCATTTGTGTCCAGCACATTAGTACATATGTTGCCTTCATCATTCTCACAACACCTGCTTTCTACTTGAGCCTTTGGTGTCAGCTCCTCATTTTTCCTCCTCCCTCCCCACTCTTCCCTCCCACTGAACCCTTGATAATTTATAAATTATTATTATTTTATCATATCTTACACCATCCGACGTCTCCTTCACCCACCTCTCCGCTGTCCGTCCCTCGGGGAGGAGGTTATTTGTAGACCTTGTCATCTGTTTCCCCTTTCTCCCTCACCTTCCCTCCACCCTCCCGATATCGCCACTCTCTTCACTGGTCCTGAGGGGTTCATCTGTCCTGGAATCCCTGTATTTCCAGTTCCTATCTGTGCCAGTGTACATCCTCCGGTCTAGCCATATTTGTAAGGTAGAATTACGATCAAGATAGTGGGGGGAGGAAGCATTTAAGAACTAGAGGAAAATTGTATATTTCATCATTGCTACACTTCACTCTGATTGGCTCATCTCCTCCTGGAAACCTTCTGCAAGGGGATGTCCAATTTCCCCCGGATGGGCCCAGGGTGTCCACTCTGCACTCCCCCTCATTCACAATGCTATGATTTTTTTGGGGGGCGGGGATCTTTGATGCCTGATACCTGATCCCTTCGACGCCTTGTCATCTCCCAGACTGGTGTGCTTCTTCCATGTGGGCTTTTTCGTTTCTCAGTTAGATGGCCCCTTGTTTATCTTCCAGCCTGTGGGACCCCAGATTCTATGTATTTTGACAGCTCGGCACCATCAGCTTTCTTCACCGCATTTGCTTATGCACCAGCTTTGTCTTCAGCGTTCGTGTTGGGGTAGGCTGGTGTGCTTCTTCTGTGTGGGCTTTGTTGTTTCTTAGCTAGGTGGCCGCCTGATTGTCTTCAAGCCTTTAAGACCGCAGATGCTATATCTTTTGATAGCCGGGCACCATCAGCTTTCTTCACCACTTTTGCTTATCCACCCCCTTTGTCTTCAGTGATCAAGTCGGGACAGGCTGGTGTGCTTCTTCCATGTGGGTTTTGTTGTCTCTCAGCTAGATGGTTGCTTGTTTATCTTCAGGTCTGTAAGACTTCAGGTGCTATATCTTTTGCTAGCTGGGCACCATCAGCTTTCTTCACCACATTTGCTTGTGCATCCATTGTCTTCAGTGACTTCAGGTGTTATATCTTTTGGTAGCTGAGCACCATCAGCTTTCTTCACCACATTTGCTTGTGCACCTATTGTCTTCAGCGATCGTGCCAGGCAGGTGAGCATCTCAGACTTCCGAATTATTAGGACAAAGTGTTCTTGTGTTGAGGGAGTACTTATGCATGGGCCCACTGTCCATCTGTTTTCTTAATACTCAACCTATAAATACATACACATAGCTCTATTTCCCCCTCATCATATATAAATATATTTACATCTTTATATGCCTTATAGGGGCACTTGGTTGGCACACATGGCTAAGAGCTCAAGTAATAATCAGAAGGTTGGAGATTCAAACCCATCCAAAGAGCCTCAGAAGCAATACTGGCCTTCTGTTTCTCCTTGAAAACCCACGGAGCACAGTTCTACACTGCAGCACGTGGGTCATCAGGAATGGGAGTTAATTCAATGGCAATGATCTTTGTGCACTTTTAAGAGCTATTTATACATATGGGATCAAATTGACAAGAACAACTTGGAAGATTAGCTAGATTAGACAGGAACTTAAGGGACAATTAGTTTATGTTAATGAGGGAGGAATAATTCAGAAAAAGAAGGTAAGTGGCTGCATAACTTGGGTTCAGCATTGGTTTGCTAGCCACAAACTTAGAGGTAGTTCCAGGCTACCAACCAATATGAAGGAGAAAGATGAGCCAGTCTGCTCCCATAAAGATTTAGAGTCTTGGACACCCTATGAGTTGGAATCAGCTCGATGGCAACTTAAAAATTTTTTTTAATGGGAAGCAAAGAGGTGGAAAAATTATAATTGCAGTTGAATAGGGAAAGATACAATGAGGGTTTCGGGTAAAGAAAAGGTGGGAGACTGAGATCCCCTTGCAGAGGGGTCTCGGGGAGGAGATGAGCCAGTCAGGGTGCGATGTAACAATG
>NW_022104341.1:45423096-45424872 GCF_000313985.2 Echinops telfairi
ATTGAGTCACAGAGCAAGCAAGGCAGCTGCACACTGGTCCGATGATCAAAGAGCGAGAGACAAGAAAGGTGAGGTTCACCGAGCCATTTATCTCTCTGCCCTTCAGTTAATCCCACTTGTGTTAATCGGCCAGGCCGGCACAATAAACTGTCTCAAATATAAAACCCAATTTTCTGCACTTCCTCTAATTTATCTGTATTCTTATGGTTAATAGATATAGATGTTCAAATAATATTATTTTAATATTCTAAACCGTATTAATTTAAAATATTCAAGACTAGCTAGCTCACTCACTCACTGCCATCAAATGGATGCCGAGTCATAGTGACTCTGTAGGACAGGGTAGAACTGCCCTCTGTGTGTTTCCAAGACTTTACAAGGGTAAAAACCTTCATCTTTCTCCTGAGGAATGGCTGGTAGTTTTGAACTGCTGTCTTTTCCATGAGCAGCCTAACATATAACCACGATGCCACCAGAGCTCCTTGTAGCTAGCTCTACCCTCTACTGTAAGTTGGTTATATGATCCTTTATCTGTTATTGATGAGTCTTCCTGTCCTGGCAGTTCAGCTTTTTGAATCTTTAGTTCTAATAATATTAGCTCAAAATATCTGACATCATATAGTCTAATAATGTTAATTATTTTATATTTGCAAAATTGAAAGTAACCTAGAAAATCTTGCTGGTCCAGCATCTGTGGCTGGTTGATTTGTTATGATTAGCTTCATAGTGCATTGTAAGAGAGAGTTTTTAACTTGAGAATTCCTTAAGACTTGGAAGAGAAACAAGAAGACAAGCCTAAAATGTAATCACCCTGGCATCAAGCTTTTATATCACAAAGAATGCTGGATTTGTTTGGTCCGATAGTCATTACATTTCTGCAGAAGCAATAATCTGCAATGCCGCTTGAATAATTTATGCCAGAAAAATAAAGCAACACCTATAAGGCAGAAACCCAGTGATACAAGAAGGTATCAAATATTTCTGTGGACTTTCTATGTCCTGATATTTTCATTTCAACTACTAATCAAGATTGTGAAGATGATAACACTGAAGGTAAGGCATGTGATCCTAGTCCTGGTAGCTAAAAAGGCATCAACAGTAGCAGTATCTGATTAGTAGCATGGCTACAAGTTGCACAGCAATTTTAAGTGAACAATTTTAAAACATTTTGACAAATGCAGTAATTTATTTAAATTTTATTCAGTGAAAAAAATTTTCAAGTGACTGTTGTGTGCTCTAAGTTCACTCTGTCTCATAGCAGCTGTATATGACTGAGTAGAATTGCCCCATGGGGTTTCATAGGTCATTATAATCTTTATAGGGAAGAATCAATGCATTCGACTTATAGTACTGATTAAGGATATTGCAGATACAATGGCCTGTCTTGGAAAAAGAACAGCCAGAATGCTCCTTAGAGACAAGGATAGTGAGACTTAATCTCACATACTTTGAGCATGCTATCAGGAGAGACCAGTCCCTGGAGAAGGGCCTCATGTTTGGAATGAAGTAGAGAAACAGTGAACAAGATGAAGGCCCTTGACAAGATGGATCCACATAGTGGACGCAGCAGTGGGCTCAAGCATAGCATGACTTCTGTGGGTGGCGCAGGCTGAGACAGTTTCTCCTTCTGTTGTACGTAGGGTCGTTATAAATCGCAAGAGACTGTGTGGCACCTGCCAACAATCTTACAGGAGCAGATGCCAGGTCTTTTCTCATGTGAAGCAGCCAAGTGCTTAATTAAAGTAATACTGTTCTTTTATAAATGGAAAGTTATCA
>NW_022104341.1:45425592-45427615 GCF_000313985.2 Echinops telfairi
GATCCCTGTGAAAGGGTCATTCGACTCCCAAAGGGGTCGTGACCCACAGGTTGAGAACCACTGACTTAGATTGCCTTGATTTTTCTCCTTGTTTTTGAATGAAAACTTTGCTTGATAATGAATTGTTGGGAATTGTTCTCATCCTTTATTTTATGTACTTTGCTCCATTGTCTTCTGACCTTTAGAATTTCTGGTGAGATATTCACACAGATTATTATGAAAGACCCTTTTAATTTTATTAAGTTTTCTCTCGCCTTTTGAATACTCACCTTATCTTTGCTTTCAATAACTTTATTAGGGTATTGCTTCAAGTTGATATTTTTGTGTTTCTTCTAGTAGAGGTTATTTTTAGTCTATTTGCCCTGTTCATGCCTGGAAAATTCTGTGAAAATTACCTGGAAATTGTTTTTATGCGTTTATTGTTGTCAGGGTTCTCTGGGATTCCAGTAATTCTAATATTAGATTTCTTATTTGAATAATGTATTTCATTCAGTTGTTTTTTATTTGAATACTGTAATGATTTTGTTTACTTCATTCTTTTCTCTTATATCTCTTGAGGCGTAGAAAGTTGTTAATTTGTCTTCTAGTTCATTTAATTTATCTTTTATTTGATTCTATTGTTGAACATTTCTCTTTGCCTAATTCAGTTGTTTCTTTTTTTTAAATTCAGTTGTTTCATTCTTCAGATTACTAATTCTCTCGCTATTCATTTGACTTATGGCGTGACTCTTTTTATTCCTCCATTTGTTTTCTGTTTTCTTTTTTGCTTTTTAAAGCACATATAACACCATATTATGGACAATTTCAATTCATTCCACTAGCCTGGACTCAGTAAGAGAAATTTCCTCTTCATGTTTGACTTTTGATTGGACCTTTTTTCTTGTGAATTTTTGCTATATATGTATGTATATTTTTTAATATTTTTAATTTGGGTAACTTTCTTTGTTTTTTCAAATTTTGTATTCTGGATATAGGAAATTTTTCTGATTGTGGCCACCTTGTGGCAAAGCAGCCAATTGTCTGGTTGTTAATCAGAAGGCTGGGGCCTCAACCTACCAGTTGTTTGGCTGGAGAAATGAACAAAAATTCATCTCTGAAAACCCCTAGGGCAGCCCAACTTTGCCCCAGAGTATCTCCATGAGTTAGAACTAACCCAGCCACAGTGGACCCAATTTCTTCTGTGAATGACCAGAGGGGCATTTTAGCTATTCATTGCTGATGTAAGCAGTGAGGTCCAATTTTCCTGTGGCCAAGGTACAGAGCTCTCTGTGCCTTTGCCTCTCTACCTTGTGGGTTTCTCTGTACAGGCTCGCCCATGGTGTCTTGGTGCTCACTGTGGGCAGGGAGTCAGTCCTTTTCCTGTGTTACCAAGTCCTTCTAAATGCTTTCCTTCACTCTGCTGCCCTCGCTGTTCCTCTTGGTGTTAGTGCCTGTCTGTCATTAGCCTCAGTGCAGTTCAGCAGCACTCTCTCACAGTGTCATGGTCCCTTTGATCTTCGTGTTGCACAACTCATGAACTCTCCTGGCCAATCTGCACCTCCTTAATAACCCAGGCTACAGTTCATTCAGATTAGCTCCTTTTCTAGCTTCCCCATCTTGGGTGTTGCCCAGCCTTTGTCTCGAAAAGAATGAGATGAGCAAGTACTCCAGACATCAGGAGATTGTTTTTTCCAGTCTGCACTTTCCCTGTTCCTCCTCTCCCAACCTTCTGGACTCATCTCTACTCTCCAACACCCCAGCTGCCATCTTGAGTTTGAGGTTGCAGTCAACACTTGTTTTGATTTGTCGGCCAGTAGGATTAATTGCTGGGGAGTAAATGAGCATCTATTCATTTGCCATCCTACTCCACCTGCAGCAGCTTTTATTAAATGTATTTTTTTAATCAAGAAGTTACATTTCATAGTGTTTAGTATATAAGTTTTAAGTACCAAATACATTTAATTACAAATAATTGGAAGGGTATGTCTTTACAATTAAAATAGAACTTATGACCACTTAACTTTATTTATTTATTTATTTATTT
>NW_022104341.1:45428236-45429367 GCF_000313985.2 Echinops telfairi
GGCTTTGGGTCTCCACTCCGCACTCCCCCCATCATTCACTATGGTAAGATTTTTTGTTCTGATGATGGACTGCTTAACTTTAAAATGTAGAAACCATTTATGTAAATACTCATTGTATAAATGAACTTGACATACAGTTTCAGTGTTTACACTTTCTTTTTTTAAAAATCATTTTATTAGGGGCTCTTATCACAATCCATACATACATCAATTGTGTAAAACACATTTGTATATTCATTGCCCCACACTTTCTTTTAGTTCTTTTGCTGGGAGAGTCCCAAATTACCATATGCTTTGTTGTGTGATGGAGGTTTTGCAGGGATTTGAACAGAATAAAATGTGAGTTGAGTCACATATGGTAGTAGAGGCTTCTTAAATTCTAAGAATATTATATTCATATATTGATGGTTTATATTTTGGGGATTTTGTCTTAATGTAAAACAACTTGCTATCATTATTTATAGAATGTAGTATATCTTTAATGTTGATTTTATTTTTCGTCATGATTTTAGCAGTGCTTGATTTGATGCTCATTCAGTGAGATTTAAATAACTGCTGTATGCTAATATTCAAGTGAAAAATGCTTTAAAGAGTCACTGATGAGATCTCATTATAATTAGTGTTCAAAGAATATGTATTGGCAGAGTCTTACTTAAATATAAAATCTGATTATGCTGGATCAATAAACCTGGAAATTATTGATATCATTTTATAAGCAAGCTTTTATAAAATAATAAACTTTTTCTGTAATTAAATTATATTGTAGTATATATCTTAAAATACAGAAAAAGTTAAGCACCAGACCTGAAGCTGTATCTTTCTTTTATACACAAAAAGCAGTCATTTTATTTTAGAAAAATAATACCCTATTTCAAATGGAACTATGTTGAAAGAGTGCTACTATAGTAGTTTTGTAAGAATTTAACTTACATATTTATCTTGACTTCATAGTTTTATAAGAACTATAAACTTAGGAGTTTATTTTCACAATCATATATATTTAGGTATGATTATACGAGTAAGTTGTTAACATTTCGGTCAAGCGAGAATGTTTTCCCCACCCCAAATATTTTTAGAAATAGTGTTTTAGAATGTGTGGTTAGATTCCTAAATGTTTGCAATTAAAAAAAA
>NW_022104341.1:45431642-45437123 GCF_000313985.2 Echinops telfairi
TGACCCCCCCAACCATAAAATTATTTTCATTGCTACTTCATAACTGTAATTTTGCTACTGTTATGAATCAGGCGACCCCTGTGGAAGATTCATTTGACCCCTAAAGGGGTCGTGACCCACAGGTTGAGAACCGCTGCATTAGGCTTTGTTAGCATCCAGCCAAGACATGATGGTAGAAAGTATTAGGGAGATGGAATGGAACTATTAAGGAGTTATTGGCACGAAACTGGCCTTTACATGTGCTAACAGATAACATATTTTTACACTTCAGCATTTGAAATTCTAAAAATGAAATTCTTCAGAATGTCATACTTTAATGTAGACTTTGAAAATCTTGAGAATGTCATATACTATTAGAAGTCTTTAATGTTTGGGGAAGACAGGATAGCTCTTTTTACTTCTCATTGCTCTATGGTATAATAGTTTATGAGGGAAATTTTAAAGTAATAATCTTAAATGTAGATAGATTCATGCTAGATTAGTCTGATTTCTCTACTTCAAAACTTATATAAAGATTTGAAAAAATATTAAGAGCTCTGTCAGTAGGTACTCTAGAGTTGGGAAATTATTTTACTAGAGAACCAAATGTGCATACTGGTTTCGTGGTGCATGATCTATGTACACTTACCTGTCTTTAGCATGTTTGGGGTTTCTGTTAGTTGTTCATCACTATGCTTTCCCCTTCTGTCTTCCAGTCACATTGTGCTAATGCTTGCAGACGACATGGCGTGCAACCCTAGGAATCCCAAACCAGCTACGGTGTTCAGTCACAAGAATATGGAATTAAATGTGTATGGTGATGATGTGGAAGTGGATTATAGGAGCTATGAGGTAAATTGTTTAGCAGTTTTTTGAGTTACTTTACTTTTGAGTTACTTTACTGTTACTTTCAAGTTCTAAAACAGTGGTAGAATAAATATCTTATTGTTTTTCTTTCAACTTGTACAAAATTGTCATTGAGGCTTTGCTATAATTTTGTCTCAAGAGTTTGTAGTAAAGAAACAATATGAGAAAACTGTTGCGTATTTTCATGTATCTACTTTAGAGAGAATAACTTTATACTGACTTTTGTGTTATAGTTTAGTAAGGTTTTATATGTTTACTCTCATAGCATATAATATTGTTTATTTTCCATATCTAACCAAAAATTTCTAGATTAGTACTTTTAATAACTGCTTAACTGTGGGAAAGGTTAGAAAATGACTAAAAAATTCATATTTCTACTCCAGAGAGATAACATTTCTTAAGGTTTCCAGTGTTTTTTTAGGCACATATAATTTAAAATGAAAATATGAATATGAAAATTAATATTATACCATATTTTCTCCTTTTGAAATTCCACTTTAAACTTAACAGGAGATTGTAAAAACATTTAAAATGTGAAGGTCTTCTCATGGAAGCCTTTCTGGATAAATTTTCTCCTGTTTTACCAACTGTGCTAAAGTTAAACACAATTTTCTCTATATTATCAGATCATGCATGAAATACTTCAAGAACCCCCTTCCAGACTGTAAATTCTATGGGTTTCAGTTCTACTCTGGACACGTGGAATCACTATGATTTGGGATTGATATGGCAGCTATTAATGAGGAGGACAAAACCATATTGAGAAAAGAATGCAATGTTTTTTGAAGCAAAAGTAAATTAGTAGGTTTCTTCAAGTTCTAATGAATGGGCTTTCTCTTACATTTTTCAGGTAACTGTGGAGAATTTTTTACGTGTATTAACTGGGAGGATCCCACCTAGTACTCCACGATCAAAACGTCTTCTTTCTGATGATAGAAGCAATATTCTTATTTATATGACAGGTAATTCTGGAGAGGGATTTAATAGTATTTTGAAACTCTTTGAATAAAGTCTACATAGAAAAAGCATAAGCACACTAAAGAGTTTTTGGTTAAATTTCTTGATTTGTTATATTTTCTTTGATCAAGGAAATTGCTATCTGTAAATAATATAGCATTTTATGCTGTTCTGTATTTTGAAATCCCCATTCTTTTTACTGTTGCCCTGGTAAAGGTCATCACCTTTAGGACACTGAGTGTCCTACTTATTGTATAGCTTTCTTGCATTAACTCACAAACTATAATGAAGCAAAAAACCCCAAAACCAAAATGTGTACAAATTATTGAATGGGAAACTGATTTTCTCTGAAAATCTTTACCCAATCCACAATAAAATCTTTTTAAAAAAGAAAAAATGTAATTGCTAATATCTATTAATGCTTGCTACCGATCAGGTAATATTTAAAATATATTGCCTGTATTCACTTAATCCTCACAAAAACCTGATGATTTAGGTGCTGATGTTCAAGGCTGTTTGTCTGAACTGTGTATTGTGCACAAGTCACTGGCAGATGGGTGAGTGGGAGCTGATATCTAGGGTTTATGTTTTCTAAGCAAGGTGCCCTTGTCCCTGGGCTGTGTCTAATGAGAAGGAGGCTAATCATTTGTGGACTCAGAGGGCTGTTTATATCCAGAAAACCACAACCAAGCTCATTGTTGCCAAGTTGATTCTGACTCATGCTACCTCTGTAGGACAGAATAAGACTACTTTTCAGGGTTTTGAAGGCTGTAAATCTTACAGAAGCAGCCTGCCTCGTCTTTTTTTCCCATGGAGCAGCTTGTGGGTTTGAACTGCCAGATTTTTGTCAGCAGCCTGATGCTTAATTCATTGTGCCCCTCTGGCTAGGGAGTACTAAAACAGAATTTTCTACTTTGCTTTCCAGACTGAGGTACAATTTTAAACCTTGCACACTGGAGCTGTGTAGACAGGCTAATGGTCTTCTTACTTCTCATTTTACAACTGAGGAAATGTAGATCTAGAATGTTAATTATCTGAGGTCACATATTAAGTGCCAAAGATTACACTTAAATCTAGAACTGTTAGCTGAATGAATAAATGTTAGAATCTTCTGGTGAACCCTTATGGAGCAGGGAAATATCAATTTTTAGTGAAAATACCAATTTGTAGATTAGAACGAGATTTCATAACAGTACTAGCATTCAGTGTGCACTGTGGATAGTACCAGTATACCAGGCAACCACTTAGTTTCTTCAACTCTTTTCTTCTCAAAAATATTTGTTTACTGTATTAAGAAATTTGGAAAGTTGCTTCTGATATTATAATGGAGCTAATAGAAAAGTATAATGTATTTCTCTGGCATCGAATGATAGAAAGACTCTGAAATATTTTATTGGCTCTTCTTTGCAGTCTGTTATTATTCTCTTTTTGATTGGTATAATGAAAATTAAGTCTTTTTTCCAAAATCACAGTGCTTAATTTAGAGCATAAAATAATGAAGGGTGTTAAAATGTTGCAATGAATAAATGTATCTTTCAGAATGTATACAGTTTGCATAAAAAGCATATCTAATCTGTCTTTTTGATTCTTCCTGTAAGGACATGGTGGAAATGGTTTCTTGAAATTTCAAGATTCTGAAGAAATTACTAACATAGAACTTGCAGATGCTTTTGAACAAATGTGGCAGAAAAGACGGTAATTAGTAAATGACTTCTTTTCAAAATATAAATGTACAATAACATCATTATTCATCTCAAGGATATCACTTTTCTTTCAGCTACAATGAGCTACTGTTTATTATTGATACTTGTCAAGGAGCATCCATGTATGAGCGATTTTATTCTCCTAACATCATGGCCCTCGCTAGTAGCCAAGTGGGAGAAGATTCCCTTTCGGTAGGTGCATTTTATCATTTCTAAGTTTCACTGTCTTTGAAAGTATAGCTATTTCTGAAATACTTATGTTCTATATGATTATATCTGTTATTTCCTATTCGTGGACTTTTTAACACCTTACACAAGAATGTTAATTCCATTTTAAACTTTGTCTTACAGCACCAACCAGATCCTGCAATTGGAGTCCATCTTATGGACAGATACACATTTTATGTCTTAGAATTTCTGGAAGAAATTAATCCAGCTAGCCAAACAAATATGAATGACCTTGTAAGTATTTGTCAGATTAATTCTAGCACATAGATAAAAACTAATATTTCAGTAGATCCCTGGTGGCTTAGTGTAGAGTTGGGCTATTAACCTTAGGGTCTGCAGTTTGAAACTGCCAGATGCTTTCTGGGAAAAGGACAAGTCTTTGTATACCCATAAAGCAGTGGTTCTCAACCTGTGGGCCATGACCCCTTTGGGGTCCGAACGACCCTTTCACAGGAGTCGCCCAATTATTAACAGTAGCAAAATTACAGTTATGAAGTAGCAATGAATAATTTTATGGTTAGGGGGTCACCACCACATGAGGAACTGTATTCAAGGGTCGCAGCATTAGGAAGGTTGAGAACCACTGCCATAAAGAGTTAAAGTCTCGGAAACCCACAGCAGCAGTTCTTTCTCACTCTACAGGGTCTCTATGAGTCAGAATTGACTTTATTGCAGTAAGTTTTGCAGTTGAATATTAATCTGAGGAATGAAGTCAATTATTCCCTGTACTTCTAAGGTACTGGTTCATGTGTTTAATGGTACCCAAACTAAACTAAGCCCACTATGATCAAATTGATTCTGACTTAAAGCAACCTTATACAGGGTGTACTGAGACTTTATAAATCCATGAGACCAGACAGTTTGCTGCCATGATCACTGCTGGTGGGTTTGAACTGTTCACTTTGTGATTGGCAGCCCAACACTTAGCTTTTTAAAGTGCTTAGAATCTGCCTTTATAGTAATATTTTGTTCTTTACTACAAGGCGTCTGAAGCTGTAGCCCAGTGTACTTCCTATTCCTTAAGCTATTTTCCTGTTTTCAGCTATATGTTTGTACCCTTTTCCCTACCAGAAATGTGCTTTTTTAGATTCATATATTGAAATTCTACCTATTCTTCAAGACTTTAATCAGATTCTTCTTTCTGTAAATTTTTCCTCCTTCTTCTCATTTGGATTATTTCTCTGCATTTCCAAACCTTCCCTAGAATGTTATTTTTCTTGTGGCATTTACATAATCTCTTATTGAATTTTGTAAATATAAATGCCTTATCTTACATATTTTTTCATGTCTCTTAGTATTGTACATAATTTCTAGTGTATTATTTTAATATTACTTGTTGAAGTTCTATTTTTGCTCTTTATATTTCTGGGCTGGTTGTATCTTTTCAACTAGGTCTACTTTGAAGTTGCTATTAAAAGTAAGCATACCTAAAAGCTTGAAGTAACAAATATTAGATTGAATAATTATTGTACATTAATTTAAAAATATTTTTTCCATAAGTTTATGCTTTGATCACAAACATTTCGTGAGTATTAGCACAGTGTCTAGATTCTTTAGTTAAGGAGGCAGACAGTTCCTGCCTTCATAGAGCATAGGGAAGGGAAAGCTGTCTGTGAGGGTCAGGTCAGCATTGCATTTACCTATTTTATTGCTAAGTAAATTTTCACTTACTAAAAGGGTTCTACTGCAAAATAGGTTATCAAATTTGATCAAATAGGACCACCTACCTTTTTTTTTTTAACATTTT
>NW_022104341.1:45438220-45458064 GCF_000313985.2 Echinops telfairi
TTGAGGGAGTACTTGAGTGGAGGCCCAATGTAGGACCACTTACCTTATAGTGAAAGAAATCTATTTTTATAACTCATATCTTAATATGAATTTAAATGTTAAAACTTATGATGATGCTATTTTAACTATTACAAAATTATAGTCACTGTATTAGAGTCTTTTAGGACTGCTATAACTAAATATTTCAAGTTAGGGAGCTTACAGAGACAGAATTCTTGTCTCACAGTTGTAGGCACTGCAAGTTTGTATCATGGTAGCAAGCATGTTGATTCACTGGGTGGGATAGACTATTCCAGGCCTCTCTCCGTGCTATTGGGAGCCTGCACATTTCACTGGTTTGAAGCTGCAGCATCACATTGTATCTTCTTTTATCTGTCTCCTTATATTTTCTTCTCTTTTGTAAGGATACTAGTCACCTAGTTATTGTACATCAATGTTTTTTGGGTTTGGGTCTTCAGTATATTTTAGGATCCACGTTGTTTCAATGTGACCTCATATTAATTTATAATACCTTCTAAAACTCTTATTTCCAAACAAGGTCACAATCACAGGTTGTGGGGGATTGGTCTGCAATAAAACTTTTCCAGGTGGAACAGTTCATTCCTTAACAATGATCTAAATTCAAGTAACTTTAATATAAAATTTATTCTCATTTTTTGACTTATTTGTAATTTATTTAAAATACTAATCTATCTTTAGGGCAGTTTCAATTTTACAGACAAATTGAATAGATAAATAAGAGTTTCCCTCAGACTTCTCCATAGGAAATGAACTCTTAGACCACACATTAGAGGCATGCCTAGAGTGTTTCATGTATTTTCAGCTTTTTCAATGATCCTTCTCTGTAGGGGATAGAAAAAAAAATCCAGTCTTCACTGAGGAATCTCTCTTCATTTCTTTATGTGACATATGATGGAAGAAACGTGTGGACATTTCCTAAATTTTTGTCAAGAGAGTTTGGCTTGAGCCATAGCTAAATATTGTCAGTAAAAATACCAGGTAGGGACGTTGTTTATATATTTATATATTTTATTATATAAGTAAAATAAACTTAACTGAGTTGACTTCATTTAGAGAGTAGAATTCAAACAATGTTTGCATGGCTATCACGTAGTCCCTATCTTTCTAGGCTTTTAAAGACCTTAGATTGAATTTTCACTTGTGAAGGGATTATCTGAAACATGACAAAATTTCAGTAGTAATGTTCTTAAATTAACATGGAACCCAAAGAATTAGGAACTTTATGATTGTAAAAGTGTGAAGATATGGGAGAATAATGGGAAGGAATCATTTATTTATTTATTTGGTATGTTTAATCGGCTCTGTAACCACTGCCATCGTAGGGCAGAGTAGAACTACTCCTAGCAGTTCTGAGACGGTCAATCTTTACGGAGCAGACAGCCTCATCTTTCTCCAACAGAGCAGCTGATGAGTTCAAACTGCTGACCTTCCTTCCAGTTAGCAGCCCAATGATTGGCTGGTCTCCAGAAATTAATAGCTCTGAATGTAGTCTCTGGCTCCTCTAATTAATCTTGCAAATTATTTTCATAAATTGTTTCTGAAACACTTTTTTCTTCACCAGTGTTTTATTATGAACATTTTAAAATAGTATAATTCAAATAATTTTTCTGTAGCTATCCCTATACCGATTAAACTAAAATTTACTATTGCCAATTTGCCATTGTGAAAGCAACTTTTGATCATGTAACTGCCCAATGCAGGTGTTCCTGGGTGACTCCAGTGATTAAACACTCAATTGCTAACAAGACCCTTAGTTTGTACCTCCAATACGGTAATACTGCCCACCTGTTCGTAATTTTGAAACTCTCTGAGAGGCCTTCAGTGTTTCTCACACATCATTCTTATTTCTGCTTATTTTATTTTTCACTTTGTGTCTGAAACCTTTGCACCCCACCAGCTACTTGATGGGAGAAAAAAATGAAGCTTTCTCTGACAGTCCATTTACAGCAGTGCTTCTCAACCTTCCTGATGCCATGACCCTTTAACACAGTTCCTCATGTTGTGGTGACCCCCCAACCATAAAATTATTTTTGTTGCTGCTTCATAACTGTCATTTTGCTACTGTTATGAATCGAGCGACCCCTGTGAAAGGGCTATTTGACCCCCAAGGGGTCGCGATCCACAGGTTGATAACCGTTGATTTACAGTCTTAGAACTCCATAAGGGCAGTTCTGGTCCACCCTATGGGGAGACTGAGTTAGAATCGAAAAGACGGCAATGAGTGTTTTGGATTGGTCCATCTACTTTGTTTCTTCTCTGCAGCATTGTACTTTCCTGAGCTTCCTCCCCATCTCACTCTCTCCATTTCTCCCCTTTATTTACTTCCTAATTTATATCTTGGTCTTTGTGTTTCCTTGTACAGCTTTCCTGTACAGAAAGGCAAGGATTTTGAAGTTAGCTAGATTGGTCCCTTATTGGCATTGTGAAGTTTGGCAAATTTCTTAATTTCTGAGATTTAGCCTGAAATAAAGATAATGATTCTGACATCACTCAGAAATACTGGTAGGCTTAAGTGAGAATACATACTTAA
This sequence comes from Echinops telfairi, assembly GCF_000313985.2. Taxonomy (NCBI): domain Eukaryota; kingdom Metazoa; phylum Chordata; class Mammalia; order Afrosoricida; family Tenrecidae; genus Echinops; species Echinops telfairi. The sequence goes on from NW_022104341.1 coordinate 45,440,772, forward strand.
ACATTTCTTAGCATGTACTTGGAACACTGTGTTTTATAAATTGTAGCCCTTCTCCAGTTGGTGATTCTCTGTCACATAGTCATGTCTCCATAGGTGGGCCCTGTACCCTCTGGAAGGGTTCTCATTGTTCTGTGACATATCCTGTGCAATGATCAAACTAGGTTGTTTGTGGGCCATATGTTTTTTAGCTGCTCGTTTATTGTTGTTGTTGTTAGGTGCAATTAAGTCAGTTCTGACCCATGGCAACCCTATGCACAACAGAATGAAGCACTGCTTACTCCTGGGCCATCCTCACAATTGTGCCTATGGTTGAGCCCATTGTTGCAGCCACTGTCAGTCCATCTCCGTGAGGTCTTCCTCTTTCCTGTCCCTCTATTTTCTCAAGTCTTTCTCCAGAGATTGGTCTCTTTTGATATGTCCAACCTTCTAAGATGAAGTCTCACAATTCTTGCCTCTAAGAAGCACTGGCCATACCGCTTCTAAGATAGATTTGTTTGTCCTTTTGGCAGCCTGTGATATCTTCAATATTCACCAGCACCACAATTCAAACTCACCACCAATTCTCACCTTAGTCATCAAAGTAATGTCCTTGCATTTCAACTTTCTAAAGAGGTCTTGTGCAGTAGATTTGCCCAGTGCAATGCATCATTAGATCTTTTGATTTCTGGTTCCATGAGCATTGATTGTGGATCCAAGCAAGATGAAATCCATGACAATTTAGGAATGTTTTTTATTTCTCACCTGTAAACACTACTTTTCTTTGATAAATTAGCTTATATTCCACTCCCTCTTAAATTTTCCATTTGGTAACTAAAATAAAAATTTTTCCCCCCTAAAGTGGAACACTTTTCAATCTTGTTAAGTTTGTTTCCCTCTAATTAGACTTCAAGCCTTGAGGGCAGCATCATGTGTTAATGGGTTTTTGTATTCTCTGTGAAAGGTAACAGTATAAACTATATGTGGCCGACTTTTGTGTTTTGCAGTGTGGATGAGTAAGTATGTCTGTCCTTGGAGGTTTACTGATGTAGAGTATCTGGAATAAGATTAACACAATTATTTGAGACTTGTATGACTTGTAAAGTCATGGTTTTCTGAATGTGTTCTTTGGCTACTGGAGTATCAATGCAAGTACTTTGACTCTATTTACATGATGGGTGAAAAAGGAAGATGGGTGATTTTTATAATAGTTTATATAGGCTCACAGCAAAAGAGCAAGAACCTAGTAGGGAAATGGTGCTGCACATTCCATTTATCCAGAGCAACCCACTTGCACTTTCTTTGGTTGTTGTTTAACATATTGAGCTGCTGTGTAATATTTTATATGTTCTATGGATGAAAAGTTTGAATAATGGCTCATGATTACATATACTCCAGTGGAAATCACTTTGGTTGACTACCCCATTGAGATGGATATAGATGTAGGAAAAAAGGCAATTCAGGTGCCATAGATGTTGAATGTAATTTCACAGTGGCTTTCAGAATTCAATATAAATTTTGTAGCATGTGATTCAAAAAAATAAATCTTTTTGCTCTCTATGGCCATTTTCTGTTTTATCACTGCTCTACTATATGCATTGCATGGCTTTTTTTATTTTATATATATTTAAATATTTTTTTATATTGTCAAGCAATGCAGAAGCAGTAAAACATTAACCTTTAAAACAACTAGCTTCTTCAAGTTTGGGAATGCTTTAAAAGTACACTCTTGTCTACTATGTTGTGTCATTAGTTTAACATCTCTAGTTGTGTATTTATTAGTTATATAGATATATTTTTTCCAGTTTCAGGTATGCCCCAAAAGTCTGTGTGTATCTACGCCTGGACATCGCACTGATCTTTTCCAGAGGGATCCTAGAAATGTCCTGATAACGGATTTCTTTGGAAGTGTGCGGAAAGTTGAAATTACAACAGAAACAATTAGCTTGCAGGTAGATTCAGAAACCACTGTAAACAGGTATTTATCTTAAATTATTATTTGAATACAATAGTTTCACAATTTATAAAATTTGATGAAACCTAATATTAAGAGACAAAAGCTGGTGTTTATGAGTAAAATTACATATTTATGACCAATCTTCATTTTATGTAAACCCTGTACTTTTCAGATATATAAGCAGAACTTGTAATTATCTGTGGGAAGCTATGATTATGATTACAACTATATTGGAGTTTTCAAATACTATGTTATTAAAGACTTTGATAAAAGACCCAGAGCTTTCTCCATAACTGGCTATTTCACAGCCCTGCTTTTCTGTCACTGGAAGTATATGTAATGGTTTAGAAGATCTTTATGAAAGTGCAAGTCTGTGAATATTCCAATCCATTAGTACTCATGAACCTGTGTATGTGTGCTGTCATCCATTGTGATAGAAGCTGTGAAGTATTGGGGCATGGAATAGGGCAGTTGGCAACTGGGCATTTAAGGTATAATTTAGACCCATGGAGATCTGGCAAATGCAAGGCAGAGAAACATAAGAGGGGGAAATGAGTTCCAAAAGAATATATATGCCAAATACATATTTCATACTTTAATACAATGCTACCATACCCAGAATTTATCTTGCCTCCAGCAATCTGATTAGGCCCCTGTCTGTCACTTCCTTTGGTCTCTGCAGGCTGGGCGCCTTATTAATGGCAATAGATTCTACTAAATTTTGTTATATGCGCTTAAGAATAGAATTTTGCCACTGAAAAACAGAGAGATCTTGTTTTTGTCAGAAAGTGAAGATTATGGTAATGAAGATTGTCTTGATTATTTTAATTGAGGAGAAAATTAAACATCAAAGCTAGATACCAACCACTGTTGAATTAGGGCACCCTCTACTGTTGATAGTAAATTTTATTAAGGATGTTACTAGTTACCAGAATTTTCTTAAGTACTTATACACAATTAATTTCTGAGAATTCAGTTTCCAACACGTTCCAGGAATTGTTACATGGGCATTAGAAATATTATTTTTGTATGTACAGTAGAACCCCAGTACTCGACCACATCAGTACTTGGCGTAATTGGATTTCGCTGAAAAATATTGAGAAAATTTTGCATCAGAGTTTGAACATAACATCGGAATCTAACCCATACACATGATTTTTTTAAAAAACCAAAGCAGCTTGTATTTAAGTCACTCAGCATTGGCATTGTTAGTATTTGTTGTTTAAACCTTTTGCGACTGTGTTCCAAGATTTTGCTATAATTTTCTTAGTTTTTGTGGCTTTGTCTACTATTTTTAGATAAAAAACATGGGTCCTTAGAAAGAGTTTTTTGAAAAGAATCATCATGATAAGGAACTGGCTAACCGTGTTATCAATAATTATTGATGATAATTTAGTAAACTCTTTTAGAAAACAGTTAGGAAATGCCAACAGCAGACCACATTAGACAGATTTTTTTTTTTTAAGAGAAAGCCAACCAGGTCCTAGTGAAAAAAGGTAAAGAAGGGGGAAAACTCCTGAAATGCAGCTACCAGTTGATTTTATGGACGGGGATTCCCCTTCTAAACAATGACTCTCTCTTTCCATATCTCCTCTCCACATCCATGTCCACAGATCCAGATGCTCATCAGTCTCAACGTATGGGCTATACTGTAGTTGTTAAAAACTGTTTAATATTGTATTTCTTATTTAAATTATATTATTTAACTCTGAACTTATTTACTTTGAAATTTCTGTATAATGTTTTGTATAAAAAGACAAGGTTAGAGTGAAAACTTGGTGGTCAAGAATGGAATCATCCGTTTTCAGTTATTTCTTAAGGGAAAAATTGATTCAAGACTCGACTGCATCATATCTGGACGCTCCTTCTAGAATGGATTAGCGCCAAGGTCTGGAGTTCTACTGTAGGTGCGATTTATATGCAAAGATGAATAACAATCAGAAGTTTATTAAGAAAAATATATACAGTTACATATTGCTATGTATTTTGTGAACTAGGACCAGGTGATTTGGACATTGTGTGAACACCATGTGTTGAGGCTGGGTTGACTAGAGAAACAAATTCAGAGACACTCATATATGTATAAGAAAGAGCTTTATATCAAAGAGTAATTGCTTATTAAGAAAACATCCCGAGGAGCTGATACCAGGGGCTCAAGTAGAAAGAAAATGTTTTCAGAATGATGATGATGGCAACAAATGTACAAATGTGCTTGACACATGGATGTATGTATGGATTGTGATTAGAGTTGTACGAGCTCCCAATAAAATGATTTTTAAAAATAAATAATGAAATAGGAAAATAAATAAATAGTCTATTTTCTAGCTCAGAAAAAAGCTCAGAAAAAGGGGGGAAAAAAAGAAAACTTCCCAGCCCAGTCCAGGTCAAGTTTCTTAGCCCATAACTCTGATGTTAGTTCATAAATCCCTCTTTAGATTCACACAGTCACATGCAATGATGAAGAATGCAGAAGATCACAGGTTGGTGGGTGCAAAGTCTTGTAAATCCAATGGCGGTGGACGCATCTCCAGGGCTCCGGCTGCCATCAGCCTGGCTTGAAGTGGCTTGTCAACAGGAAGGTGAATCAGAGAAAGAGAGGCTCTCACAGAGCTCAGCAAGTCTCCACGTGTCTTGTCAATAGGAAGATGAAGCCAGAAAAAGAGGAAGTTCCCAGATCTTCATGAGAGGGCCATGCCCACAAGGAGGCATTAATCAGGTTGTGACCTGAGTGATTGACAGGTTAGACTTCACCGCTTTACTCTTAATACCCTCAAGTTGATATGAGATTATGTAACTACCACACACTATATTATAAACAGGTTGTCCTGTTTAGAAACAAGCAAGTTCTGTTTCTAGGTCTATCTTTAAGTTGAATTTGTGCATAAGTTGGAATAGTTTGGTAGGATTTGTATCTAAAATCAGTCAAAGTTTGTCTCTTTATGTAATATCTGATGTTCCTTCCTATGCATAGAAAACATTATAGAAACACTTCCAAAGACAATGAAACATCTTTAACATAATAATATAGTAATACTGTTCTGATGTGCTTTGCAAAGTAGCACCAATTTATTATTAAGGAACTGTTCTATGATTTCAAATTTTTAATATAAGAGAGCCCTGGTAGTATAGTATAGTATTTAATTAAAATATGGCACAGAGGGAGGTGGGGGACCAGCCCCCACCGCTAGTACTACTATTGCTACTACTAGGATTCAGTAAGTACAATTATACGGTTGAGGTATATAAGTATTATATTAGAGTCATCGAGAGCATGAGAGATATAAAGTCATCGAGAGCATGAGAGATGTTACAATAATGCAGTTGGACATATTACATGACAGCATTGTTCACCTCAGCCCAGCTTGGAGGTCCACGTGGAGAGAGGGGGAAGGGAAGGGGAGGGTAAGGGAACAAGGGAGAGGGGATTGACCAGGGAGTGAGCAGCAAGGAACTCAGAGTCAGAGAGAGCGATCTATATTGCTGACTCACCTATATACCTTTTGGGGGCAAGCCAGCCCACTAATTACAGGTAGAGACATACATCACAGGGAGGAGCAGCATTATAGGTTACACAGCAATGAGTGGTTGGTCTAGGGGTTGGTCTCTGGGTCTCCATAGGAACCATTATCAGTAGGGTGAAAACTCCTCCTACAGGAGCCCGTCCATTGTCCCCAGAGGCCGGGAGAAGGCCCACCCCTGTGGTGGGATGAGACAGCAGTCTGGCAACTGATTGCCTTCAGGGGAGGGATGTCTGCGCATCTGACCTCCCCCCACAGTATAGTAATTGTGTGTTGGACTGCTAACTCTGATTGGCTGATTCAAGCCACTAGCTGCTCCGAGGAAGAAAGATGAGGCTTTCTACCCATGTAAAGAGTTGCAGTTCTACCCTGTGCTAAAGAGTAGCCATGAGTCAGAATTGCCTTCATGGTAGTGAGTTTGTTTGTTTGTTTTATGGTGATTGGGACCACAGAAGTATATGTGATCAGACATTGCCCAAATGGAAATTATAAGGCACATGACTTTATTAATGAGAGATCCAGATACCATAGATAACATAATGATACTAATGAAGGAAATTACAGGCTAGAATTGTTTTCCTTATGTATTCTTTTCAAATCTCGGTTTAAAATTCACCAAAAACAGTGTATTGGTTGCTATTATTAAAAGAGTTGTGCTTGAGAGGAAGGTGGGGCTTTCTGTTCCCTTAAAGATTTGTCTCCTTGGAAACCCAAAGGAACTGTCTGACTCTTTCCTATAGGGTTGCTATGAATCAGAATCGACTCCATGGTAGTGGGTTTGGTATTTGGTTCAGAAGCTGCCTTATGAGATTACATATAGATCTATTTTTGATAAGTATGCAGATATATAAACAACTTGCCATTCTCAAAGAGTTAGGCTTAGTAATAATTTTACTAGATGTGGTAATTACATAATCTGGTATAAATTTGGGACATGAGAGGATTAAGAGTGAAGGGGTGGACTCTAGTGGGCCAATGGGATCATAGCCAGTGAGGCCTCTGTATGAGCATGGCTTTCTGAGAATTCTGGGAACTCTGGCATTTTCTCCCTTGGAGGCAAGAGACACATTCTCTTCTCTGCTCACTCCCCGAGAGATGCTGTACTGACACGACATATGGTGCTACACCCTGAGAGCTGGAGAAGCCACCTCCACTGATACAATCAGACCTCTGAAGCAGGAGATGCCACGTAGAGACCCCTGCCAGCGCTGAGATGCTTACAATGCCACTGAATCCACAGGACTTCCCACCAACTGGCCTGTGATCTTCCTGCATTCGGCATCATTGCATGTGTTTTGTGAGTCAGAAGAGGACTTTATAGATTGGTATCGGACATATGGGCTAATATTGGACTTATAGACTTGATCTGGACTATACTGGGATGTTTCCTCAATATTCAACTGCTCTTGTATATAAACCTCTTTCTTATACACATATGTGTGTTTATGAATTTGCTTCTCTGGTATACCCGGGCTAACACACTAGCCTTAGTAATAATTTCCTACCAACATATATTTTACACAGTTGACCCATTTGTGGTTTTTTTTTCCCCAGGAGGAAACTAGCCTTTATCTTGTGCATGTAAAATCTTAGACATATTTAATGTTACAAAATGTAGTTGTCTAACTTCTGTGGGTATTGCTTAAAAAAGTGGAATCTAGGGTAATAAGTACTAGAATCACTCAGTTTTTATCCTGACAGATTTGGCAAAATGTTAGCTGGTCTAATTTTTGTTGTAGATTTTAAGTTTCGGTACATTGTTCTATCTATGAATTTTTTGTTGGTTACTAGGAATTTATTTCTCTCTTCAGGCAATCTGTTGTTATTATTTTTATGTGCCATCAAGTCGATATAGTAGTTCCAAATGTGTGAGACTAGCAGGGAATTTGTCAATGGAACCTCTTCTTACAGATTTTATTTATAGATCCAGCTTCTGTTTGCCTATGTTTGTAGATTTTGCAAGATGCAACTTTCTTTACTTATGAAGATCAACAGCTCTCCAGAAAACCTAAGGAAACTTTCTACTCTGTTCTATAGGGTTGATAAAAGTTGTGAGGAGTTTTGTGTTTTCAGGTTGTTAAAAAATCTGATGATAGGATAAAAAAAAGTTCCCTATTTAGAGATGACTCATAAGACTTGCTACTATTTGCTTTTGTGTATTTTCCATTTCCTCTAGGAATTTGACTCCAAAACATTTATACCACAGAGTAACCAACTGTCCCCTGTTGTTTCAAAAGTATTGTTTTCCATTTCTCATCCAATAGTTTCCCTTCAGAGTTTATTTGGGTTGTTTTGATAGTTGACATATCACCCATTGATTGTTTTCAATATGTAATAATCTTCTAAAGCCTGTTTTATAATCTTTGCCTCAGAAGGCCTTTCACAATTCAAGATTGGAATTGTCTAAATCAGCTTGTTAGATGCTATTGAGTTGGTTCTGACTCATCGCATCCATGTGTACAATAGAATGAAACAAGGCCCAGTCCTTTGCCATCCTTACACTCACTCAGTATCTTTCTCTGTTTTTCACTGACTCCTATTTTACCAAAGGGAACCCTGGTGGCTTGATAACTCCTTGAGCTGCTAACCACAATGTCAGCAATGCAAAACCACCAACCACTGCATGGGAGAAAGCTAACGCTTTCTACTTCTTTCAGCTTTACAGTCTCAGAAACACACAGGGACAGTTCTACTCTATCCTCTAGGGTTGCTATCAGTTGCAATTGACTTGATAGCAGTGAATTGTTCTTTTTGGTTTTCTGTTTTACCAAGCATGAAGCCCTTTTTCAGGGACTTGTCTCTCTTGATAATATGTCCAAAATATGTAAGATACCACCTTGCCATCCTTGCTTCTAAAGAGTGTTCTGGCTGTTCCTCTTCCATAAGAGATGTGTTTGGCAAATCTTCAGTGTTCATCACCAACATCGATATTCAGATGTATGTATTCTTCTTTGATCTAACTTACTCATTGTTTAGCTTTTGCCTGCTTATGAGGTGATTGAAAATACCACAACTTGGATAAGGCACAACTTGCTCCTGAAAGTGACAGCTTTGTTCTTTAACACTCTACAGACGTCTTGCATAGCAGATGTGTCCAAGGGAATATAGCATTTGATTTCTTGACTGCTGCTTCCTACCATGGACATTAATTGTGGAGCCAAGTAAAATGAAATTCCTGACAACTTGAATCTTTTCTCCATTTATTATGATATTTTCTATTGGTTTACTTGTATATGTGCTGCCGAAGCAAGCACTTACTGGTTTACTTGTGAGGAGCTTGGTTTTCTGTATGTTGTGGTGTAATCCCTGCTGAAGGTTTTAGTGTGGATGAGTGCTACATCAGTGAGTGCTTCAAGTTCTTTTCACTGTTAGCAAGCAAGGTTGTGTCATTTGCATATCCCAGTTCTTAATATGTCTTCTTCCAATCCTAAATCAGCTTCGGTATTCAAAAATACAAATTCCTAGGACTTACTCCAGACAAATTGGATCTGGATTCATAAAGGACCCAGGAAACAGTATTCTTAACAAGTTCCCTTGATGGACATTATGCTGCCCATCTAGCACTAATCCAGGGACTGATGTTTGGGGATCACTGATACAGAGATGTATTGTAAAGGTTGTCTTTCTTGCTGGCTGCTGTTGTGCTGGCCTCTGACTTATGGAGACTCCATGTGTTACAAAGGAGAACTGCTCCATAGGGTTTTCTTGGCTGTAATCTTTAAAGAAGCAGTTCACTAATTGTATCTTCTTTGATGCTGCTGTATGCATTGAACTGCCAGCCTGAGTTAACATCTGATCATAAACCCCTTAGTGCCACAGAGGGGTATGTGAAGGTTGTACAGGTAGCTATATAATATGTAAAAAAAAATATTTTTATGATATTTATTGATTACTACATAAGTTATTTTGATTTGAGGTTCATGATAATAGTTTCCAACTTTCATTTTTCAATCTCAAATCAGAATGGCTTGGGTGAGTGAGTGAGTTTGAGTATATATACTCTTGCATTAGAAATTTCCTGTGGGGAATTGTCTCTGGTAGCGAAGAAGCCTGTTGGGTCCCTTATATGAACTATATTTGTCCAGTACTTTGGCGGATTTTTTATCTTTTGAGTGGTTGATCGTAAACTGTCTGCTATCACATAAGTATCTTGTGTATTTCAAAGACAGCTTGTAGATAGAATAGTGCTTTGCGGTTTCAAATGTATCTAAAACCATAACCCTTTCTCATTATGTGTAAGAGAGTATCAGGGATACAATGAGCCATGTGTCTTTTATGTTGTTTTGGTTTTAGAGTACTTGAAATTCATCAGGATCGGGAAGCCTCAATTTTCATTTCTAATGGGCTATAGCTGTCATATCACTAAACTTGTCCCATTACATTGACATGATAACATAATCTATTTAGCTTATCTCATTGCTTCCTTATACCCCTTCTTAATAAGTGAAGTAAATGATTTTTTGTGTCTTTGTTAATGCTGCAGGAGATAGATGCCCTTTATACAACCTTATCATTATTTCTGTGACTTGTGCAAAAATGGCATAGTGGTTATTTGTCATGAACTTTAGCAAAAAATCAGACTTTGGCATTTCTAGGCTCAGAGCTTAATAATCAGGCCATCTCTAAATCATAGTTTATTTTGTTATTAGAAATCATTGAGTCAATTTTAATCTTAGTGATCGTGTGATAAAGTAGAACTGTCTCATAAGGTTTTCTTGAGCATAATTTTTATGGCGGCAGATTGCTTGGTTTTTCTACTGTGGGACCACTGTGTGGGTTCAAGCTGCCAGTCTTTTGGTTTGTTGCTGAAAACATAGTCATTTGGGATCTTGTAGAATTGAATAGCTTTCTGCTTACATAACCTAAGATAATGATAATATCTTTAGATCTAAGATATCTTAGATCTTAGCTCTATCCTAAGAGCTAGGACAGTGCCTACATCATAATAGGTACCCCAAAGATACTGGTTTCTTGTGTTTCTTGGTACCTGAATTTTATTGCTACTTATTAGAATTTTTATGATATAAACATTGGGCAAGAGTAGAATATTTGAGAGAGGTAAGCTTTGGGAGAATAAAAACTGCCCTTCTCCTTCCCACTTTAAATGCTTAATGATGCTCATCAAATTTTACTTCTTTGGATTGAATTTTAACATTTGACAGAGCTGTCCTTAATGAATCTTTATGTCCTATTTTCTTTTTAATATTTTGAATCATACACCCTTTTTTGGATGGTATTTTAGGTAAAATGTCTCAAATAAGGGTGGGGGGCACAACAATCAGAAATGCTGTGTTTGAGAGTAGCCATTTGTAACTTACTTGCTGTTTTTTAATATTCTTCTATAATTTCCCATGAATCAGATTATTCAAAAACAATTTTTTAATAATAATTTTTATTACACATTAGGTAGGGATATATATTTCAGATCATCAACTTTGTATTTAATGGTTTAAACTAATAATCAAATCCCCCAGTAGCTTCACCTGCTCCTTGATTGCTCTTCTTCCTTTTGTGGACTACTTACTGTCTTCTGTTTCATCTATGTTAACACCCATCAATAGTTTTGCCCCAGAGTCGGCAAACTGTGGCTCTTGAGCCTTACACAGTTCTTCTGGTACATATATGTGGCTCTGAAGTAAAATTGGAAATAAAACTACCATAGTTTCATATAAAGGGTATTATTCAGATGATGATTTCAGTTGTTTGCAACTATATTTTTATGGTCTTGAAGAAATTTTAAATTGTTGTGAGGCACATAATTGGCTCTTCTGTCACAAACGTTTGCCGACCCTTATAGCTAGTTGCTTTAACTTTTCTCTCTGTGCCCCCTCCCTCCATTTGGCAGTCAACCCATTGTTATGAACGTCTTTATTTTGTGGTTCCCCACCCCACTTATCACACATACACGAAAGGATACAATATAAATGACAGCTCAACAACTTATCAGAGTAAATACTCATGCAACCACCAGAAAAAGAAATAGGACAGTGTTTGTATACTAGAATCCCCCTTATGTTTCTTTTCAGTGTGTACCTTCTCTCCACTCCCTCAGAGTTCACAACTATCCCAAATTTTATGGAATTTATTCTTTGTTTCAGATTTTTGTCACCTCAGTACATATACTTTAGTTTTACCATTTAAAAAAATTGTAATAAGTGAATTCATACTGTTAGTGCTTTACTTCTTTTGGCTAATATGTTTATAGGACTCATTTCTGTTTGAGTGTATAGCTGTGGTCACTTTTTAAAATTGAGGGTTAATTTTTTTACAATAAAATCACCCTTTTAAATATATATTTCTGTGGGTTTTATAAATGCAAACACTTGTGTCATCACAATGGCAATTCATTATCACCAGAAATTTCCCTCATATCCTTTTTCACTCAACTTCCACCTTGCCTTTATAAGCCACTGGTTGGTTTTCTGTCCTCATAGTTTTGTGTTTTCTAAAATAGGATGTAAATAGAACCAAATATTTTGTAGCCTTAAATTTTTTGACAGTTTTACTGATAAATAATTCACACACATATTAATCAATAGTTTAAATATATTAAAGAAAGTTAAGGAATCATCACCACAATGAATTTTGGAACATTTTTTTCATTTTTGTACTTATTATTATTAGCTCTCCATCCATCCAACCTCCCTTGCTATATCCTAAGGAACTATCTAGTTACTATCTCTATAGATTCACCGATCCTAGATTTCATAAACTCAGAAGAACAACAAACCAAAAAAGCCCCCGCAGAAAACCCTTAATCTAAAAAAAAGCAGAAAATAATAAAAACTAGAACACATTTAAAATGAGTCACAAGGTAAAACAAATGACAGTGTTAAATTTTAACCTACCATATATACTCGTGTATATGCCGAGTTTTCCAGCACATTTTTAATACAGTTTTTGTGGTAAAATTAGGTGCCTCGGCTGATGTCGGGTTGACTTATACTCGAGTATATACAGTAATTACTTCTACGTTTGTCACTTTCCAGTAGGAAAGCTATTACATCCTTGGCAGATGGACAGAGGGAATTCACTGGAGGCTTAATCTATGTGGGAACTCTGCAAATGGATTCTGGGTTTCATCGTCATCCACAGGCTTCTGTGAAATGGATGCTCATAATTTAAGCTTGAATATGATTCCCTCCTCTGATCTTGCATTTTATTATTTACAACTCTTGGATTACATAGACTAGTATGATTTTGTGGTCTTTTGAATCTTGTTTCTTTGCTAGCATAAGGCATTTGAGATTCATTCATGATTCACTTACTCATCCATTGTTGAAACATGGTAGGTTCAAACTGTTTTCTAAAGTGGCTGCACTATTTTGCATTCCCATCAGCAATACATAAATCTTTTAATTGCTGCTACATCCTTGGCAACACTTAGCCTTGTCTTATTAATTTTAGTCGGTTTGCAGTGCTTTATTATTGTGATTTTATTTTGCATATTCTGGAGACTTAGGATGTTGATTCTTGTTTCATATGCTTATTAGTTATTTGTATATTTTTCATGAAGTCTTCAACTCTTCTGCTTATATTTTAAAAAATGAATTACCTTTTTATTGACTATAACATCTTTCTATGTCCTGCATACAGGCTCTTTGTCAAATATCTATGTTAAATACCCTTTTTTCTCAGTTTTTAACTTGCTTTTTTTTTTAATGCTGATTTTGGAGAGGAGACGCTTAGTGTTGGTGAAGCCCATCATAATGAGTTGGTTTTGATTACAGAATATTTGTATTTCCATTCCAGGCTATGAAGATTTTCTTTTTTCCTTTAAATTTATTGGTTTTAGATTTTATGTTTAACTGTATAGCCCATTTTGAATTAATTCTTAATTAAATGTAAGGTTAGTAAAAAAATTGACTGTAAAAAATGTCAGTAAGGTTATTAAAAAAAGTGAAATGAAATGGAACACATAAAGATGAAGATTCTAGTGAACTAAAATGGACTGGTATTGGCCATTTTGAATCAGAAAATCATATGGTTTACTATACAGGGAATGACATAGACATTGCATTCAAAATCAGAAAGAACATTCAAGATCTATCTTGGAGTACAGTGCTATCTATAGTATGATAATGTCTCTCTGAATTCAAGGAAATCCAGTCAATAAAACTACTATTCAAATGTATACATATGAAGAAATTAAAGAATTCTGCCAAAATCTTCAGTCTGAAATTGATCAAACCTGTATCAAGATGTATTAATTATTTTTGGTGATTGGAATGCAAAAGTTAGAAACAAAGAGGAAGGAACACTAATTGGAAAATATGGTCTTGCTGTTAGAAAGAAAACTGGAGACCATATGATAGCCTTTTTCAAGATGAATGACTTATTCCAAACAAATAACATTTTAGAACAACACAAAAGGCAATTATATACCTGAACTTCACCAAATAGACTACACAGAAATCAAAGGGACGACATCTGTGGAAAGAGACGATGAAGAAACTCAGCAACAGTAGCTAAAACCAGGCCAGAGGCTGACTGTAAAACAAATGGTCAGTTATTCATATGTAAGCTCAGGTGGCAGCTGAAGAAAATCAAAACAGATTTGCTACATTGAACACTGATGACAGAAGACCTGATGACATGTTGGATGACACCAAAACATCATTCGTGGACAAAGCAAAAGGTCATTAAAAAGGTAAGAAATGTTTAAAAGGTACAAAAGGGATGTTCAAAGAAACTGAAATTTGTTCTTAATCTTAGAGTGGCCAAAGCAAATGAGAGAAATGATGACGTGAAAGAGCTAAACAAAAAAATTACAGGGCAACTTGAGAAGACAAAGTCAAAAATTATAATGAAATATACACAGATTTGAAGTTAGAAAACCCTAAAAGAAGAACATGGCATATCTTAAACTGAAAGAATGAAAGAAAAGCTTAAGCCTCAAGTTGCAATAGAGAGAGATTCTTTGGGCAAAATATTTACTTATGCAGGAAGCACCAAATACACAGAGTTGCTATAACAAAAAGATTTAGTTGACATCCAACCATTTTAAGAGATAGCATATGAGCAAGAACCTGAAGGAAGAAGTCCAAGCTGCACTGAAAGCATTACGCAAAAACAAGACTCCAGAAATTGATGAGATATCAATTCCAATGTTTCAGCAAGCTAATGAAGCACTGGGAGTGCTCACTGGTCTATGCCAAGAAATTTGGAAGAGAGTTGCTTGACCGACTGACTGGAAGAGATCCATATATGTACCCATTCCAAAAAAAGGTAACCCAACAGAATGCTCAAAGATAGAACAATATCATTGCTTTCATATGGAAGTAAAATTTTGCTGGAGATCATCCAACAACGTTTGCAGCAGTACATTAACAGGGAGCTGCCAGAGGTCGAGGCCAGATTCAGAAGAGGACATGGAAAAATGGATATCATCCCTCATGTCAGATGGATCTTGGCTCAAGCAGAGAATACCAGAAAGATGTTTTCTTGCATTTTATTTGCTATGGCAAAGCATTTGACTGTGTGGATCATAACAAACTATGGATAACCGTGAAAAGAATGGAAATTCCAAAACACTTGATTATGCTCATGCAGAATACTGCATGGATTAAAATCTGGAAAGGTGTGCATCAGAATTCTGTCCTCTATCCATACTTACTCAATTTGTATGCTGGGAAAATTATCAGAGAAGCTAGATTGTATGAAGAATGTGGCATAAGGATTGGAGGAAGGTTTATTGACAACCTTTGATATGCAGACAATATAACCTTGCTTTCTGAAAGTGAGGAAGACTTGAAGCACTTGCTGATGAAGATGAAGGATTGTAGCCTTCAGTATGAATTATGATTCAGTGTAAAAAAGACCTAAATCCTCACAACTGGACCAATAAGTAACATCCTGGTAAATGAAAAAAAGGTTAAAGCTGTCAAGGAGTTTGTCTGCTTAGATCCACAGTCAATGCTTCTAGAAGCAGGAGTCAGGAGATCAAAAAATACATTGCATTGGGTAAATCTGCTGCACAAAAACCCTTTAAAGTATTGTAAAGCAAGGAGATTACTATGAGAACTATGGGGTGCCAACCCAAAACCTGGTATTTTCACTCACCTCATAGACCTATTAAAGCTGGACATTAAACAAGGAAGTCTGAATACAATTGATGTGTTTGAAGTATGGGGTTGACAAAGAATATTGAAAGTATCTTGACCAAAGAACTAGAGGACTGTTGTGTGCTTCATCGGTGCTATAATACACCCTGACTGGTTCATCTCTTCCCTGTGGCCCCTCTGTGAGGGGATGCCCAATTGTCTACAGATGAGCCTTGGGTCTCCACTCCATTCCCTGTCCTCCCCCAACCCCTGAACCCCCCATTCACATTGGGTATGATTTTGTTCTGGGTCTTAGATGCCTGACACCTGATCCCATCGATACCTCATGATCACACAGACCAGTGTGCTTCTTCCATGTGGGCTTTGTTGCTTCTGAGCTAGATGGCTGCTTGTTTATCTTCAAGCCTTTAAGACCCCAGATGCTATATCTTTTGATAGCCCGGCACCCTCAGATTTCTTCACCACATTTGCTTATGCACCCTCTTTGGCTCAGCAATCCTGTCAGGAAGGTCATGACCTCAATTCTACCTTTCAAATCGGATTAGACCAGAACATGCACACTGCTACAGATAAGAGCCTACAACACAGGGAATCCAGGATAGATAAACCCCTCTGGGTCAACAATGAGAGTAGAGATACCAGGAGGATTAGGGGAGGGTGGGGGGAGAAACACAAATCACAAGGATCAACCTATAGCCCCCTCCCAGGCGGACGAACAATGGAAAAGTGGGTGAGGGGCGACAGAGGATGATGTAAGATATGAAAATAATAATCTGTAACTTATCAAGGGTATGTGAGGGAGAGCGGGTCGGGGAGGGAGTGGGAGGAAATGGGGAGCTGATATCAGGGGCTCAAGTGGGAAGAGAATGCTTTGAAAATGATGATGGCGGCATATGTGCAAATGTGCTTGACCCACTGGATGAATGTATGGATTGTAATGAGATGTAAGAGCCCCCAATAAAAATATTTAAATAAAGAGAGAGGGAGTAGCTTCTAAGGCTGCTTATGTACAATTAAAAAAACTGACAGAGAAAAACAATTAAAAAGAAAGAATCATGACCTATCAAAAGAACAAATAAACTTCTTGGAAGAAGTACAGCCAGAAAGGATGGTGAGACTGTGTCTCATGTACTTTGGACATGTGAAGGACATCATGCTTGTTAAAGTGGAGGGACAAAGAGAGAGGAAGGCCCTAATGAGATACATTGACACAGTGGCTGCAACATTTAAGAACAATTGTGAGGATGGCGCAGGACTGGGCAGTGTTTTGTTATATTGTATGTAGGGTAGCTACTAGTTTGAATAGACTGGGCGGTAGATACATAACGACAGACACAAGGTGGTTCAAACCCCTCACTGCTCTGAGGGAGAAAGTTGAGGGAGACTTTCTGCTCCTGTGAAGACTTATAGCCTGGATGCCCTATTTAGGGCTGTTATGAGTTGAAATTGATTAGATGACAGTTAATTTGGTTTTGGTATATGATATAAGAGGGGAATTGAGGTCAATTTTTCCCCATATAGATAACTACTTCTTCAGCATCATTAGTTGAAAAGATTATTCATTCCAGTGTTAATTACATTGGTGGCTTTTAAAAAAATCCGTGACTTTATATGTATGGGTCTATTATTGAACTCTATTCTATTGCATTAAGCTCTATGTATATCTTTATATCAGTTTCATACTTGATTATTTTAGCTTTATATTCTTGAAATCTGACTGTGGAAACCCTATTAAAACTATTCTATTTCTAGAAAGAACCTTTGAGATTTAAAAAAAA
>NW_022104341.1:45462406-45463298 GCF_000313985.2 Echinops telfairi
CCATTTTGTCATATGGCATGCACTTAAAGTTCGTATAGTATAGTTTCAAAATTAAGAATTGATCATTTTGTGGGCAACTGCTTTCTGTTTGAGAAAAACACAACAATTTATTTCACTATCTACAATTAACAAAATCATCCATGAAATTGCCTTTTGTCATCTTATAAATAATGTTGCAGAATATATCTATCCCTTTATATAAACAAAACCTCCTTGAATATAAATTAGTGAATTTTATATTGTTTTGTTTATTAATTTTAGTCATTCTAGAAGGTGTATAAGGAGCCTTGGTGGCATAGTGGTTACACATTGGGCTGAAAACTACAGTCAGGAGTGTAAACTCACCAGGCACTCTGCAGGAGACAGATGGGGCTGAATTGACTCAATGGCAGTGAGTTGGTGAGTGAGTGAGCATATAGAGAAAGCGTGGTGGTGTAGTGATTATGTGTTGAACTGCTAACTGAGAAACCAAGAGTTCTAAACCATCAGCTACTCTGAAGTAGAAAGGTGAGGCTTTCTACTCTGGTAAAGAGTTACAGTCTCAGAAACCCACATTAGTGGTTCTACCTTGCCCTATATGGTAACTACGAGTAAGAATATATTCAATGGCAGTAAGTTTGGATTGGGACTAATAGGTGTATAGTAATATTTCGTTGTGATTTTAATCCTATTTCCTCATGGTTACTTGGGTGACAATATGGTTAAGCACTCTACTAACCAAAAGGTTAGGCTCCAACCCTCCAAGAGGTTCTTTGGAACACAGGTGTGACAATTTGCTTTAAAAATATCACAGCTTTGAGATATGACAAAATAACAATTTATAAACTATCAAGGGCTCGTGAGGGAGGGGGAGTGGGGAGGGAGGGGAAAAATGAAGACCTAATGCCGGGGG
>NW_022104341.1:45463398-45464440 GCF_000313985.2 Echinops telfairi
GCTTTACACAATTGATGTGTGTATGGATTGTGATAAGAGTTGTATGAGCCCCTAATAAAATGATTAAAAATAAATAAATAAAATTCAGAACAAAAAAAATTATATATATCACAGCTTTGAAAACTCTATGGAGCATTTCTACTTTGCACACAGGGAGTTGCCATGGGTTAGAATAAACTTCATGACTAGTAGCAACAAAAATTAGTTATTTCATAGTTGGAGTTTTTTTATCTGTAGGATATGAAAATTTGAGAAATCATGTTTTACCAGAAGATGGCAGTAGTAGTATATATTTGTGCATATTAACCAACCTAATTTTTTTTTTAATGCTGGAGATTGAGGTATTCAATCAAATAAATAAATCATTTGTTTTCAGATCACAGAAAGAAAAGACTTTTTGATTATTTATTTGCCTTTTTGTTTTAATAGTAATTTTCTTTCTATATGCAAATTGTTTTGCTTTAAGACATGTAATATGGAGATTGGGTGATAAAATAGTTAAATCTGTAAGACCACTTTGAATTACAATTCTATCATTTTTAGATATTTGCTTGTATATTTTTAAATATGAAGGGGCTTCAGAAGGGAAAAATTTTATTATCTTTCAGTTCCATTCACTATGAACTTTTTGAAACCCTCCCAGAATGTGAAGAACCAAAAAAAGTCTTAAGAGATATGTGTGAAAATTATTTATGATTAACTACTAGTAATCTAATTTTTATTTATAATATATCAGTGAGGAAAATGACCCAATTTTTAATAAATTGACTTTCATATAATACTTTAGAATAATGGCTATTTGGTAAAGCAAAGGACAATATGAATCTGTAATACCATGTTAGAAATTGCCATTTTTGTGAATGATATGTCTTGTTACCTGATTTTTGAGCACTTATGGAATGAATGTGTGATTGCAAAGAGAAACTTTTGAGACAGCCCGATATAGTAGAAACTCTTGGAGATGATTGGACTTGGATTCACATTTTGCTTTACTTGCTTTATGTCTTTACATACATGAATTAATTTCTTGGGAACTCAGATA
>NW_022104341.1:45465076-45466880 GCF_000313985.2 Echinops telfairi
TTTTTCTCAGTGTAATAGCTAAATTTCTGTGGTGGGGCATGGCTTATTAAAAATACTTATTTCAAGTTAATTGTTTCATAAAAATGAAAAAGCAGAAGAATATAAAAAAAATCATGTTTGATTCTGCCCTGTTAAGCTAGTATAAATAGTATTTTAAAATGTATGTAAAAAAGGAGGACAAATTACTGTATATACTTGAGTATAAGCCGAACAGAATATCAGCTGAGGCCCCTAATTTTACCACAAAAACTGCATCCAAAGGTGCTGAAAACCTCAGCTTATACACGAGTATATACGGTATGTTTATTTATGAAATAAAAACTTGTTCACAATTCTCATTTGACTTACAGTTATCATTAATTTATCAACAGTGACTACTTTTTTGCCTTTTTTGGATTCATGTTTACAGAGTTCATGTCATATTCTATGACACTATAAACATCATATTCAGTGACTCTTAAACTTTGTTTAATTTGCTGAAATTGTCACGTTATTCAGAAAATACGTTCACTATGGGAAACATACTGATATTGGTGCAGAAGTCTTTTTTCAATGAGATTTGTCAATGTGTTAGTCGGGGTTGAATAGAAGAGCTTTATATAAAAGAGCAATTGCATATAAGAAAACATCCCAGCCCTGTCCAGATCAAGTCCATAAATCTGATGTTAGCCCATATGTCCAATACTAGTCCATAAATTCTTCTTCAGACTCACACAACACATGCTATGATGCCTATGCAGGATGATCACAGGCCACTGGGTGGAAAAGTCTTGTGAATCCATTGGCAGTAGAGGCATCTCGGCGCTGGCGTGGGTCTTCATATGGCATCTCCAGCTCCAGGGCTCTAGTGTAGCTCCATGTGTCCTGTCATCAGGAATACAAAGGGTGTCTGTCCTGCCTCTGGGCAGCTATTTATCTCTGTAGCACCTCCAGATGAGCTCATCAAACAGCATTCTGATTGAGAGGCTAAACTCCACCCCTTTACTCTTAATAGTCTCAAGTTGGCACCAGATTATGTGACTACCACAAACCACATCCCTAGTTAACTTGACACTTTCACACAACTCTTTAGACATATATAATTTTTAAATAATAATAAAAGCATTTCTGTATCTAACAGGATAAAACTAAAATGCATACAATTCAATCAATATGAGCCAAAGCTTCATTTAAACCTAATACTCTTTAGGGGAACAACACAGCAATATTCTATGCCTAACAATTTCAGTTAACTAACACCCATGCCATAATTCTATAATCCTACAAATATGATCCCCCCACCTATGAAAGTTTGTAAGCCACCACTTCATGCCTTTTCCTCCTCATTTTGGGTATCTAATTTCTATCCTGCCCACTTCCATCAACCCAGTACTCTGAGGAGACAATCTTAATCTTTGATGTGCAGAATCTTCATTCCAGTTAAAACCTTGTGAAGTCTGCATCCATAAGCAAAGTCAAATGAGGACAGGCCATCCATAAAGTCAGCAGCAATATGCACCAATTCACAGGCTCAAAAATCTTCCCTTCATTTGGTTGGGTTCTAGTCAACTCAATGTAGGCTGCCTCACTTCGTCTCACCAGGGTGCCCATTGGTGGCTTCACCTGTAGACCATGGGCACTATCACAAATTCTCAACAACCCTAGCCCCCTTGTCCTAGGCCATGAGCTTCAAACCAGTCAACCCACTCTCGTCTTCTCCACTAGTTCCTGTGGTGTCAGTGGCGAGTCAACCCTTCTCTTTATTGCTGCTTTTCTCCCATTTCCACTCAACAAGTGGATCCAGGTGGTCATCTAACAAGCATTT
>NW_022104341.1:45469122-45512311 GCF_000313985.2 Echinops telfairi
GACGAGTCTAATGGGGTGCCACGTCCTGACCCCAGAGTCCATCGTTTGTTTTCCCTCGGGACCTCCTTGCTCTGCTTCCCTGCCGCTCCATTGCATGCCCCCAGCGTTTTGCCTCAGTGTGGTGGGGTCAGCTCAGTCGCCCATCCCACACTGTGTCTCTGGTGCTATCCCATGCAGGGCCATGGGTCAGTGCAGGATGTCGCATCTCGCCGTGGGGGCAGCTATATGGTCCTCTCTGTACACTGGGCCCTCCGAGCTAGGCTATTGTCCTCTGAGCTTGGTGGGCCCAGTTGTGCTCCACTCCTTTCCTCCTCCTTCCTTTGCTTCAGCTTCCATCTCAGTGTGGTGTGATAGGTCAGTTCCTTTCTCACACCAGACGATCTATTTCCATTTTCTGTGGTGCTCCCTTCCATGATGGGGGTCAGGCTAATTCTGGTTAGGGCCGGCATATGGTCCAGTCTCTTTGTGGATTCCTCCACGTGTTACGTTGCTCTTCTGATTTGGCATGTCCTGATGGGGGTCTATATGCACGTTTCAGTTCTGTAGGAATGCAACCAGTACTCTCCTCCTGGGTGGGTTAGTGCCCGGTGTGTCCCCCCCCACCTCACCGCCCCTACCATGCCATCAACTCAGCTTCTCCCTCCACTTGTCCCCCTTCCCCTTCTTTATGTTGGACTCTCATGTACCTCTCTAGGTGTGGCCTGCCCTCCCTCCAACTGTCTATGCTTCCACCCACTAAACTGAATTCTTAAAATAGTCAAGTTCAATCCTTATCTATCTTAATCCTTATCTAAACTATTCTATTGATACAAAATAGTGGATTAGGCCTCTGACTGCATCAAGCAGAGCCAGACTTTCTGTCAGCCATTTTGACCTCTGTCAGCCATTTTCACTAGGTAGCATGGTCTCTGAGATATTTAAGCGGCGATTTTTCTCCCTGAGCTCAAAATATACATTTTTTTTAGAATCAACATTATTTATTATACATAATTTTAAAAAATATTATTAATTGGCAGTTAATACATATATCGTTACATAGTTCAATCATATCAAGCAGAATTGTACAATTGCTACCACAATCGGTTTCCAAACTGATTTGTTTTGACCCTTTTCTTCCTGACTTGTTGACCTGTCTCCCTTTTACCCCCTCTCCCCTTCACTGTAGCTGCTCCTGTCCCCATTTCTTGCCCACCCACCCCACCTCCCGCTGCCCCAAACCCTTAGTTTACTTGCTGTCCCTATAGGTTCATCCATCCTGGGTTTCATATACCAAAACACAGAAAGATATATAATGCGACTTCAAGAGGGTGACCTCCAATGATATAACACCTCTGTGATACACCCTAATATGAACAAGTAAAAATAAAACAAACCCAAAATACAGAAAATGTTGAAAACCAGATCAGGTCCAGCATGCATCAGAGGGGTGGGGGTGTGGGCAACTGACAAAGTTTTAACTGTTCAAGTCAGATTTATTCCTTTGATCTTCTATAATCATTTCTCCAATACACTCTGTCTAGTAACCACTTTCCCCCATCCCTCAAATGTGGATAGAGGGAGATCACCAGAGGCTTGTTTCCTTGGTAGTTTCTACAAAGAATCTTGGGCTCCCACTCTCATCCATATCCGTTTGCAAACTGGATTCTCACAATTTAGGGTCTGGTACTAATTCCCCCTTTGACTTGGGATTATATGGATTCCAATTCTTTGGTGACTGATGGATGGTGTGCTTCTTCCATGTGGACTTAGCTGACATCTCATTTATATGAATGCTTCTTTGGAGACAAGCCTTTAAGACCCCAGATGCTTTTTTTATCTGATACCTGGACACCATCTAATTTCATTGCCACATTTTGCTATAGAACCCATATTATACATAGTTTTGATGATAAATAATACCTCAAAGTGCAAGGCATTGCAAATTGAAGTTTTTATATGATATAGTAATTATAAGGAGCAACCATCAAAAAGAAAAAAGAAACTCCACTACAGTCAAGTTGATTGGTATTCTCAGCAACTCTATAGGGAAGAGTAGAACTACTCTACAGAGTTTCTGAGGCTGTAAATTTGGGGTCTGACAGCCTCATCTCTCTTCTGCGGAGCAGCGGGTGGGTTTTAACCACCGATCTTGATGTTAGTGGTCCAATATCTGTCCTACAGCACTGCTAGAGCTCCGTAAGAGCACTTAGAATAGTGAATAACAAATGCTAGTGCTTGCTATGTGTTGAAAAATATACATTAATCATATTAATTTTCACTATTTCAAACAGGAATAACCAAAGACAACAACAAAACAAAATAATCGAAACTTTAACTTCCCATTTTCTTTCCAGAAGACAATCAAGTAAACCGTGGCTGTGTCTGACCTCTGGCTAGCCAAAGAAAAAAACAACTACCATGAGGCAGAGGTCAAGCAAGCATCCACTCTTCATCTCTATGATTTGTTCCTCTAGTAACCCACTCCCAAGGTACCATAATGTGTTAGTCTCAGTGGACTAGAAAACAAATTCATAGACTCTCATATGTGTGTAAGAGAGAACCTTATATCAAAGAGCAATCATACATTAAGAAAACATCCCAGCCCAGTTCAGATCAACTCCGTAAGTCTGATATTAGCCCATATGTGTGATAACAATCTATAAATTCCTCTTCAGACACACAAAACACATGCAATAATGCCAAATTCAGGATAATCATAGGCTAGTGGGTGGAAAAGTCTTGTGGAGCCAGTGGCTGTGTAAGTGTCTCAGCACTGACATGGGTCTTCACATGGCTTCTCCAGCTCCAGGGCTCTAGCATAGCTTCATATGTCTTGTCATCAGGAATACAAAGCAGAGAGTGTCTGTCCCGCCTCCTCTGAGCTATTTATCTCCATTGTGCCTCCAACTGAGTTCATCAAGCAGCGACCTGATGGAGAGGCTAAATTCCACCCCTTCACTCTTTGTAATCAAGTTAGCCTCAGATTACGTAACTACCACAATGTTATAGGTTTCCTCTGCTACCTGAAAGTAGAGTGTAAGCAAGTTCTATAAGCCAAAATGGCATAAATAGAAGAAGCAATTGTCATTCACTTATATGGGAAAATTTTTAGAGTGGTACCAAACCCAAAAACAACCTGCCAAATCATAGCAAATTAAACGTAAAGTAACACTAACAAAGAGTATTCACAGACACAGTTCACATCTATGGTGGCTTGATGTTGAGATGCTGAGTGTCATTCGTGGAGAAAGTGCTTGGTGACACTGTCCCAGCTCAGGGATGCATGCTGTCTCTCTAACAACTAGCTGCAAAACAAATGCTGAACGTAAAGATTGCTTTTCACCTTTGCAAACGAAAATCTTCATCGGATGTCTTTCTGATTACTAAATCTTATGCTAACATAAGTCTTTCATAAAAGCAAAGTGGCATAAAGTGGATTTTCATAAAGTAGGAGATGCCCATATTTCATGTAAATTACAAGCACTGGTAATCGCTGTCTTACAGATGCCACCCTTACAGTAGTACTATGAAGATTTGGGAGAGAAGTGAAGATAGAGGAGAAAGAAGAGGTATCGAATCTCAGCATTTAGTAATGAAGGCAGGTCAAATACAGAAACTTAAACTCACTACCATGACTCATAGAGACCCTACAGTGAATTTAAATTATAGAAAAAGGAGAATAATGTCAGGAACCATGTATGCGTAGTACATGCCTACCATTCACTCACTGCCATCGAGTCAATGCTGACACATAGCGACCCTATAGGACAGAGTAGACCTGTTTCTGTGTTTGCAAGACTGCAACTCTTTATGGGAGTAGAAAGCCCCATCTTTCTCCTAAGAAGCAGCTAGTGGTTTCAGACGGCTGACCTTCAAGTTAATAAGCCAACACATTACCACTACCCCAGCATAGCTCCTGCCTTCGACTCCAAAAAACCCAAACTTGCTGCCATCGAGTTAAACCTGACTCATGGCTAACCCCTGTGGGTTTCTGAGACTAACTGTGTATGGAGGAGACAGCCTGGTTTTTCTATTGAAGAGCTGCTGGTGTATTCAAACTGCTGACCATGTGTGTTGCTTTCCAACGCTTAACGACTTCGCCACCAGGGCTCCTTGCTTACCATTAGGTGTGTCAATAAAGATGAACTGAATTAATGCTCACGGTGGGGTCTAATTTAAAAAACTAGACCTGATTTCTTCCTTCTTCTTGGTATGTTAGAATCCCAGTTATCTTTGGTATATTAATTCTTCCTTTCCCTAATACCTAGTCACACGAGTTAGCGGTCTCTCTACTCTTTCTTCCTCAGGCTTCCTTTAAATACTGTATATACTTGAGTATAAGCCAACCCAAATATCAGCCAAGGCACCTAATTTTACCACAGAAACTGCATTAAAAATGTGCTGAAAAACTCGGCTTATACTTGAGTATACACAGTAGTAGACAATTCTTTAAGGAAGTCATTGAAGATATACATAAAATCTATAATAAAGTCCTATAAAATTGCAAAAAAGAAGTTAGTTCATTCATTCCAAATATGAAGTCTTGACAGTGGAGTTGGATACTTTTTGTTGAATCCCATGATAGTTCATAGCATGGTTCTTCGGACTTTCAGTTAATACTGAGTGTTCTTTATTCTTACTATAAGCTTTCTTTTGAGTTTAGTTATGCCAGAATTGGTTTCTGTTACTTGCAAGAGAAGGAGTGTTACTGCTATTGTTGCTTTAAGTAAGTGTGATGTACACATTTAAAATGATATATCTAAATAAAGAGAAGGTATTAACTTCTGTTTAGACATACAGCTGATGTTCATAATGATTTCTCTCTAGCACCCTGAAACACTATAATCATAGAATATGATAGAAATATGTCATGCATGGTTTTAGTGTTAAAGATAGTTTAAAATTTTTTCCAATTCTTAGAAATTAGGAATAATAAAACTTGAAAATATAGAAATTGGACAACCTCAATATGAGAGTGCATGAAAGTCACCAATAAGTTGACACTGAATTTAAGAAATTGTATTTTTCCTTAGATGTAAACACATTACTTGATTTTAAAGGCTTTTGGCATTCATCATTTGGAATTTTATCAGGAAGAAACATCTCTCAGGAGATAAATACCCTGAAGTATTCAGAATGAGATACAACATTTTATTTTTTCCAAAAAAAGAAATTAATATAAATGAGTTAGAGAGTTGTTTTGAAGCTGACTTCACACTCAGAATTGTTGCTGACTAGATTTTTCTAAAAAAATTTTTGTTACAAAACACCTAGATGTTCTATAAATTTAAAAAAAGGCATTTTTATATAGTACACAGCTGAGCTGTCAAGAAAGTAGGAGTATTGAAACAAACAGGATTTATTTGATGAATGGTACTTCTGGCCTTTTCTGGATTGTACTAAAACTGGTGGTGGTACCCCACTAACAGTGTAAGAGGGTATAAAAGATTTATTTACAGGCAGCACTGTTTCTAGAAGGTTGCTGCCTGCATTTTAAAGATATTCAACTTTCCTGCTCAGTTGACAAGAAGCTTTGCTCTCCATTTGCAGTACCTGAACAACCAGTCACTGTTGGAGCAATTCTGACTTACAGCAACCCCATATGTACCAGAGTAGAACTGTTTTCCAATGATGTTGGAAAGTAGATAGGGGACCTCTCTTCCAAGGTGCCTTTGGGTGGACTTGAATTGCCAACCTTTGGGCTGTGAAACATTTCTTTACACAGGGAATTCAAGGTCTGCTTGACCTTAAAATAAAAAGCATCAGTGGGCCAAGTGCCCATGTGGTAACATTAACATTCAGTAGGAAAATCTGTACTGTTCAATGATAGGGAAATATTTTGGGCAGAAAAAACTTAAGGACTAAAACCTGAGTAGTAAGTGAACATGGAAACGAGGCTGTCTAAATGATGCTTATGATACTAAAACCTGCAGTTTTAATGACAATGGCTTTGTGGGAGAGAGGGCAAAGGCTGTGAATCGATTATTTGTGGATGTGGGCTTAACATCTATGGCTTAACATATCTACTTAAAACCTTTCCAAAACTTTTCCCTGTATTACAGAATGGCTGAGACAAAATCTAACAACCAGTAGAGGAAACTATATGGGCACATTTTGATTTGATTTGTCTCTGGGTAAATGTGGGTTTGGAGTTGGAAGAAAAAGATGGTCAATAGTTCTTCTCTGAAATGTCAACATAGCCCAACTCTCACATGGTTTAGACATGAACTTCTTGGTCCATTAGACATCTCTTTCTTGATAAATTAAGAAATTAAGTTAAAGTAGTACTAGGTCAGTAGCACCCCAAAGCATGACAGAAGAAAACTTCTGTGAGAAGAAATCATCCTCAGTTGAGGTTCCTTGAGGTCCTAATGAAGGAACCTTGGTGTCACACTAGTTAAAGCATTCAGCTGCTAACTAGAATTTCGGTGGTAAGTATCCACTAGTTGCCCCTTGGGAAAAAGATATGGTCCTTTGCGTCTATAAGAATTTGAAGCTTGGAAACCCTTTAGGTTGGTCTTACTCTATTTTATAGAGTCTCTGAGTAGGGAACAGCTATATGGCATTGGGTTTTATGATTAACTTTAGCCAAATATATGCTTGCAATCTAATATTGAAAACCATTTGGGAAATGAGCCACCATTAGAATAAAGTTTTATATTGCTGTGAATCAAATTTCCATAAACTTTGAAACTTAAAATACCCATTTACTACCTCACAGTTTCTGTATGACAGAATTCTGGTTATAGATAAGTTGGTTTTTTTGTTCAATTAAGATAAATATTAATGGGACAAAAAATTTAAGCCATCTCTTATTGCATTTAAAATATCTGTAGAATTAAAGTACATGACAACTAATGTGAAAGACAAGGATCCTTGGTGGCATTGTGGCATGGTGGGCTGCTAATCACAGTTCAAAACCACCAATCATTCCACAGGAGAAAGATCAGGCTTCTGTTCCTACAAGAGTTATAGTCTTGGAAATTCTATGTTGGAGTGCTATGAGTTGGAATTGATTGATGGCAGTGGATTTAATTTTGGTTTGATGCAAGAGATGAGGGATAAATGTAATCATTTTTATAAGTCAGAATCAACTCAATGAAAGTTCTATTACTAGAGAAGTGGTAAACTATTAGTCTTAGTAGACTAATAGTTTAAAAATGGATTTAATGTCCAAGGTAAGCACTAAACTAACAGTAACAGTATGTATAACTATGAGATTAACAGAGTAAGTGAGATTAATAAAATAATTTTTTTCAAGAGAAGAAATGAAAAAAGAAAAGGAACCTAAAATAGATATTCATTATATGTATGAAATAGAACATAAATTTTGATTTTAGTAGATGTTGAATCATTCCATTTATTAATGTTAGATATAAATATCCCATATACGCTAAATGAAAGAATAAGGTGAGCAAACTAATTAAAAATCCAAGAATATACTGCTTAAAAGAGACTCTTAATAAATGAACATACGAAAGCTTGAAAATAACAATATAGAAAAATATATATGCATAAAAAAACTTGATACTAATAGTAATATTAGGCAAAATAAATTATAAAACAAAATATTACTAGAAAGTCAAGTTACCTGGAAAATATTAAAAGTCTATAAACATATGGACCCAATAATAAATCAAAATATAAGAAGCAAAAATGGAGAGAACTAAAAGGAGAGAATTATGTGCAAGCATAGTACTACAATTATAGTGCTGAAGTATATCTCTCTCAACAATTAATAGAAAAAACAAAGGAACAGCCAAAGAAAACAATAAGATCAGCAGCTACACAATGATCCATCTACACATAATTAAAATAAAATTGACATCCTTTTCAAGCACATATGAAACTATTACTAAAATTGACCATATGTGGCTATAAAGGATGCCTCTATACAATTTGAAAGATTGATTTCTATTGTGAAAGATTGAAATCATTCAAATAATATTTTTGGAATGGAGTTGAATCAAGCTAGGAATCAATAGCAGAAAAATCACAAATTTGACCGGTATTCTTAAATAAGAATGGAAATTGACCAGTATTCTTAAATAAGCCATGGGGTATAAAAAAGAAATTATAATGGGAATTAGAAAATATTTTGCCCTGAATTATACTGAAGATGAGCGCATAAAAACACACTGCCATTTAGTCAATTCTGACTCAAAAACTGTATAATACAACTCTTGCCAAAGCTGTCATTCTTAATTGGAGTAGACTGCTTCATTTTTATCCTGAGAAATGCCTGGTGGATTTGAACTACTGACCCTGCAGTTAGGAGTTGCATGACTCATTACACCACAAAGGCTCCTGAGATGAATATTTAAAGGGATATTTATACATTTAAATACATTTATTAAAAAGTCTAAGGACGAATTGTTTAAGGGTAAGAAATTAGGGGGGAAAATAGTGTATCAAACACAAAGCAAGTAGTAGAAAGAAAATAATGCAGAGCAGATGTTAATGTAATTGATAGAAAACAAATGTACTTAGGGAAAATAAAAAGCAAAAAGTTAATTCTTTGAAAAGATTAGTATTGGTAGACTATTAGCAAGGCTGATCTAGAAAAAGGAAGAATACATTCATGTATTACTAATGTTAGAATGAAAAGGTCACTGGTATCAGGTTTATTGTGCCAACTAGGTCAATAGGAACACGTGGGTGGGGTTTAATCAGGTCACAGTTTGATTGATGGCCAACCGAAATAAATAAAGAGCATGGGCATCCCATCTCTCTCTTGCTTCCTGGTAATTGGACCAGTGTGCTGCTGCTTTAGCCAGTGCTCTGCCTCAGCCTGTCTGCTACACTTCCTGTTGATTGAGGCTCCTTCAAGACCAGCAGCTTCGCCAGCTGCTGGTGCATACATTGTGAGTTTGAGGCTGGTGGATTCTGTTGCTGTGCTTGAGTTTGAGATCCCATGAAGCCTGAGTTTGAGATCCCATGAAGCCTGCTGCCTGCAGACAGACTCTGCCTGCCTTGCTTGAAGGGAAGACTCCACTGTCTGCTTCCTTGATGTTGGACCCTGCAGCGAATGTGAGTCAAAGAACTTCCAGTATATTAACTGTTCCATGAAAGTGAGTTTGAACTGAGTCCTCTGTATTGCTGTGTGGACTAATTTGCTATTATAATCCTCCTTGCTGTATAAACTTATATATTTATATATAATCATAAGTATCCTGGTTTTATTTTTCTAGAGAACCCTGCCTACCACAGACACATATATAAATTGCATAGATATTAAAAAGATAAATGTTTATTATGAAAAAAGTATACCAATAAATTAGCAATATAGATTAACAAAATCTTTGAAAAATATACATTTGCTAAGTAATCAAAAATTGAAAATTTGGATATTCTATTTTCTTTGAAAAACTTGAACCTATTTATTTCACACCTACATCCACACCTCACCAAGTCTTTTCCTGGTAAATTCTTCTGCACATTTAAGGAAGAACAAACACCAGTCTTAAACAAAGCCTTTCAGAGAATAATGTTCAGAGAACATTTTTCAGCTCTTGTATTCAGTCAGCATAATTTTCATATCAAAACCTAACAAAGACACTACAAAAATGTAAATTGTATCTCGAGCTCACTGAAATTGATAGAATCGTTCTAAGCAAAATATTAACAAATCAAATCTTACTAGAAGAAGAAAAGCAATAATATACCATGGCTGTGTTGTCCAAGCTAACAGGAGGAAAAAAGTGAGTGAGTGAGTGAGTGAGTGAGTGAGTGAGTGAGTGAGTGAGTGAGATGATTATAGATGCAGTAAATATCCTTTGAAAATTAAGAATATAAAGGAATTTCCTTTCATAAAATGAACCTCAAGAAAAATCTATAGTAAACAATATACTTGTCTCAAATTGAAAGCGCTTCCCCTGAGACTGAAAAAAAAAATTCAGAATAAAATTGTGTACTTTTCAAGTGCACATGGAACTATTACCAAAATTGAACATATGCTGGTGAATAAAAGAAGCTTTTATAAATTTTGAATAAATGTTTTAAAAATCTGGTGTTAATTTTATTTAGCATCATGTTGAAGAACATAGCCAGTAGAATAAGACAAAGGGAATAGTATATACGGATGATTGGAAAGAAAGAAACTGACTTTGTTTGCCTGTGGCATATATATGTAGAAAACAACACAATCTATAAATAAACATTGTGATGAATAGTAAAGTTAGTAATAAGTTACTGAATAAAGTCATTATTAAAAATGTATTTTTCTCAGTTCTCGAAGAACAATTTAAAAAATGAAATTGAAGAAACCATTTCATACCAGTAGGAATAGAATAAAAAATCAGGTGCCTCCTGTTTAGTTACCTGGTGCTGCTATTATTCAAATACCACAAGTGAGTGGCTTTAAAAGAACGGAAATTTGTTTTTTCACAGTTTAGGAGGCTAGAAGTCTGAATTTGAAATGCAGCTCTAGCTAGAATTTCTGTTTTAGCTTCTAGTAGCTGCCAGCAATCATTTTAGATACATCTATTATAGTTGTCTGCCTTCCTTTTCTCCCTAAGTGTCTATGTGCCCATTTTGCTCCTGTTATAACTCAGAAGTGATCAGATTTAGAACTCTAGATTAAAAAAATATTTGATTAAAATTCATCAATCAATAATAAAACAATAACAACATGACTTGGAAAAGCAGAAGTGTAAGATGTTGTCTTAATTTAATACAGGGAATACATGTATCAAAACTCACAATAAGCCTTTTACTTAAAGACAAACCTTGAGAAGCATTTCAATGAAAGCCAGTGGCAAGATAAGAATGTGTGCTATATACCGTATATACTCGAGTATAAGCTGACCTGAATATCAGCTGAGGCACCTAATTTTACCACAAAAACTGCATTAAAAATGTGCTGGAAAACCCGGCTTATATTTGAATATATACGGTAGTTGCTTCTGCTCATCAGTGCTCAAAAATTCCCAACCTATGCAGTAAGACAAAGAGCCTTGGCGGTCCTATGATTCAGCACACATCTAGTTGTGAAAAGATTGCTGCTTTGAGCCCACCAGCTGCTCTGCAGAAGAATGGCAGTTGGCTTGCATAAGGAATTAAAGTCTTGGAAACTCAGTCAGTTTTCAGCATGGAGTTTGGGGTCAGATGTAGTAAGAAAAGTTGGACAGTGAATAAGGAAGACATGAAGAATTAATGAATTTATAGTGCTGGCAAAGAATACTGAAAGTACTGAAGACTGTCAACAAACAAACAAACAAACAGCCTCAAATCTTTCTTGGAAGAAGTACAGCTAGAATGCTCCTTAGACTCAAGGATGGCAGATTTCTCACATACATGGAACATATTAGCAGGAGATGCTAGTCCTGGTAGAAGGACATCATGCTTGGTGAAGTAGAGGGTCATGGACAAAGAGGGAGACCCTCAACAAGATGGGTTGACAGTGACGTCAACAATGGACTCAGATGTAAGAACAATTGTAAAGATGTAAGGATGGCACAGGAGGACCGAGCAGTGTTCTGTTGTACATAGGGTCACTCTGCATCTGAACTGACTATAAAATGTAACAACAACAAAAAAGACAAGGAAGAAAAATGAGGTATAACATTTAGAAAACTACCAAATTGT
Organism: Echinops telfairi; assembly: GCF_000313985.2. Taxonomy (NCBI): domain Eukaryota; kingdom Metazoa; phylum Chordata; class Mammalia; order Afrosoricida; family Tenrecidae; genus Echinops; species Echinops telfairi. Next base: position 45,480,688 of record NW_022104341.1, read on the forward strand.
GGTAGTTACATAATTGTATGTCAACTTGATAAATAGAGTGAAGAGGTGGAATCTAGCCAATCAGGTCATAGTCTGATGATGCTTCCTTGTGGTGTGGTCTTCTCATGAGGATTCTGGGAACTTCTCTCTTTCTCCTGAGAGATGTGCCACACACTCTCTGCTTCACCTTCCTGTTGACAAGCCACATGGAGCTAATCTGATGGCAGCCAGAGCCCTGGGGATGCATCCACTGCTGTTAGATCCACAAGACTTTTTACCTACCGGCCTGTGAGCTTCCTGCATTTGACATCATTGCATATGCTTCATGACCCTGAAGAGGAATTTATGGACTAGTAGCTGACTTATGGGCTAATACTGGATTTAAGGACTTGATCTGGACTGTGCTGGGATGTTTTTTCAATATACAGTTGCTTTTTCATATAAAGTTCTCGCTTACATATATATGAGTGTCTCGATTTGTTTTTCTAGTCAGCTTGGACTAACACACAAATGTTTACCTATTTGTTATTAGACAACATAATTGAATATCTAGAGTATCTACCATTATTTGGTTTAATAAGATAGTTTAACAAGATTGTCAGATACAGTAGTATCATGAAATAAAGATTAGGTAAAAATCCCCTTTTGTAAAAGCAACAAAAACTATAAGCTATTAGTTTATACAAGGGCAAGTTAAAAAGTATTGTTACAGAATCATAGAAACCTTTATTCAATAAAATTTCAAAATTCGACTTTATTATTTCTCAAGGTATCTTCCATCTAGGTCTCTACACTTCTGAAGGTATTGTTTCCACCTTTCTAACCCTTCCTTGAAGAATTTTGCACACTTTGATATACACCACATCAACAGGGCAGTTTTATAGCACCTGTGAGGGACTCATATTACATTCCTTTTAAATGTTCTTTGAGTTTGGGAAACAATGAATTCTGATCCCATTGACACCTCTTGGTCACACAGGCTGGTGTGCTTCTTCCATTTGGGCTTTGTTGCTTCTCAGCTAGATGGCCACCTGTTTATCTTCAAGCTGTTAAGACCCCATACAGTATATCTTTTGATAGCCAGGCACCACTAGCTTTCTTCACCACATTTGCTTATGCCCCCATTTTGTCTTCAGCAATTTTGTCAGGGAAGGTGAGCATCACAGAATGCCGAGTTATTAGAACAAAGTGTTCTTGCATTGAGTAGAGACCCAAAGCCTATCTGTAGGCAACTGGACACCCCCTTACAGAAGGGTCATAAGGAAGAGATGAGCCAGTCAGGGTACAGGGTAACAAAGATGAAACACAACTTTCCTCTAGCTCTTTAATGCTTCATACCTCCCACTATCATGATCCCAATTCTGCCTTACAATTCTGGCTAGTAGACCAGAGGATGTACACTGGTACAGATAAGACCTGGAAACACAGGGAATCCAGGATAGACAACCCCCTCAGGACAGAGAGTAAAGATACGAGGAGGATCAGGGGAAGGTGGGGGAGAAAGTGGGAACCGATCACAATGATCTACATAGAACCCCCTCCCTGGGGGAAGGACAACAGAAAAGTAGGTGAAGGGAGACATCGGACAGTATAAGACATGACAAAATAATAATTTATAAATTATCAAGGGCTCGTGAGGGAGGGAGGGTGGAGAAGGGAGGGGAAAAATGAGGAGCTGATACCAAAGGCTCAAGTAGAAAGCAAGTGTTTTGAGAATGATGATGGCAACAAATGTACAAATGTGCTTGACACATGTATGGATGTATGGATTGTGATAAGAGTTGTACGAGCTCCCAATAAAATGATTTTTAAAAATAGGGTATAACTAAGTTCCAAGAAGTAATTATTTTTAGACATTGAAATTGAAATAGAATTTTTTGTTCTTGATGGATTATTAGGATATTTCCTAAACCTTTTAAAAATGTGAAAAATGATCATAGGACATAGACCATACAGAAATAATGACAGATCTCTACAGAAACAGATGACACTTGATCTAGAAAAATCTCCTGAATAAAAGACAAAAGTAGTTTGGAAAGATATTTATTGCAATATTATTTGAAATAGCAAATAATTGGAAATAGCTATCCATCAATATGAGAATGTGTAAATGAAATGGAGCCTTGTCATATGATGCCAAAGCTGTAAAAATAAAGAAAAGAAAATAGATAGATAGCCAGGTAGCCCTATTAGCGTTCTTGTTGAAAATCATATTGTTGTTGTTAGGTCCCATCGACTCAGAAATTCTATGTACAACAGTAGGAAACACTGCCCGGTCCTTATGCTTGTTATGTTTGAGCTTATTGTTGCAGCCACAGTGGCAGTCTAGCTTGTTGAGGGTCTTCCTCTTTTTACTGACCTTTGACTTTACTGAGCATGGTGTTATTTTCCTAGAATTGACCTCTCCTGGCATGTCCAAGTACATGAGACAAGTCTCATATCCTGGCTTCTAAGAGCATATGACTATTCCTCGTACACGAAAGATTTATTTGTTCTCCTGGCCACCATGGTACTTTAAGTACTCCTCACCAACACTATAATTCAAATGCATCAGTTCTTCTTCAATCTCACTTATTCACTTTCACTTGAACCTGACGAGAGAGAAAATAACATGGCTTGGGTCATGTGCATCTGTCTTCAAAATAACATCCTTGTTCTTCAACACTTTAAAGAGATCTTGTGCAGCAGATTTACCCAATGCAGTATGTTGTTTAATTTCTTGATGACTGCTTCCCTGAGCATTGATTTTAGATCCAAGCAAAATGAAATCCTTGGCAACTTCAATCTTTTCCCCATTTGTTATGATGCCTGTTGATCTGGTTGTGAAGATTTTACTTTTCTTTACATTGAATTTAAATGTATAGTGGAGGCTGCAGTCATTTTGATCTTTATCAGCAAGTGCTTCAAGGCTTTCTTGCTTGTAGCAGGAAAAATTGTGCCATCTGCATATTGTAGGTTATTAATAAGCCTTCCTCCTATCCTGATGACACGTTCCTTATGTAGTCCAACTTCTTGGGTCATTAGCTTAGCATACAGCTTGAAAAAGTGTTGCAAAAGTATACAACCCTAGTGTGCAATGTTCCTGATTTTATGTAAACTATGGAGCGTCCTCCTCTTTTGTTCAAATAGCTGCCTCTTGCTCAATTTAGAGATTCACAATAAACTTCTGAAATTCCCATATTTCTCAATGTGATCCGTAATTTGCTATGATCACAGTTGAATATTCAATAAAACATGAATAAACATCTTTCTGGCTTTCTCTGCTTTGAGCCAAGATCCATCTGACTTTAGCAGTGGTATCCTTCATATCGTATCCTCTTCTGAAATCGGTTTGAGTTTCTGGGAGCTTCCCTATTAATGTACGGCTGCAGCTGCTTTTGAATTATCTTAAGCCAGATTTTACTTTCATGCGATATTAGTGGGAGCCCTGGTAATGTAGTCGTTATACTACTAACCAGAAGATTAATACTTTTAAAAATTCAATATAGGAGTGAAAACATTTGTCTTTTAAAAATAATATTAAAATAAATTTCTTTGATTTCTCAGAGTATTAGTTTCCTTGGTTTACTATAACAAGCTATCACAAATTGAGCAGCTTAGAAACATCAGAAACTTATTCTCTCACAATTTTGGAGTCTAGAAGTTTAAACTTATGGTTCTGGCAGTAGTAATTTCTTTGGGAGGGTCCGAGAAAAAAATCTATTTCATGCTGTTCTTGTGGCTGCCATAGTGCTTGGTGTTTCTTGGTTAGTAGCTGCATGACTTCAATCTCTGCCTCCATTGTCATTTGACTCTGCCCTGTGACTCTTCCCTGTCTCTGTATATACAAAATCTTCCTCTGCCTTTCTCTTACATGGACACCTGCCATTGGATCTAGGACCTATTGGAAATCCAGAATGATACATCTTGAAAACCATCATTACACCTTAGTAAAGACCCTTTTAAAAATAAGGTTACATTCACATTTTCCAAAGATTAAGATTCTTAACTTTTTTTAAGGGGGGGTGTGGGAAATTGGGGGAAGGGCACAATTGAACAAACTATACTCTGTTACATATTTTCAATTTCCAGTAATTATTTTGCATTATCCACTTCAGTAATAGCTAGATTTCTTTAATCAATTTATTTATAGAATTTCTTTTAATTATTTTAGGTTACCCTATAATTTCTTTTTAAAAATGTTAGGTTATACATAATTAAAAAATTTTTAGTTTGTATCTGACATAGTACAATGTATGAGATGGCTTTAAAAAGTTCGTGGTGAACTAGGAGGCAAAGGGCATTTGTAGAGGTCTAAATACAGGCATGTATATATGTAAATATATTTATATATGATGACAAGTAAGTAGATCTATGTGCATATATTTATAGGTTTAGTATTAGGGTAGCAGATGGATATTTGGCCTCTACTCAAGTACTCCTCAATGCAAGAGCACTTTGTTCTATTAACCTGGAATTCCATGATGCTCACTTTTCCAACACGATCACTGAAGACAAGGCAGGTCCATAAGCAAAAGTAGTGAAGAAAGTTAATGGTGCCTGGCTATCAAAAGATACAGTGTCTGGGGTCTTAGAGGCCTGAAGATAAACAAGTAGCCATCTAGCTGAGAAGCAACAAAGCCCACATGGAAGAAGCACACCAGTCTGTGTGATCATGAGGTGTCGATAGGATCAGGTATCAGGCATATCAAAGACCCAGAACAAAAAATGATATCATTGTGAATAAGGGGGAGGGCAGAGTGGAGACCCAAAGCCCACCTGTAGGCAACTGGAAATCCCCTTACAGAAGGGACACCGGGAGGAGACGAGCCAGTCAAGGTGCAGTATAGCACCAATGAAACATACAACTTTCCTCTAGTTCTTTAATGCTTCCTCCCCCCACTATCATTATCCCAATTCTACCTCACAAATCCAGCTAGACCAGAGCATATACACGAGTATAGATAAAAGCTGGAAACACAGGGAATCCAGGACAGATAAACCCCTTAGGACCAATAATGAGAGTAGTGATACCAGGAGGGTAAGGGAAAGGTGAGGGGGGAAAAGGTAGAACCGATCACAATGAGCTACATATAACCCCTTCTCTAGGGGATGGGCAACAGAAAAGTGGATGAAGGGAGACATCAATCAGTGTAAGACATGAAAAAATAATAATAATTTATAAATTATCAAGGGTTTGTGAGGAAAGGAGGATGGGGAGGGAAGGGGGAAAATGAGGAGCTGATACCAAGGGCTCAAGTAGAAAGAAAATGATGATGGCAACAAATGTACAAACGTGCTTAACACGATGGATGGATTGTGATAAGAGTTGTACGAGCCCCCAATAAAATGATTATTAAAAAAAAAAGATTGTGGTACAATAGAATTAGATAATGGAAATTTTCCATGATTTTTTTCAAGACTGGTTGTATTTGGCACAATTCTTGTTGTATGTGTTTCCAGTGTTTGAAAATAACCTTAGGCCTTGCATTAAATACATGCATAATCTGATCTCAGTATGCAACAATAGAATTAAAAACTACCTATTTCTGAATTACATATGACCCTGGATAAACAAAGTAACTAATTTTGCAGTATTATTTCAGGAGTTCTTGGATACCACAGAGGAGATGAATTTTTTTAGGCACTGGGCATCTATGAAAGATGAAAAAGAGTCTAAAGAGAGTAAGAACATGTAAAAACTAACTTCAGAGGCTTTATAATTTTGCCAAGACTATATTACTTGCTCATATAGTAGATTTGGAAAATATTATAATTTGAGATGGTAGCATCACTGTATTGGAGCAAAAGTTTTCATAGATTAAATAAGTTCCATTTCTTAAAAACTCAGTTTAGAATAAAAGTCAAGTAAGTAATAAACAACTTACTCAATGTAGTACTTACTCCCTAACACCATTATTTAAATAGATCTTCCTAGTTAAGGATCTTGGAAGGAGACAATGGAAAAAAACATATTCTCTTAAGAAGGACCTTGAATGAAATTACATATATGTACACAAACAGATAGATGAAGAGACAGATGGAATTCCAGAATGGCTATAAGAAGCAGAATTTTACCATTTTGTAAGAGAAAATTTTAGCTTCCCTTCTGATGGTAACCACATGTAAATTAAAATTTGTTGTTTTCTCTATATCCTAATTATATTTATAGGCCTGGGTTATGGTGGATCAGAGCACTGACTATTGCAGATTTGAGGCATGGGTTTTAGAAAATGTAGACCTTCAATGGTAATCTTTGGACAGCATTACATTGGGGAAAATAGCTTGCAAGGAGGGGAAGATATTTTCAGAATGGTGGTGGGAGGAAAGAGGAAGCAGGTGTATATAAGAGCCCTAACTAAGCACACATCAAAGTAAACCACCTATCATCATGTTGCTTCTACATATGGTGACTCCATGCGTGTCAAAGTTTAACTTTGATCCACAAGGTTTTCAGTGGCTTGCTTTTTGGAAGTAGGTTACCAAGCTTTTCTTCTGAGATCCCTCTGGGTAGGCTTAAACTTTCAATCTTATGCTAACCATTTGACCCACCCAAGGACTCTATATAGAAAATATAGTGGTTCTGTTTTTGTTTTTTAACTTTAGTATTTAAAAAAGAAGACAACACATTCCACTCTCTTGTAGAAGACATCATTTATTAAAGAAACTACAGTTCACTGTAACAGCAGAAGAGGATGCTTTTGAATTTACTAATCCAACTGTTCCTTTTCTCCCCCACAAAATGTTTTGTTACTGTTAATTATTAAAAAACCAATACAAAAAAATCAACAGAATAAGAAGTAAGCATCTATACAAAATTACTATAAGAATAAAACAAAATGAAAATTAAATTTAGCAGATTAAACACATACACAAAGAATGAAAGCAAAATTCTAAAGAATGGTAAAGATGAAAGAAAAGCCATAAAGCAGAAGAAAACTGAAATACAGCACTTGCCAGCATGAATAATCTGTAGTAAACACACAAATGCATTATGAAAAGACACTATGAATCAGAGATTCAAAAGCTACTAATGTTGTTACTGTTAGGTGCCATTGAGTAGATTCTGATTCACAGAAACCCTGTGAACAACAGAGTGAAGCACTGCCCAGTCCTGAGCCCTCCCCACAATTGCTCTTATGTTAGAGCCCATTGTTAGCACCACTGTGCCAGTCTATCTTGTCAAGGGCTGGAATGGTTAAGGATTATGCCAACTTGGTAAAGGTAGGGGTAGCGCTCCTGGGTGAAGGTTGGGGTAGAGCTCAACCAATCAATATCAATTCCATTGCAGCATGATGACACCTCCTTAGGGTCATGTTTTTCTATTTTTCAGTGTTTGAAACCCAGGATTGATGAACCTATAGAATATTGATGAACAAGTAAAATAAGGGTTCTTGGGGGTACGTTGGGGAGTAGACTAAAGGGGAGCTGATATCAAGGAGTTCAAGAAGGAAGAAAATATTTTGAAACTGATTGTAGTAGCAATTGTACAATACTGCTTGATGTGATTGAACCATGGAATGGAATGGTATGATATCTGTAATAGCTCCTAATAAAATGGTTTTGAAAAGAAGAGAGAGAGACTGAGTAGAGTCTGCTCCTCTTTATCCCTATACTTTTTGTTGAAGCAGAATCTTGCATCTGATTCCTCCATCTCCTCTTGTTTTGCCTGCCCATCATCTGACTACTCTCTGTAGATTGATTTGGTTGACTTCAGACCTCTGCATTCACCAGCCTGTGCCTCCTGCTGTCTCTGATTCCTATTTATCAGCTTTATAAGTCAGGAGAATTCTGACTGAAATTACATATTTCTACAACTGCGTAAGCCTTTTTTTTTGATATAACTCTCTTTCTAGATACAGCACATACAAACATCACTGGTTTTGCTTTTCTAGAAAACCCACGTAACAGAAGGGCTTTCCTCTGTTTCGCTGCCCCTCTACTTTATCAAGCATGATGTCCTTCTTCAGGGACTGGTGCCTCCTGACTACATGTTCAAAGTCTGTGAGACAAAGTCTCACCATCTTTGCCTCCAAGGAACATTCTGGCTATACTTTTTCCAGCACAGCTTTTTTGGTTCTTTTGGCAGTTCATGTTGCCAAATTCAATATTTTCAATATTCTTTACAATATTCTTCACCAGCACCGTAATTCAAACACATAAATTCTTCTTCTGTCTTCTTTATTTAATATCCAACTTTCACATGCCTATGATGCAATTGAAAATATCACGGCTTGGGTCAAGCACATTTAGTCCGCAAAGTACTATCCTTATGTGGCAGATTTACCTAGGGCAATGCGTCCTTTGATCTCTTGACTGCTGCTTCTATGAACATCGTTTGTGAATCTGAGCAAGACAAAATCCTTGACAGCTTCAACCTTTTCTTCATTTATCATGTTGTTACCTATTGGTCAGTTTTAAGGATTTGGGTCTTTACATTTAGTTGTAATCTATACTTGAAGGCTGCATTTCTTAATCTTCATCAACAAGTGCTTCTAGTTCTCCACACTTTCAGCAAGCAAGGTGGGTGTCATCCACACATCGCAGGTTGTTAATAAAACCTTCCTCCAATCCTGATGCCATTTCCTTTAGATAATCCACCTTCTCTGATTATTTATTATACTATTGTTGTAATGTGTAAGCTCCTTGTTGTAGCCACTGTTTCAATCCATCTTGTTGAGGGTCTTCATCTTTTTCACTGAACTCTACTTTTTCAAGAATGATGTTCTTTTCCCAGGACTGATCTCTCCTGACAACACATGCCAAGTACATAAAACAGGATCTTTCTCTAAGGAGGATTCTTTCTGTACTTCCAAGACAGATTTGCTTGTTCTTGGCAGTTGACAATACCCTCTGTATTCTGCACCAACACTATAATTCTAATGCATGAGTTCTTCTTCGATATTCTTTATTTTTGTCCAACTTTCACATGCATATGAGGGGATTGAAAATATGACTTGGGTCAGGCAAATCTTAGCTCTAAAAACAACATCCTTCCTCTTGAACATTTTACAGAAAGAGATCTTGTGCAACTGATTTTCGCAATGCAATACACTCTTGGCTTTCTTGACTGCTGCCTCTATACATGGGTGTTGATATGGATCCAAGCAAGATGAAATCCTCGACAAAGAAAGTCAATCATTACTTCATGTGTCATGATGTTGTCTACTGGTCTAGTTATGATGATTTTGTTTTCTTTCCATTGAGCTGTAATCCATAGTGAAGGCTGCAGTCATTGATTTTCATCAGCAAGTGGGTTCTTACATGAACAGCACTGCTCATTTTCAGCAAGCAGCGCTGTTCCATCTATATAGTGCAGATTGTTAAAAAGCCTTCCTCCATTCCTGGTGCTACATTCTTCATCATACAGCCCTACTTCTCAGATTAGCTGCTCAGCAAAAAGACTGAATAAATATGGTGGAAGGCTACAAGCCTCGTGCATACTTCCTGATTTTAAACCACCAGGTATTTCCGTGGTCCATGTACAGGTTCAGCATAAGGACAATGAATTGTTTTGGAATTACCATTCATTTCAACATTTGAATGAGAAAAATCTAAGTAGTAAGATTAGTTTATTACAGTGACAATTTCAGCATAAAGTAAATTCTTAATAAATCCTCAATTATGAAAGTACAAATTGCTTAAAGTTTTAAGGAATATATAAGTGCTAACCACTATACAACAAGTGAGAACCGGCAAGAATGTGTATCCATTCTTCTCCCTAACTGTATTAAATCTCTGCTACATAAAATCCTGTAACATGATAATATGATCACAGTTAATATGATAATATCTCTATAATTTGTAAATATTATTATACTGGGTTTTTTAATGAACAGAGCTTTGATAATGTTGGCGACGAAAATGGGTATCTATTCTTGCCCAGTTTTTCAATTGTTCTCTAAAGATCAGCATTGTATAGTTCTTAAAACTTAAAGCCTTTTCTAGTTTCATAATAGCATAAATGTTGCGAATCTCCTAGAAATAAACACTGTGTAACACAGAAACAGTTGTAGCATATAAGCACTTCTGTATTGATTTCAAGATAATTATCTGAAGTTATTCTTAAAGGATTAAGATTTGTGAATGTTTCTGTTATTTGTTATCAAATCAGATCTGAATCATAACTACTTTATGTAAAACAGATTGAAATATTGCCTGGCAATGTGATAACTTAGTGATCATTGAAAATGTCATTTTTCAACACCATGAATTGTGACTATACACATGAGACAAATTACACAAGAATTAAATTAACCACATCTGTGTAAAGAAACAATAAATGAAGAAGCTGATTATTATCCATCAGAATAAAGACAAGAGATTTTTGACATTCATCATTTCAGTAGGTTGCATGTAATCAAGTAATTAAAATATTAAAGGAACTCCACACTGCGCTGATGGCAGTGGTAAAAAACATGGCTCGAGGATACCAGTTGAGATGTTGCAACAAATGTATGTGATGCTAGAGGTGCTCACTTGGCTGTGCCAAACATTTGGATGACAGCCACCTGGAAAACCAACTGGAAGACATCCATATTTGTGTTTATTCTAAAGGAAGGAGATTCACCATAACGTGGCAACTATCTGACAATATCATTCATGTCACACAGTCAAACTTTGGTGAAGATAACTCAGAAACAATTGTAGCTGTCAATTGGGAAGAATTTGCAGAAATTCATGCCAGATTCAGAAGAACATAAGAAACGTGAGATATCATTGTAGATGTCAGATGGATTTGGCTGAAAGCAGAGAATACCAGAATGTTCATCTGTGCTTTATTGGATATACAAAGGCACTCAGCCTTGTGGAACATAACAAATTATTGATTATACTGTAATAACGTTACTCTAGAACAATTCATTGTATTGTACTCATTAGAAACCTGCATGCAGACAAGAGGGTAGAACAACGGGATAGAGTAGAACAAGGGCATACTGCGTGGCCTAAAAGCAGGAAAGGTAGGCATTAGTATCATATCCTTTCACCGTACTTAATATGTATTGCATTTAGTCTATGGTGTATTATGGTGTATTAATTTCATTTCTTTTGTCATGTAATAAATATTTCATTGTATGAGTTTACTACATCCTATTTATCCTTTAGTTGATGATCATTGGAGATTTGCCACTTTTTGATTATTCTGAATCACTGCTATAAATATTGATGTATAAGTTTTTGTGTGAAAATATATTTTCTTTTATCTTGGGTATAAAAATAGTGAAATAACTGGGTCTTTATAGTAAGTCTTATATTTAACATTTGGAGGAATTACCAGTGTTTTCTAAACCTGGCATACAATTTTACTTTTCTTTCTAGTCCAGAATCTTTGCCAATTTTTATTATTGCTCATATTGATTCTAGGCATCCTACTGGCTTTTAAGTGGTATATCATTGTATTTTTGATTTGCACTGCCTGGTGAGTAATACGATTGTTTTTATGATCCATTTGTATATCTATTTTTGAGAAACATCTACTGTTGTAGGAGCTCTTCAAATTTTTCATAAGTTAATTCTTTTTATGCTATTTGCAGGACAAGCGTTTGCCCTGGTGGTGTAGTGGTCACACATTGGGCTGCAATCTGTTTAATGGGTAGTTCGAAATGACTAACAGCTCTAAGGAAGAAAGACTGGGCTTTCTACTACTGTAAGCAGTAGCATCCTCAGAAGCCCAGAGCGGGTCAACCTTGACTCCAGGGTAGTTAGCAAACACTTTTACATGGAGAAGTGCTTTTTCCTGCTCACTCCTATGCAACCTTTAATGTTTATTTATGTCTGTGTCTTTTTCATGGTTGAAATTCTAGAGTTCTCATCATATTCCATAAGTGTTTACTTAGTGATAGATTGATTTTGTGTATCTGATTTATTTTTTTTTAAAATAATTATGAGTTTAGGTTTTTAAGTTTTCATTTTTAACACATTTTAACACATGGGGTGGGGGTGTGTGAGGTTATCTAATAGGATGTGAAAATTATTAACCAATATGATTAATATCATATGTTAGGAAAGTTTGCGGAACATAATTCAAGAATATCTACTGCCATACATTGGCAGATAACTACCAGAAATTCAGGGCAGATTCACAAGAGGTGTGGAACAAGGGATATTATAGTTGATGTCACACAACACTTGGCTGAAAACCGAGAGTATCAAAAGATGTTTACTTGTTTTATTTTTATTTTATTTTTTGATGACATGAAGGAATTCAGCTGTACATTTTATAACAGATTATAGATAAATCATAAAAATAGGAATTCTATAATACTTCATTGTGTTCTTGAGAGACTTGTACATAGATTAAAACACAGTCATTCGAATAGGGCAGAGGGGTAGTGCATGACTGAAAACAGGAAAAGGTGTGTGGCAGGGTTGTATCCTTTTACCATACTTAGTTAATTTATATGCTGAGTAAATAATCTGAGAAGCTGGACTATATGAAAAGAATGTGATATCAGGATTGGAAGAAGACTCATTAACCTGTGATATACAGATGACACAACCTTTCTCTTCAAATACGAAGATGAAACATTTACTGAAGAAAATCAAAGAGTTTTAGTATGGATTGTGTCTGAAACTATGAAAACGAAAGCCTCAAAATTTGGCTGGTAAATATCATTGTGCTAAATGTGAAGAAATGAAATCGTCAGAGATTTTATTCTACGTGGAGGCACAGTCAACAGCCATAGATAGAAGTAGCAGTCAGAAATGAATGCTATGTTACATTGGGCATATCTATTGCAGACAGTTTCTTTAGAATAGTGAAAAACAAAGCTTCCCTTTGATGACTAAGCCCTGGATCCAAACAATGATGTTTCAGTGGCCCTGTAAGCATCAGAAAGCTAGATAATGAAAAAGGAAAGCCAAAGAAAAGTGGACAAATTTTTATTGTGGTGTTCGTGAAGAATTTCTAGTATACCATGGACAGCTAGAAGAATGAATATGCTAGTCTTTGAGGAAATATGGCCAGGATATTCTTTCAAAGTGAAGATGGTTAGTCTTCATTACCTTTACTTTGGGCAGCTTATTTGGAAGACCCAATTGCTGGCGAAAGACAAGCATTGACAATTTTAAGAGCACTTTATTGTTTTGTTAACTGTAGTTAATTTTATTGACAACTATACTTTTATTGTTCTCTTGTGGAGCTGCATATCGACCAAAAGGAAGTCATTTATTCAGAGCCCGGGAATGTTGTGTGGATTAAAATCAGAAGGTACACATCATAGTTTTAGCCTTTCTTCTTACTCATTCAATATGTACTTGAAAAAGCTGGACTATAGAAGAGGAACTGAGGTATCATGATTGGAGGAAGACTTATTAACAACTTGTTGTATACAAGGTCTTGAGCTCTGGTGGTATAGTGGGTACACATTGGGTTGCTAACCACAAGGTCAGCAGTTCAAACCACAAGCCAGCCACATGGGAGAAAGATGAGGCTTTCTACTCCCATAGAGCTATAATCTCGTAACCCCCAAGGGAAGTTCTTCCCTGTCCTCGTACAGGGTCTCTTTTAGTCAGAGTTGACTTGATGGCAGTGAGATACTTAGATCATACAACTTTGCTTGTTGAAAGCGAGGAGGCCTTTTGAAGTATTTACTGATGAAAATCAAAGACTGCATCCTTCAGTGTGGATTATAACTCAAAGAAAGCCCATATCCTTACAAGTAGGCCAGTAGAGAAAGTCATGATAAACTGAGAAGAAATTGTTAAGATTTTATTTTCCTTAGATCCACAATCAGTGCTCACGGAAGCAGCAGGCAAGCAATAAAACGTGTTGCATTCTGTAAATCTGTATAAAAGTGTTGAAGAACAATGTCTCTAAAATGTGCTTGACCCAAGCTGTGGTATTTTCAGTTACCTCATATGCATGTGACAGTTGTACAATGAATAAGGAAGGCTACAGAATAATTGGATTTGAATTATGGTGTTGACAAAGAATATTGAAAACGTGATGGATTGCCATAAGAACAAACTAATCTAAGTAACACAACCACAGTGCTGATTAGAAACCAGAATGACAAGATTCTTCTGTGTGCATTGGACTTGTTGTCAGGAGAGACAAATCTCTGGAAAAAGCCATCCAGCTTGGGAAAGTAGAAGGGCAGCAAAATAGAGGAAGATGCTCCAGGAGATGGATTGACATAATGGTTGCAACAATGGCTAAGTATAACAATTGTGAGGATGGTACAGGACCAGTTTCATTCTGATAAGTGTAAAGTAGTTATGAGTTGGAACAGATTTGATGACACTTAATAACAACAGCAGCAGCATATTTTCCTATTTTATACCTGATTGCATATGTATTATATCAGCTTTGTATCTCATTGCTGGTATAATTACTAAAGAAAATATTTTCTTTGTAAAACAACCTCTCAGGCTTACTCTTGTATTCATTTTATTTATATGCTCTAACAAATATTGACTCTTTATTACATGCTAAGTATTAGCTACACAATGAAAAGTAAGATTTTTTTTCCTTCAAGTATATAAAAATGTATAATCTAAACTCAAACCAAATCTACTGCCATCGAAAGTGCTAGAGAGGTATAAGCAAATTACTTTATGGGAAAGAGAAAGCAAAGAAGAAACCATGTAGTCCAAGCATAGAAAATAGCCTGGGTAAAGTCACAGAATCATGGCGGTCCATGGTCCATGGTAGAGGTGATGGAGTGCCTAGTATTTGGATATGACTACAGCAAAATTAGAGAGGGAATTGAGAAAGGGTGGCTAGAGAAATGTCTAGTACATGATTGGAGGATCTTTAAATGATGTGCCCAAAAGTACCCTGTGCAGTAATAGTGAGCTCTTAAGTGTTTTTAATGTGTTAAAATGAAAGATAGGATCTGAAAATATTATGGTGCTAGCTAATTTATCTTAGATAGCAATTAAGCCAATCAATACATTTATAGTCATGTCACTTAAAACATTCCTCCCTGGGGGATGGACAGCAGAGAAGAGGGCAGGGGGAGACGTCGGACAGTGTAACATATGACAAAATAATAATAATGTATGAATTATGAAGGGTTCATGAGGCAGGGGGGAGGGAGGGAGGAAATGAGCAGCTGATGTTAAGGGCTCAAGTAGAGGGCAAATGTTTTAAGAATGATGACGGCAACAAATGTACATATGTGCTTTACACAATGGGTGTATGTATGGATTGTGATAAGAATTGTACGAGCCCTCAATAAAGTGATTTTAAAAAAAACCCTCAAGGGTCAAAAGAAAACATTCTCGTTAGGTAGTTTTCCTGAAATTATTGATAAATACTGATTGTTCCCCAAACTTACATGTATGTATTTTAATATACTTAATATTTTATAATTGCACATATCTGGCCTACTTACAAGTGGCATTTTAAGGTATTTTAAATACCTTACTCTTCTGTTCTTCTTCATATTTTTCTTTTTTTTTCTTCCAGATATAAGGAAGACCAGGTGGATGAGGAACTAACAGAACCTCTAAAATATGCGGAACAACTTCCTGTAGCTCAGATCATACATCAGGTTTGTTTCCCACTTTATTCTTTTGAAAGAAACAAGATTTTTAATCTCTGAAAAGTAATTGCCTTTGTTAGGTTTTTCAGAGTCAATGTACTATAGCTTAAAGGCATTCTGAGCCCTCTACCCTTATTTAGATTACACTTATTACAGTTGGAAGTCTTTTTCAAAGCACAAGGTTAAAAGGCTACTTGCTGTGTAACACCAAAATTTTTGATTATTACAAATGCAAGGTAAATTTGGTATTATGTTTTGTGTAGTACTTAACAACAAAACTTAATTTGGAAAACTTTCAATTTGAGCAATTGTATGTAATACATATTAGTGATTAAGACCAAAAAAACCTGAAAAATTATTGTTTAATAGGATTTTTTTTTTTAGTAGCTTCTAAGAAAAATAATCTTGCCCTATGTCTTCACCTCACCCCATTATCAAGTCTTGGAAAGTATAATTCTAAATGTCATGTTAGCAGTTTTTCCATTTCTAATTTTATTCTCTCTATGATCCCCTCTACATGATTGTAATCTCAGAGAAGATAGTGTGGTAAACATTTAGGCTTATATTTTGTGCTGTAATTTTGACAGCATATAGCCTCTTTCCTAGTAGACCAGATTCTAATAATTTTAAATGATTTGGTGACTAGAGTTATGGCCTTTAGACTTAACAGGATTTTTAGAACCTTACAGATGATAGGAAACAATAAAAGCCATTAAATGTCAGGATTTAATTATTATTTTATTTCCACATATTTTTGTCAGTCAAATAATTTTTATTTTTTGGCTGTAATGGGCTTATTACAAAAAATGCCAGTTTGAGCTTATTAAAGAAAAGAGAGGTTTTTACTGGAAATTATTGGCTATAAGTCCTTTTATTGACATTAAAATTTAGTATTAAAATTCTCTAATAATTTCTTTTAAGTGGTCTGAAATGTACTTGTTTAGGAAGCTCATCTGTACTTGGTAATCAGGTCCAGTTTGTATGTCAGGAATTCCCTAGTGTGGTCAGAGCTTAAATAACCTAACAGCCTGCAAATGTCACATTTAAAATTCTGTCGTCATGCCTAACTCTCAGTACAAATGAATTAAACAGCAGAGTGGGCAGCAAGTCAATATGTTCTTCACAGTAAGAGCGAGCAATGAAACAGTCTGTGGTTTGTTGAGAATAGGTAAATAGAATCTGCCCAGCACAGTTCACCTCAAGTGAAATCTGAAACAGGAAACAGAATTAACCTTTAAGATGGTTGACCAGATGAAATGTCAGTAATATTTTTATAACACGAACAAGCTGATAAACTAGTTGGTTTATGTGGCACTCATGTTTTGCTATTATACACTGTGTACATTCAAAGATGAAAAAATTTGACCCAGGGAAAAGTTCTGAATTGTAATTTTGGCGGGTAGTACAAGAGAGTGTTTAACTTTAAAAATGAATGATAAACATCATAATTAAAATTCTGTGGCATCTTATAAAATTTTCATCTTGAAAATCAAACTGTAATAGGGAGGTTTTTGCTCATTCTTTCTTTCTTTAATATTATTATTTTTAATCATTTTATTGGGAGCTTGTACAACTCTTATCACAATCCATGCATACACCCATTGTGTCAAGCACATTTGTACATTTGTTGCTATCATTGTTCTCAAAACATTTGCTTTCTACTTGAACCCTTGGTATCAGCTCCTCATTTTCTCCCTCCCTCCCTCCTCCATCCTAAAAATTAACACTATTCTCAGTTAAGGAGCAGTCAGGAAAGTCTATTGTTAGTACTGGTTCTTCTTTTATCCACTTTGTCATTTCTCTTTACTGACAACCCTGTTGCCATTGGGACTGTTACCATTATTAGTCTCTGCCTGTGGTCATTAGGAAACATGACTTATGTCATCAGAATTGCATTTATACCCAGATTGTTTCAAAGCAGTTTTTCCTAAGAGAGTGATGCATGTGATAATTAAGCTCAAACAGTCTCACAAAAGCTTTTCCATCAATAATGTATCTATATTGTGAATGTAGTTTATAACTAGCCCTCCAGCTATAACTCTTTATGGAAAATATTTATCTTTCCTCTAAACTGAATTAATTGTGCTTTACTTTTGCATATTTTGGTTTACCATTTGTATCGTGAACTAAGTCATTTATTTATACTTTATATACTGTTTGTTTATCATTATGGACATCCTTGATTTCTAATGACCTCTTCATCTTGCCTGTGCAGTATATGCATGGATGGATATACATTTTTATATGTCTCCTAAGAACCATGAATACCTCTCTCTTCTCCTCTTCCACCCAGGCATCAGAAACTGGAGACTCACTGCTTGTGCAGTTTAGATAGGGTACGTAGAAAGAAGATGTGGAGAGTTTGAGCAGAGAAGCATGGATGGGGACTGTAATGGAGAGAAGAATGAGTCTTGGTCACTTAAATAATTCCCTTCTTGTGCAAGTTACTTAAGCTTCTTTTTTGTGATCAGGAATTAGATAGGATTCCCAGTATTGTCACTTTATCTTGCCAAATTATCAGTTTCCTAGAGGTCCTAGGAAATGTGATTTTACGTTTAGAAAACTGACGTCACTCAAGTTATGAACAATAAAATTTAATAAAGGAATCTGGCAAGATAGACAGATATTAGGTAAATAAATTTTTTAAATGGCTTATCTGTATTTGCCGGCAATCCCATTTCAACTCATGATGGCCTTATGTGCTGTAGATTCAAGCTACTCTCTAGGGTGGTACTGGCTGCACTCTTCATAGAAGCAGTTCCCGAGACCTTTCTTCTGTTGGTCTGCTGGGTGAGTTCAGATTGCAAACTGTTGTGCCATCCAGCGACCTTATATTTTCAATAGACCCATAAATATGGAAATGAGGAAACATTTTTCACAACAATGAAAAGAACTATAATAACGTAGAAGTAAATTTAATAGGATTTATATAATAGGATGATGGAAGCAGAATTTTCAGAAGCAGGCAGCTGTACCAAATACTTACTTTATACTTAATAACATAACAGTATATAGGTTTTCCTGAATTAGCAATTCTGGTTATAATAGGGAAAAACTTAATGTTAGAAAAAAAATGTTTTGGGGAGAGCCAGGAGGGAGGGGAAAAAATGAGGAGCTGTTGCCAAGGACTTAAGTAGAAAGCAAATGTTTTGAGAGTGATGAGGGCAACAAATGTACAAATGTGCTTGACATACAATGGATGAATGTATGGATTGTGATAACAGTTGTATGAGCCCCCAATAAAATGATTAAAAAAAGAAAGAATATGTTTCATGTAGGAGAAAAAAGGTCCAAGCATAGCTGTGTTAGGGTAAACTAGAGAAGCAAATTCATATACATTCAAATGTGTATAAGAAAGAGCTTTATATATAAGAGCAATTGACCATTGAGAAAACATCCCAGCCCAGTCCAGATAAAATCCATAAGTCTGATTTTAGCCCTTATGTATGATACCAGTCTATACATTCTTCTTCAGTCTCATGAAACACAGGCAATGACACCAAATACAGGAAGATCACAGGCCAGTGGGTGCTAAGTCTTGTGGATCCAGTGGTGGTAGAGGCATCTCAACGATAGCAAGGGTCTCCATGTGGCTCTTTCAGCTCCAGGACTCTAGCGTATCTCCATGTGTCTTGTCAGCAAGCATGTCTCACAGGGAGTATGCTTTACCAGAATCAGCACATAATCTGAAGCCAGTATGATCAGATAAATATTATAAAAATTAATTGTAATTCACATTAAGAAAGATACTCTGTAAACCTGACTGTGTGTTTGTGGTATGTGTGCATATGCAAAACTGAAACATTTGACCTTTTTATTTATGATGTTCTCGTATCTTTTTTATACTGATTAAAGCCTTTTAAATTGATTTACAGACAATAAAATAGTCCTAGACTGTGATTTGAGACACTTGAATAGAAGAGCCAGAAAAATATTTCCCTATATCTGATAATTTAACATAGAATGAAATGGTAATTTATTTCATTGGGAAGAGGATAGTTTATTTAATAAATGGTGTTTGTATAAAAGGCTATTATCCTAAGAAAACTAAGTTTGATGCCTATTTCATCCCATATATGAAAATGAATTGTATATACATTAAAGGTTTAAGTACGAAAGATATATATTTTAGAACAAAATATAGGCAACTAATGATCTGGGCGTAGGGATGAACTTCTTCTTAAACAAAAACAGAAAGGATAGGTTCAGCTTCATAAAAATTGAACAGTTTATTAGGTTAAATATACTACAAACAGAGTTACAGGATAAAGGTTAGATTCATTTTCAGAAGAAAGTCAAACTCTCCATCTCTTCTGCATGTTTCACATGTGCTGCCATTGAGAATCCCTAGCTTCTGATGCGTGGGTAGAAGAAGAAAGGAAGAGGCAGGTATTCATGGCTGTTAGAATACAGATATCTACCTATGCACACATGGCATAAGGGAAGATGCTGAAGAAATTATTAAAGAAAAAACAGTAAGAAATGTTCATACTAAAAGAGGCATATAAAACAAATTCTTTTTAAAAAATTATTTAACAATTGTAATTCAAATTTTGAAAACTGCAAAACATTATTTCTAGAAACATCTCAGGAATGTTTAACTGGGCTTAACATCTTCATAAAAAAAACTTGAAAACATCAAGTTTAAATTAGAATATTATTCTGTAAAATATAAGAAGTAGCACTACCCTTTAAACCACATTTACCTAGTAAATAGTTGCATCCATGGATGAACTACTAGTGTACATTTTGTTGGCATTTACAACAAATATCTTATACTATAGCACATAGCTTATCAATATTACACCAAAAGTTGTAGAAACTAAACATGTATATATAGAATCACCATTTCTCCTCGCACGTTTTAAATTTGAAAAGCAAGTTCAAATGACAAATAAGAATGAATTCGGCTTCCAAACTTCGCATCAGAATGCCACAGAACTAAACAAATTAACAGAAAACATTGCATAGGACAAAAAACTTCCCAGAATGTAAACCAATCTCCTGATTGTTTCTTATCCCCTGAAGAGTAAGTTGAGAGGTACTAGTGATAACACACGTTGCACATATCTTTTGCAGAATAAAAACTCTAACTATACACATAGTTTATCAATACCTCTGTGTCAGTGCAAAGTGCCATTTTAAATAAAAAAATAAACAATTTATTTTTATGTATGCCTACAGATACAGAGTAAAATGTAAATATGGTATTGTATCATGAGAAATTAACATATACGTTAAAATATATACCTCTTAAGAAACTGAACACAGGTATTTTTACATGGAGATATGCATAAGGAATGACTAGTTAAGTGCAGATCCTTATTCAAAATAATGATGTTTTAAACTAACAGACAGCATTCTACTTAAAAAAACATAATCAGATGCCATTAGACTAGCAGTATAAATAGTTCCTGCATACAATGACTGTCCTACCTAGTCTATAATTCATCAAAAAACTGATAACATTCACAAAGGTGTATAAGCTCTTTTTCTCTAAATATAAACAATTATAACATACTGAGAAATACCAGAAAGGGACATACTTTATATGGCTGTTCCTTTTCTGGAAACTGGTAAAACATGACATGTAGAATATTTGAGAGATGGTCTGTAGTTGCACCTTAAAATTGTCTTCTAATGAAAAATACGCATGAATTTGATCTTAGAACAATTAGACTCTGAAATTTTCCCTTTGGGAATTTAGCTGCTTTGGTTCTAGATATAAATTAATCCAAAACAAAGGTTTTCCTCTATTTCCTTAAGTAAAGTACATTTGTAAACTTCAGCTTTAAAAATAAAGATACATAAAACTAACTGCTAATTTGAATTTGCTAATCCAAAATTAAATACATTTAAAGGAAGATTGGACTGTAATATATACCTGCAAATCTGAATGTAGCGTCATTTTAAAAGGAACGGTCAACAAAACAAAAATTGCCGCAAGTGAGAAATATTTTTAAATTAAAAATTTACCACTATTCCTGAGAAAGTATGTCTAATCTAAAGTTACATAAACTCATTGTTTTTCAATGATGTTTTTCAATGTGTGGCATAACTTTTATGCTGGCCCCTGTTTAAGGTCCAAATATTTCATCACCATATCACTCTTCTTTAGGAGCAGTGCCTTCCCATTAGTTTCATGTTGTCTGAAGAGTTTTGCCAGGTGGGCTGATGTCTGAGGATCTGTTTGTCTCAGAAATGGTTGTCCTTCTTCCAGAGACCAACTGGAAGGGTCCTTATAGTGTTTCGTTTCATTGGGTCAGGTCCAACTGCATAATGCATACCTTCAAGTTTCCCCTGTATTTGCATTCTATTTATTTCATTGTGACCACTTGTGGTAAAAAAAATTGTTCTCAACTATTGCTGAATTTGAAGCACTTGGCACAGACAGAGGTAAATTTACAGGACTTAGGACAGGATTCACAGAGTATGTTGCATCTAATGCAACATCTAAGTTATGATTTTTTCAGGAAGTATTTCTTCTTCAGGTTTCCCATTTTCTTCATGGCCGATCTTCTTTAGCGAAAGAAGATTTATTTCAGGGAACTTAGGAGATACAGGAATATTAAAAAATAGAAGTTGCTGAGGAGATCGTCTGATCCTTTTCTTTCCTGATAAGTGTTTTTTTTTCTGAATTATCATTATCATACTCCACAACGCTGTGAGGATTATTCCCGTAAGGGCTAAAAGGCTAGCTGGCTACTCAAAAGGTTTTAACACTGCAGGCTCTGGCAGAAGGTCTTAAGAAAGCAAAGATCAAATGGCACTATTTACTGACAGGAGTGGGATACAATGATTTTCAAAAGAGGTAGTTATAATTTCTCCTTGTGATGATTTGGCTTAAAGAACCTAAACACAGTTTTCGTTTGAATGGTGCAATCTACACAGGCCTGCACTGCGCTGGAGCACATTCACCAGGCCAGGCCCAAAGTAATCTAGCAGTAGCTGGATTTTTGTCTGATCCAGGTGAAGGCCAGGGTGTCCGTGTTTATTGACTTAGACTGTAGCCATCACTATTTTAGATATCCCAGGAATGATGGCCTTATCGTATGGAAGGTTGCTATGGTCACTGGCCACAAAATTCACACAAGTTACGATATTGAACATACCTCTTTTCCTTTTGCATTTTTTTAATGTGTTAGTTTATGAGAAGTGTGTTTCTTGGGAACTGATGTCTGTCCAGGTGATTTAGTCCAAGCTGATTTCTCGGCCTGCTGTGCTGTGATCCTGTTTCAGCTTTCTGCGGAGGCTGCATCAGTGTTAGTGCGCTTTACAAATGTTCCAGAGAAACAAGTTGTTGCTGCATTTATCATTAAGACGATCAGGATTCCCTTGATAGCCTTGCTCCTTACCAGGAATAAAACTCCCTTTCTGGAAGATGCAAGACTACAACAAAGCCTAAATTTCTTAGTTCACAATTCACATGGTAAAACAAAATATGCCAAAGTAAAGCACAGTGCAGTATTAGAATGGTACATATTTTCCAAAACAATAATTACAGCTGGAAGTTAGTTATTAACTGCCATAATACTGTAATACATATCAGTTTAAAAGTTCATATGGAATTGGCTGAAAAGGACAAATTTGCAAAGAACATAATAGTAAATTATTTAAGAAATCCCCATACCCAATTCAGTAATAATAATAATAATAATAAAGGACAAAGATTATAAAGCAATTTGTGATATATAAAAATCCATAAATGGCTTGTGAGTCAAAGGAAAAAAAACCCTCAAACTGAGAAAGTACAAATGATAAATTTAATGAAATTATTTTATATTCCTAGAACCTGCAAAAATTAAAATACTATGGAAGACAATATGGCAGTTTGTCAAGCTATTAAATCAGAGTTACCATAACTCGCTGGCATTGAGTCAATTCCAATGCATAGTGACCCTATAGAATAGGGTAGAACTGTCCCTTTGGGTTTCCAAATAAATCATGGGAACAGAAAGCCTCATCCTTGGTGGTTTCGAACTGTTGATCTTGTTTTTAACATCCTAGTGTGTAACCCACTACACCACGAGGGCATTCATGGTATAGTGAGTTAGGCAGAGTTAGCAAGTCCACTCTTTGATATATAAGAAAACAACAAACAAGCCTGTTGTTATTGAATTAGTTCTGAATCATGACTATTCAATGAGTGTTATAGAAGAATTCCATATTATTTTGGGGGCAGTAATCTTTACAGAAGCACATGGCTAGGCCCTGCTTTTGCAGAGTAGCCAGTGGCTTTGAACTGCCAGCATTTAGGTTAGTAGACAATCAGAAGCACTCACACTGTCCAGGCTCCTATCCTAGGTAAATGAAAGCATATGTCTACACAACAAATTGTGCTCAAATATTCATAGGAGCATTGTTTATAACAGCAAAAAGTAGAAAAAACACATTTATCAACTAGTGAATGAATAAACAAAGTTTGCTCTATATAAGGAAATATATTATTCAACAATAAATGAAATGATGTGCTGATTCATGTTATAATATGATTGAACCCTAAAAACATGCTGAGTGAAAAGACAATCTTCACAAAAGCCATGTTATATAATTGTATTTATATAAAATTTTACACACATATCATTCAACCTACTAGTTCATTATGAAACCCTAGTAGTGTAATGGTTTACAAGTTGGACTTCTAACCACAAGGCCAGCAGTTTAAAGTCACCAGCCACTCCACAGGAGAAAGATGAGGTTTCTGTTCCCTTAAAGATTTATAGTGTAAGAAACCAACGGGGGCAGTTTTGTTTTGTCTGATATGGTCCAAGTATCGACTTGATAGCAGAGACTTTGAGTTGTTTGTTTGTTTACTTCTTGTGTGTTTTTTAGTTGCTACTGAATTGATCTGAAACATGGAAAGTCAATGTATACCAGGGTAGAACTATGCTCCATAGAATTTTTGACGACTGATTTTTTTTTGATAGTAGAATTGCCAGGCCTATCTTCTGATGCACTATTGAGTGGATTAGAATCTTCAATCTTTTGGTTAATTGCCAACTCTGTTAACCATTTTCACCACCCATACATTTCAATATTATACAAATATGTTGTTATTAGGTGCCATCAAGTCAGTTCTGCCCCGTAGCAACCCTATGCACAACAAAACAAAATACTGCCTTGTCTTGCCTGCACTGTCCTCACAATTGTGCCTATTCTTGTGCCCATTGCTGTAGTCACTTTGTTAGTCCATCTTGTTGAGACTCTTCCTCTTTTTCTCTGCCACTTTATGTTCCAAACATGACATCCTTCTCCAGGGACTGGTCTCTCCTGACAACAAGTTCAAAGTATGTAAAACAAAGTTTCAATGTCTTTGCCTCTAAGGGGCAAGCCCATCTGATCTTAGAAGAGGGAGTGAACCAAATCACACCCTTTGTTTCCTTGGGGCATCCTTAAGACTTCTTTAATCGAGGGTGTGACTTAAAACACCATCCTTCCTTTTCTTCAGGGGGATGGTCTGCTAAAAGACAAACCACACCCCCATCAAAGGTATTCCTTGGTATATCAGAGCTACCTGGGACACAGAGAAATCACCGGGCCCATTGGAGGAACTCATCCAGATCTCTGTCTGAAGTAGCACGTAGTCTCAGAGGAGTAGCACCGAGACTATGGGGCACTTTCTCCTTATCTGGCCTGAGACTATGGCACTGTGAGACAGAATGACAGGTAGGTTGGCTTCCTGGCCCACTGAAGCAGAAGCCTAAGGCCCATATGGCAGAGAAGCTGAGGACTAAGGAGAGATTTGGCTACTGGGTAAGGAGAGATGTTGTTGTGGACCAGTGACTGAATGTTTACTATTTACTGATCCTGGATCCTGGCTTGTGGTAACCTATTAATTTCTGTAATAAATCTTCCTCTATCATGAGGATTGTCTGTGAGTTCTGTGTCCCTGTTGCAATAAGATTAAAACCCAGCATAGGTGTGGGAGAAACATTTAGTATCAGAATAGTTACAGAAGGATAGACCAGGGAAATGTAGTTGACCCCTCCCTTCTAGAAAAAAGGAAGCCAGATGAGGTCCAATAGAGTCTCCAGGTTGTTTGGTACACAAGTAGATGTTTATTCTCTATTTTTCTCATAATTTGATTTGTTTTCTGATCAGGTTGCCACCTCTGTTTTCACCTTCAGTTTTGCCTGCTGGCAGAAAACTTCATCTAGGGACATAGATAAAGTCACTCATGCCTAGGATTTTCTCTTTTCCATTCCTTCCTGGGGTAGTGGCATAATAGGTCAGGGGCTGGCTCACATAGGCTCCTAACAGTGAGAGACACAAGGGGGTTTTCCACAGTGATATATGTTATACTGTGTAGTCTTGGATTGAGATCTGCCCCTATTAGTCTACACTGAGGTGGCTGGTGTGTGGTATATCTGTTAATACTTATCTTACCTACATGGTTATACAAGGGTAAGTGAAAAACAATGTTTCAACCCTTAAGAAATAAAAATAGCAAATTGAGAACCCATTGCTTCTCAATATATCCTCCATTTTGCCTGTAAGATGGTGCTATTTCCATTTTTCTAACCTTCCCCCAACGAATTTTGTGCCTTTCAATTGATAATAAGTCAAAATTACAATTTTGGCATGCTTGAGAAATTCATTTTTTGTTTTTGTTGAATGCCCTTTGAGGTTGAGATCAAATAGATGACTTAAGGGGTAAGATCAAGGTGAGAGCTGAAAGAGGAAAGGTTCCCAGTGAGATTCCCATAGGACAAGCTCGCTATCCTCAAAGAACAAGCAGGTGCATTGTGATGGACAAAACATTCGGTGTAATTTTCCTCGCCTTTTAATTATTCATGCAATTTTCAATTTTCTTAAAACTTTTCATAATAATTTCTCATGATTCTCCTGTGTTCTTTGAAGAAATGTGTTTCTGTGGAATCCCCCCAAACAGTTACTATAATCTTCTGAGCTGACTGTCTCAGCAGATCCTCTCAGAAACCTCTATTATAATTGGACCATTTCTTTTTAAAGGCATTTTAATTAGACTTCCAGTGTCTTACTGAGAGTGTTTGTCTACTGCCATCCCTGATCCGAGACATGCTCAAACATCCTGTGTTTGGAAGAAACTTGTACATGTCTGAGCTGGATCCCTACTAGCAGTGCTTTTTCACTTACCATCAGATAGCAACAAAGGAGCTCTCGCAGGAGGACGAGGGCCAGGAGGTGATAGGAAAGACCAGCTCCTCGATTGCTGTTATTCTTTCCTTGTCTTCTGTCTTGGCTTTCTCATTTTTTTCTTTCTCTCCTTCCTGTTCACTTAAGCCAATGTGATATGAATTCTTCTCAATGAAAAATAAATAACTTACAAATAGTAAACACTTCATAAGTACAGTAGCCACTGGTTTTTAAATGTAAGGTTTTTGACCCTGTCTTGGAAGTGAAGAGAGTTATGGGATCTAGCTAGTGTCAATGAAGACAGGGAAGACCTCAATAGGCTAGACCAGTGGTTCTCAACCTTCCTCAGGCCGCCACCCTTAACACAGTTCCTCATGTGGTGGTGACCCCAACCATAACATTATTTTCGTTGCTACTTCATAACTGTAATTTTGCTACTGTTATGAATCAGGCGACTCCTGTGAAAGGGTAGTTCGACCCCCAAAGGGTCGTGACCCACAGGTTGAGAACCACTGCGCTAGACTGACACAATAGCCATAAGGGACTAAAAAAGTAATGATAATGAAGATGGCACAGATTGGGTAGCATATGGTTATCCGGAGTACCTGCTGGTGCAACAACAAAAGAAGGTCACAATGATCTTGACAAACCTGTTAATGATCCTCAGATTCCATTCATTGCAGCAAACCCAGATAAAACCAAATTCATTGCCATTTAGTCTGTTCCAACTCATAGCAACTTATACAGGGTGTTTGAGGTGGTAAATCTTTATGGGAACAGAAAAGTCTCTTCTCCCTGGGAGTGGCTAGTAGGTTTGAACTGTCGATCTTCGGGTTAGCAATCTAATGCTTGCCTGAAAGCACCACCAGGGCTCCAGTCAACATTTGTCGTACTTATTATACATTTTAAATAAGGCATACATATTGTAGGATTCATTATGTTAGCAATTTGAATAATCTAGTGGTGCTGCAAGAAAGTACAAAATTGTGGGAAATCATGCATTCCAAATAATTGATGCAAAGGACAATAAAGGACATTAAAATATAACAGAAAAGCAAATCAGACCTATGTAAACATAAAATGATCTAATTTATAAATAAAAATTGTCTTACAACGAGATGGAAAGGTCCTGATGGCATTATTGTGAATTCTGTCAAGCATTAAAGGACGAAAAAATTCTAATCCACTACAATCTCTCAGAAAATAGAAGAGGAAGGAATACATACCATTTTACTTTATGGGACCAAAGTTCCCTAGATACTCAAGACAGACATCACAGAGGAAGAGAACCACAGACCAGCATCCCTGATATACATTGACACTAAAACCATAACAAAATATTAGCACAGCAACAAAAAAACTTAGACAACATTAAGCAGCTAGCCTGCTGCATAGCCATTACTTGAACCTTAGTTAGTTATTGATCGAGTGACTGCAATAAATGGACTCAAATATAATAATTGTGGGGGTGCCGTAGGACTGAGCATGTTTTCATTCTGTTATAAGTAGGGTCTCTAAGAGTCACAACCAATTCAAGAACACCTAAGAACAACGATGATCTACCCCTCAGAGCTCTTTTTTGCCCACTTGACTGCGCTACGCTATGAAAACGTCAGAAGTGTGGTGTGATTGAATACTAACTGACTCTTAACCTTCAAGGAGGTCTCTGTCCTTGGTTCTAATGATTATTCCCATTTGTAAAATTAGTTATGTCTTTACTTCATCAGCCTGCTTCTATATTAAACAAACAAGCAGATACTTGATTTTAATATCTTGACTAGACATCATGTGGTAGATATTTATGTAGGACTTAAGATCTATGAGCAATTCAATTCTGGAACTTAATATTATGATGCAATTTTATCTTCATTAATTCAGAACCTTTCTCTATGGCAAAGGCTGTGCTATCAAAGGCACAAATCCATGTATGTTTTTAGAAAGTTTAACTTTCTCAAATGTTTTAAGTAACAGAATCCTATGCCTTAACAAAGTAAACATTATCACCCTGCCCCACACTAACCACCCCTCACTGTGCTCTGATCTAAATCCCAGGCTTGCTCTAGCATTCTCTTTTTTAACTACTGGACCTCTTACAAATCCTTCAATATTTTTATAAGATTGGTAAATTCCAAGGTCACTGGCTTTAAAAATAATTTTTGTTGTTGCTGTTGAGAATGTACACAGTAGAACATACACTGAATTCAAATGGTTCCACATGTGCAATTCAGTAATACTGATTAGTCTACAAGGTGTGCAGCCATTCTCATTTTTCTTTTCTGAGTTGTTCTGTCCCTTTAAACATGACCTCGTTTCTCCTTAAGCTTTCTATACAGTTTTTTCAGTTGCCAGCCCTGGTAGCATAGTGAGGTATGCATTGGGCTGCTGCCTGCAAATTCAGCAGTTCAAAACTACCAGAAGCTCCTTGCAAGGAAGATAAGATTTTCTACTCCTATGAAGATTTAGTTTCAGAAACTTGCAGAGACCTACCCTATCCTAAAGAGTTTTCAGGAATAGGAATCCACTCAGTGGCAATGAGTATTGTTTTCAGTTTATTGCCAGTTTGATTCCTCTATGTTGTTAGGTGCCCCCTTGAGTCAGGTCTGATTCATAGCAACCTTATGTTTAACAGAATGAAACACTGTCTGGTCCTCTTGAATAGATCTTAACAAAGCAAAATACCAAGACAGTAGTTAAACTATACTAGTTTAAACTTTACCAGTTAAACTAAACAAGTAAACTTTACTAGTTAAACTACAAGGGGGTCCCCCAAAAAACTGGAAATTTCCCCCCAAAGCTATGTATTAAAATTTTATTTTTGCAAAACAACCTTATTACCTTCAAAGTACTCTCCATTACACTTAATACATTTGTCAAATCTACAATTCCATTCTTGGACACGGTTTTCAAACTCATCTGTTTGGATGGCTGATAGCACCTCCCTCCTTTTTTTCTTCACATCTTATTGTCAAATTGCTGTCTTTTCATGCCCCTCTTCATTCACGTAAACAATAAGAAGTCCCACAGAGCAAGGTCAGGTGAGTAAGGTAAGTGGGGCAAGAGATGCATGCTGTTTTTTGCCAAAAACTGGCACAGTGAGATGGCTATGTGAGCAGGTGCATTGTCATGGTGGCAAAACCAGTTGCCCGTCTACTACAAATCAGGCTTTTTTTGTTACACGCTGTTGTGAAATCTTTTCAGAACCTCTAAATAGAAAGCTCGATTACCAGTCTGACATGGAAGAATGAACTCCAAATGCACTAACCCCCTCACATCAAAAAACAAAACAAATGAAGATTGTCTTGATCTTTGATTTCACTTGAGCTTTGGGGGCGAGGTGGCGATGGCATCTTCCACTGACTTGGTTGATGTTTGTTTTCCAGGTCATAAGAATAACACCATGTCTTATCACCAAAAATGACCTTGGAAAAAGTCTGTTTTGGAGATGTTCTTTCAAAGCACAGCGTGTTTCCACTTGATGCTCATTGTCTAGGTCAGTCAGAACCCAAGGCACAAATATTGCAGCAACTCTTCTCATTCCCAAATCTTCTATTAAAATTCACTGAACCGAGCTACAAGACAGTTCAGATAACTTCCCCATCTTATCACTGGTCTGTGGTTGGTATTCAAGCACAAGTGCATGAATTTGGTTGACACTTTCATTTGTTTGGGAAGTTGACAGTAGTCTAGAATGAGGTTTGTCATCAATCAGCATTTTACCCTTTTTTAAATGAGAAAACCACTTCTACACTTGTTTTTCCCATAGTGCTCTCCTTCTATCTAAGCTGTGTTCTTCAACATCACCACAGTTTCTGCAACATTTTTCCCAAGCAGGAATAAAATTTCACAGTTGTACACTGTTCTCTTAAATCAGCCATCATAAAAAACAATGTTCAAGTGAAATGGCTTTTATGAAAAAATTCACTGTGACCAAAGAGAACCTTCCCAAAAGATGCCACTGGGTGCACTAACTCAGAGTGAGGTTGCCTGATGCTTGCCTAGCAGGGAAAATAGGTACTATGAAAGCTTAACCCAGCAGAACCTTTTCCGGTTTTGGGGGGATACCCTCTAGTATACTACTGCTTGGTTTTAAGAACACTTCAAGAGATATTTTTGGTTTAGGTTTAAAAATCTCTCAGAGCAGTAGTTTTAGGGATGTATCTAAAAAGGTCTCTGTTTAAGAAATACCTGTGCACACCATTCAGGGTGATGATACAGTGTAACTTTACTGTTCTCTTTTATTCAGACAGGTGACACAAATGATTACTATAGAGTTAAGTGTTCATTAAGTATTCAGTTTACTGGAACGAAGTACAAATTTATAACCTGGTAGGTCCTCACACTTGCTAAGTGTTATTTTATCTGCTCTTTGTTTTTCCTTTTTCAGGTTTGTGCTATTGTTTCCCCAGTATCCTACTATGTTCTCTGCCTTGATTTAGGCTCACCTTTTGTATTGGGGCTTTACTATGTTTTCCATTGTGCAGGGTTGGTCTGTGCCATTGCAGGATGTTTGACATCTATAAAATGACCATAAACAGAGTTGTCACCATTTCTTTTTTTTAAATCATTTTATTGGGGGCTCGTACAATTCTTATCACAATCCATACTTACATCCATTGTGTCAAGCACATTTGTACATTTGTTGCCATCATCATTCTCAAAACATTTGCCTTCTACTGAGCCCTTAATATTGACTCTTCATTTTTTCCTCTCCTTCCCCACTGTCCCCTCCCTCATGAACCCTTCATAATTCATAAATTATTATTTTGTCATATGTTACACTGTCCAACGTCTCCCCCTGCCCACTTCCCTGTTGTCCATCCCCTAGGGAGGAGACCATACGTAGATTCTTGTAATTGGTTCCCCCCTTCCATCCCACATTCCCTCCTCCCTCCGGGCATCGTCACTCTCACCACTGGTCCTGAAGGGGTCATCTGTCCTGGATTCCCTGTGTTTCCAGTTGCTATCTGTACCAATATACATCCTCTGGTCTAGCCAGATTTGTAAGGTATAATTGGGGTCATGATAGTGTGGGGGAGGAACATTTAAGAACTAGAGGAAAG
>NW_022104341.1:45513986-45524483 GCF_000313985.2 Echinops telfairi
GGGCAGTTGTCCACCTAGCTGGTATGGGGACCGAGCCCTCAGGTCCCTCCACTGGCTCCCCACTCCTTCCCAGCACTCTGCATTCGCATCCTGGAACACTGAATTTAAGTCTGGTCCCTCGTTCCCTGTGGAGACACAAACAAAACCCTCCCCTTGGGTGGGTCAGTGTCACCATTTCTAAACGTCCTCAGGAGGGCAGTGCCACCTTAAATTGAGGATGTGCCAGGTGTCTATATATAAAACCTTTTATATGTATAGCTTAGTCTCCTAATATTATAATTGTGATATTTAAAAATATGTATAGTTGAATATGGTTTCTCCCTTTCCTATATTCTGAAATGTTGTCTTGTATTTTATTACAATAGTTCCTGTCATTATGACGGGAGTTAGTGTTAATTTTTTTTAGTTTTTGTTTATGATTATTCTTCTTCATCTTGTTCTCCTGTCACTATTTTCACATATAAATGGGTTTTGATTAGAAAAAGAAGAATTCCATTGTAGGTAAATTTTCTAAAAGAGTGAAACTTATCTAATAGAAAATATCTGATACCTTCTTTTTGAAAATGTGCCTATTGAATTATCAATATCTGGAAACTCATCGGAAAGCTACTGAATCTATATCACTCTCTCTGTTTAGGGACTAACTTAGATTGCTCTAAAATCTTATACAGCTTTTCCTAGCCATAACAATTTTAAATGAAGTCTAGTGGAAGATAATATACTGTTCATTTATTTTCATTCAAATTATAAGGCAAGTAATGAAAAAGAAACTACTTGAAGGTCAGGTATTCTTTCAATATCAAACATTCAAATTTTAACATTTTAAAATATAAGTTAACCTCAGCTTTTGTATTATAACTTATAACAGTCACATCCAAAAATGTCTCTTTTTAAGGAATATGTAAATCTGTATTTGAAAATACAGTCCACCTTTTGTTTATCTATGAGTTTCACATACACAAATTTAACCAACCACAGATTGAAAATATTCAAGGGGGAAAGTGGCTGCTAAAAAGCAATTCAATGGTCAGAGGCAAAGAGGGAATGTAAAGTGTTATTGACCTGGCATTCATATTGTATAATATGTTATAAGTAATATAGATGATTTACAGTACACAGGAGAATATGTGGTTAATTATATACAAATAACTATGCCATTTTTGGTAAGGTAAGTCTCTATAGGGATCATCATTTCAATAGTGCTATTCCATTAATTTTGTATGAATTTAAAAATCTTGACCTACCTATCAATTTGTCATTTTGGTTTATGGCATATTAAATTTTTATATTAGAAATGAAAATGTTGATAGGTGCTACTGCATTGGTTTCTACTCATAGTGACCCAATTTAGTAAAACAAACACTGCCTGTTCCAGGGCTTTGCTGATACTCATTTGAGTCCAGTGTTACAGCCACGGTGTCAATTCCATTTCCTTAGGCTCTTCTTATTTTCCTCTGACCCTCCACTTTACCTTGCATGATGTTCTTTTCCAGAGACTGGGCCTTCCTGGTGACATGTTCAAAGAAAGTGAGACATTTCGAGAAGCATTCTGGCTGTGCTTCTTCCAGGACAAATTTGTTTATACTTGATCAATTCATGGAATATTTGATACTCTTCACTAACACCATAATTCAGAGGCATCAGTTCTTTTCAACTCTCTCTTCTGTGTAGTTCAGCTTTCTCGTGTAACGAGGTGATTGAAAATATCCTGGCTTACATCTGGCACACCTTAGGATGCAAAGTGTCATCCGTGCTTTTCCCACTTTCAAGAGATCTTTAACAACACATTTGCCTAATTCAATAGATCATTTTATTTCTTTTTGTTGTTGTTGTTATTTTTTTAATCATTTTATTGGAGGCTCATTTAACTCTTCGCAATCCATACATCAATTGAATCAGGCATGTTTGTACATATGTTGCCTTCATTCTTTTTTAAAAAAATTTTAAAACATTTTATTAGGGGCTCATACAACTGTTATCCCAATCCATACACACATCAATTGTGTAAAGTGCATTTGTACATCGTTTCTCAAAACATTTTCTCTCCACTTAAACCCCCGACATTAGGTCCTCATTTTTCCCCTCCCTCCCCGCTCTTCCCTCCCTCGTGAGCCCTTGATAGTTTATAAATGGGTATTTTGTCATATCTTGCTCTGTCCGACGTCTCCCTTCACCCACTTTTCGGTTGTCTGTCCCCCAGGGAGGAGGTCACACACAGTTCCATATAATCGGTTCCCTCTTTCCTACCCATTCTCCCTTTACCCTCCCTGTTTTGCCACTCACACCACTGGTCCTATAGGGCTCATCCGTCCTGGATTCCCTGTATTTTCAGTTCCTATCTGTACCAGTGTACCTCCTCTGGTCTAGCCAGACTTGCAAGATCGAATTGGAGTCATGGTAGTGGGAGCGGGGAGGAAACCTTTAGGAACTAGAGGAAAGTTGTATTTCTCATCATTGTTACATCGCACCGTGACTGGCTCATCTCCTCCCCGAGACCCCTCTGCAAGGGGATCTCCAGTGGCTGCTGGTTTTGTTTTCCTTATGTGCAATGATATCCTTATCCTTTGTTCCATGTCCTCTTTTGAATCCATCTTGAATTTCTGACAGTTTCCTTTACATGTACCACTAAACCAATTTTTTGATTGTCTTCAATAAATGTTGTGTATTCTGTTGGATTACTTTTCTTTGGAGTAGGCATGGGTATGGGTCTCTTCCATCCACATTTCCAGACATAGAGGAGTGAGCACTGTATACATTTGCTTTAGCAATTCAGTTGGTCTTCCTAGTCTTTTCTTTTGCCCATGTTTTCAGTATAGCTTGGGCTTACTACTTTTTGATTATAAGCTACTTTCTGAAATGGTGGAATGCCAATAAATTCTTTCAGTACAGTGACTCTGTATACCTTCTATCTTATTTTAGGGATTCCTGAGTCATCCCATATTTTGCCCATTATAATCCAGAGCTTGAATCTTTCTCTTCAGTCTTTTAGCTTGAGAAATGCCAACCATTTTCTTCAATTTGGGTGTCCAATTACACAACTGAAATCAGTTGCATCTGTGGAAAGTGACTATGGAGAAGCTCAATATCATCAGTAAGAACAAAGATAGGGGCCGCAATCTCAAGATGAAACTGAAGAAGATTAAAACAAAGTTATGACAGCCAACATGTGACCTGAATTTAGAGACCATCTCAAGAATAGATTTGACACATTGAACACTAGTGATAGAAGACTAGATAAATTATGGTATGACATGAAAAACATCATATATAAAGAAAATGACAAGTTATTTAAAATACAGGAAAAAAAGAAATAATCAGAAAGGGTGTCAAAAGAGACTCTGAAACTTGCTCTTAAACATAGAAGAGTAAGGTGCCACCATCTGACTTCCTCCAAATTTAGTAGGGACTAAGAGAGTCCAACTCTGTACCAGCCCAAAGCTGATTGTCACAAGGCAGGGATCAAACATGAGTCCACCTTCCATCCTTCTTTACCATATTCTGGCACCAACTGTGCATTCCAAGCACCTATTTTTAGATTTCATAAAATTGATAAAAAGAATGTTTTGGATATAGTTCATTCAGTGATTGAAGATTTCCTATACTAATTACTTATCTGTTCCCCACCATTGTGGGCAGCCTCCTAGACAGTGAATTGTCCAAAGTTGTGTGATTGTCATTAGTTTGCAAGCGTGAACCTTGAGTTCTTGAAAAGTAGCTACATACAAGTAAAGCAAACAGTCAGTAATTAAAAATAACTAGACAAGTAAACATTTCTTTCACAAGTCAGAGTAATTCAGAGTTTATCGCATTTGGAAAGCAAACATCCCTAGAGAATACTAGACATTTGACCTTTTGTATTGTTTTGAATATTAAGATGCTTGGTAGTAATTAACTTTACTCTCTTTGTATTAAAGCTTCATCTCATCTTAGTTAAGCAGACAATAGACTTTCACAAGAATTCATAGAGAATATATTATGACATTTTTATTAAAACATTTATAAATATGTAAATTTTGTAACAACTTATTAAAATGTTTTATGATGGATGAATTTTCATTTTGTTAAACAGATACTACAGTAAATTGAATTTTTATTTTTTTAGAATATATAACTATTTTGTAAATGTGCCAAATCTAAAGAATACTTTTATCTCCTACTCCATTATACCAGAACATATCATGTAGCTTTTAGTGTATTCTTATGATTTTTTTACTATATTTGGTCTTTTAGAGCATACATAATATTAGAGACATAATATTTATTGGGGAATATTAGTTCTTAAAAAATCTTAGCATTTGATTGCCACCACTTGTCTGTCAGTTTGCTGTGCTGTGATGCTGAAAGTTATGTCACCAGGATGTCAAATGCCAGCAGAGTCACCACATTGCAGTATAGCTTCCAGACTAAGAACAGACTAAGAAGAAATAATAAGCTGTACATTTCTGAGAAAATATCCATGGAAAGCTTTAGGGGCAAAACAGAAACATTATCAGATACGGAAAACCTCATGAGAAGAAGCAGAACTTTGTTGGTGAAAGTCCCAGAAGATGAACCCCACAGATCGGAAGTCATTCAAAATATGATTGAGGAAGAGCTACCTTCTAACAATAGAATTAACTATAATGATATGGATGGAGTAAAGCCTATAGGAATGAAGCCTTTGGGACCTTCATTTCCTGATGGGGCACAGCTCAAAATGAAAAACAGCTGCTAACATCAATAATTGGAACTTGCAATGTACAAAGTATGAATCTAGGAAAATTGGAAATTGTCAAAAAATGTAATGGAACCCATAAAAATGAACGTTCAAGGGATTAGTGAGCTGAAATAGTCTGGTATTGACCATTTGGAATCAGAAAATAAAATGATTCACAATGCCAGGAAGACACAGTTGAAGGGAATGGGGTTTCATTCATCCTCAAAAGGACATTTCACAATTGATCTTGAAGTACAATGCTGTCTGTGATAGGATTATATCTATCCACCTTCAAGGAAATCCAATCAATACAACTATTACTCAGATTTATGCACCAACCTCAAAAGTTGGTGATGAAGAAGTTGAAGAATTCTATCAACATCTTTGGTCAGAAACTGATGAAACATGCGATCAAAATATATTGATAATTATTGGGGATTGGAAGGCAAAAGTTGAATCAAAGCAGAAGAAGCAGTAGTTGGAAAATATCTTGGTGATAGAAAAGAAGCTGGAGGTCACATTATAGAATTTTGTATCATCAAAAATACCTTTTTGTTTTTAACAACACAGATGGCAACTATATCCATGGAATTCTCCAGGTGGAATTCACAGAAATAAAATTGATTGCATCCATGAGAAGAGCCATGGAGAAGATCAATATTAATAGCTAAAACCAGGCTAGGGGCTGACTGTGGAACAGACCATCAATTACTCATATGCAAGTTCAGGATACATCTGAAGAAATTTAAAGCAGGTCCTCAAGAGCCAAAATATGATGCAAGATACCACCGATGAAACAGACTTTCCTCAAGTTCTTTAATGCTTCCTCCCCCACCCCCAACTACCATGACCCCAATTCTATCTTACAAATCTGGCTAGCCCAGAGCTTGTACACTGGTACAGATAGAGCTGGAAACACAGGGAATTCAGAACAGATAAACCCATCAGGACCAATAATGAGAACAGCAATTCCAGGAGGGGTAAGGGGAAGGTGGGGGGAGAAATGGGGAACAGATCACAATGATCTACATATAACGCCCCCCCCTCTTCCAGGGGGAAAGACAGCAGAAAGTGGGTGAAGGGAGACATCGGTCAGTCTAAGACATGGGAAAAAAATGGTAAGTTATCAAGTGTTCATGTGGGAGGGAGTGTTGGGGGGAGGAATGAGCTGATATAAAGGGCTCAAGTAGAAAATGTTTTGAAAACGATGATGGCAACATATGTACAAATGTGTTTGACATGATGTATGTATAGATTGTAATAAGAGCTGTACGAGCCCAAAATAAAATGATTTTTTAAAGCCAAAATATGACTTTGAGTCTATCCCACTGAATTTCTAGAACATCTCAAGAAAAGATTTGTATTGAACACTAATGACAGAAGACCTGATGAGCTATGGAAGGATATCATGACCATAATTCATGAAGAAAGCAAAAGATCATTATAAAGACAGGAAAGAAAGGATCAAAGTGGGAAGACATTCTGAAATTTGCTCTTAATTGTCAAGTAGCTAAGGCAAATTGATGAAGTGATGGAGACAATAAATTGAGCAGAAATTTCAAAGGGCAGCTTTGAAGACAGAGTAAAATATTATAGTGCAAAGACCCAGAGTTAGAAAAACCAGAAAGGAAGAACACTCAGAATATCTTAAACTGAAAAAATTCAAACTTTGAGTTGCAATTTTCAAAGATTTTAAGGACAAAATATTGGGTAATACAGGAAGCATCAAGAAAAGATGGAAAGAATAGTCAGAGCCACTGTACCAAAAAGAAATAGTCGACATTCCACCCTTTCAAGAGGTAGCATATGAGCAAGAACCAGTGGTGCCGAAGAAAGAAAGTTCAAGCTGAATTGAAGGCATTAACCAAAAAGAAGGCTCCAGGAATTGATGGAATGCTAATTGAAAGATTTCAGCAAGTTGATTAAGCACTGGAATCACTCACTCGACTATGCCGGGAAATGTGGAAGATAGTTGCTTGGCCAACTGATTGGAAGAAATCCCTATTTGTATTCATTACAAAGAAAAGTGACCCAAGAAAAGTCTGCTCAAATTATAGAACAATATCATTGATACCACATGCAAGTAAAATTTTTTTTAAGATCATTCAGCAATGGTTTCAGTAGTACATTGACAGGGAGCTGCCTGAAGTTCAGGCTGGATAAGAAGAGGACATAGAACAAAGGTTATCATTGCTGGTGTCAGATGAATCTTGGCTGAAAGCAGAGAATCCCAGAAAGATGTATACGTGTGTATTATTGACTGTGCTAAGGCATTTGACAGTGTAGACCATAACCAACACCCATCCCAGAGCACTACATTGTACTCTTGTGGAACCTAGACATTAATCAAGAGGCAGTTGAGCGAACAGGATTTACTGCATGGTTTAAAATCAGGAAAGGTGTACATCAGTGTTGCATCCTCTCGCCCCATATGTAATTCAGTCTGTATGCTGTTGGGCAAATATTCAGAGAAGCTGGATTATATGAAGAAGACTATGACATCAGGATTGGAGGAAGGCTTATTGCCATCCTGAAATATGCAGATAACTGTGCTTGCTGAAAGTGAGGAGGATTTGAAGCACTTGCTTATGAAGAGCAAGGACTGCAGCCTTCAGTATGGATTACTCAATGTGAAGAGAACCAAAATCCTCTGAACACTGAACCACTCAGTTACACGGTAAATGGAGAAAAATGGAAGTTGTCAAGGATTTTGTCTTACTTGGATCCACAATCACTGCTCTTGGAAGCAGCAGTCAGGTGATCAAATGATGGGACACATTGTATTGGGCACATCTGCTACACAAGCCCTCTTGAAAGTGTTGAAAAACAAGATTACTTTGAGAACTAAGGTGCACCTGACCCAAGCCATGGTGTTTTCAGTTGCCTAATATGCCTGTGAAAGTTTGACATTGAATATGGAAGGTGGAAGTGGAATTGATGCCTTTGAATTATTGTACTTGTGAATAATATTAAAAGTACCATGGACCGCCAACGGAAAAAACAGATTTGTCTTGGAAGAAGCACAGCCAGAATGCTCCTTAAAGGCAAGAATGGCAAGACTCTGTTTCTTGTACTTTGGACATCTTGTCAGGAGAGTCCCTGGAGATGGACATCATGGTTGATAAAATAAATGGGCAGCAAAAGAAGAGGAAGAACTTGGACAACATGGATTGACACAGTAACTGCATTAGTGGACTCAAACATAATTGTCAGTATGTCACAGGACCGGGCAGTATTTTGTTCTGTACATAAGAGTTGGTATGGATCAGAATTGACTCAGTGGCACCTAACAACAATAGCGTTCAGGTGATAGCCAAGGGCTCGGCAGTTAGCAGTTCTACCACAAGAGCCATTCCACAAGAGAGAGAAAAAGCATTCCACTTCTGTGAAGATTTACAGTTTGGAAAACCATAGAGAACAGTTGTACTCTGTCCTGTAATGTTGGCGTGAGTGGGAATCAATTCCCTGGCTATGAGTGTTGGTTTGGTTTGACTTCTTGAGTGTTGAAGTATGCAGTACTAGAAATAGAGAGATAGGTCCTTTCCAGCTCCGGGAAATGGAATAGTCTCATTGACTAGTTTCTTAGTTATACATTTGTACCCACTTTTAAGATAGCGAATCTATAGTAAGAAGAAAACTTATACAACGAAGAAAATAGAACCAGATCACTCTTGCCCCCATACAGCCTATACTTGTAGAGGAAGGTTTCAATTTGTACACAGATAAGTTGTTATTGAAGGATTAAGGGGAAATGAAGGAAATATATTGTGACTGTTACCAGTATATGTAATGTTAATAAACTTCAAATCAGTTAAATTCACAGGTCCACCAAAAGCAGCACTCATATAGCTGGCTGTTTGAATATAAATAGCTTAAAATCCACTTCCCTTTAGTTTCATGCTATATATTTGTCAGTAGTTAGATGTTGACTTGTAGCAGTTTGAAATAGTGCAGCTAAGAGTTATTTAATCTGTTATTTACATTGACTTAAAACCATTTTAATGTTCTTCCTGCTAAGATTTGAGGTCATCATGTTTTCATTTACTTTAAGGCTGATATGATACATGCATATCAGAAAAGCTATTTTATATTTATCAGTGTGTTTAGTTATAGAATTTAACATTCACAAATAACATTGCACAGATAAACAGATTATTAGTATATGATTATTTCATTGATCTCTGATTCAGTGATCTCTGATCTCTTATATCTTTTAGGCCTGCATAACTATTTCTCTCAAAGATTATTTGCTTTACTTTGCTCTATACATAGTTGCGTTTATAACAACCTATTCAAGGTTTTAAATTGTTTAATTTCATGTATCTTTTATTTACTATCTGTCTCCAAGGTTATTAATGCTTTGGGAAAACAATATACCATATATATTCGAGTATAAGCCGACCCGAATATCAGCCGAGGCACCTAATTTTAACATAAAAACTGCATTAAAAATGTACTGAAAAAACTCGGCTTATACTCGAGTATATACGGTATTATCCATGTTACCTCCTTTTAATTAATTTAAGGATCTATCATGGATAACATGCCAACAGACATCTTAAACATCTCAATCTTGTGAAATGATTAGACATGGTCAATATTAGGTCATCTTATTAAATCTGTAACGTTTCTAGAGAGAATTACAGTAACTAGAAATGAATGGAAAAACAACTCACTGCCGTCAGGTTGATTCTGACTCACATTAGACACTAAATAAGTTTTTCTCATGCTTTTATGCTTACTATAACTTAAGTTATTGATGTTTGTGTTAAAGTAGATTTAATCTATGCCTCAGCAGTTAATTTTTAGAGAGTTTAGACTTCATATTTTACTTCTGTGCTGATACATTGTGGTTGTCTATTGCTGCCAAAAATAAAATAATACTTGCAATAGACTGTAAACATTGGATCATTGTCTTGAACGAGTATAGAAATAGAAAAAAGACTGTTTTAGAGCATTATTATTGATTAAACCATGTGGAAATATTTTAGCCACGAGAAAATTATAAATAGAGTATGAGGAAATTAATTATGATTTTGTGTTATATATAGTGAACATTTTTATAATGACTATTATGACTGACAGTGACTGCTTTGCTAAAAGTCCCTTGTCAAACTTATGATAATTTATTTTTATATGAATTAATAATTTGTTCATCTTCCTTTTAAAAATCTAACTATATGATGTTCCAAGAAATTAATTTGTCTGAAATTAACTTGTTAATTTCAAGTTACTGATTTACTGATCAGTCCGGGTTTTTTTTTTTTTTTGCTTAAACAGAAAAGTTTAAAGGACCAAACAGATATTTTTATTCTTTTCCTTAATTCACTCATTGTCATCAAGTCAATTCTGACTCATAGCAACCTTATAGGGCAAGGTAGAACTTCCCCCTGTGAGTTTCTGAAACTGTAACTTCTCATGGGAGCAGAAAGCCTCCTCTCTCTCCTGAAGAGTGGAGAACTGTGAATATTGTAGTCAGCAGCCCAATGTGTAACCCACTATAGCACCAAGGCTACTTTCCCTTAACTAGCTAACCATTTTAATACAATCGTACTGCCAGGAACAAATAGTGTGAATTGTGGGTGTGCTATTGGCTGGCTTATTCTGTTTTGGTTTAGAGTAGGATGATACAGTAATTTAGTAGTACTTTTTGAATTTTCAGGGATAATAAGTTGCATTACATAAGGAGTTGAGTTTTTCATATAAGGATGAAAATTTTTTTCCTATCAATTTGAAATCATGAAAAATATTTACAGTGAACCCTCGTTTATCGCGGTTAATCGGTTCTAGACCCTACCGTG
>NW_022104341.1:45524904-45526558 GCF_000313985.2 Echinops telfairi
ACAATTGATGTATGTATGGATTGTGATGAATTGTATGAGCCCCAATAAAATGATTAAAAAAAAGAATGGATCTATTCAAATTGTGTTCTTGAAAAAGAATCTTGACTGCATTGTGGACTATCAGAAGAATGTACCAATTAATCTCTATTACTAAGGTTACAGTTTTTAGAGATTATTCTAGCTAAAAATAGAATTTCTGAATGTCGAAAGTATCTGTTATCCCAATAAGTGTGCATATGTACATTTCTCATGTAGACATTAGATTTGTAAACATTCAAGATGCTGAAAATGATGAGACAGTATCTATCTATTAAAAAGGTACTTAGATATATGGTACTATCTGTAAATAAGTGCTATATGGATTCCAAAAAAATGAACAAATCCTGGTAGGTTTTAACATAGTAATTATCTGTAGGATTATAAACTAGCGCATATTTTTATGGAACATTTTCTTATTTTAAATCCATTATTGAAGTCACACATTGTGCCTGACTCCTTGTGAGGTTGTGAGATTTAAAGATGCATTAATCTAAACTATTGCTATATTCTTGAGTCCAGTAGCATAGGACTCCATGGAATGAGCACCTTTCTAACATAAGCCCTCATAACCATTAGCTTGTTGATAACACTGAACTTTTCTTCCCCAGATCTACTTCACACTCGTAGATATCTGATATACGATGGGTAACCCCCCAAAAAAAACAAAGCTTATTTGTGGGTTTCTGTTTGTTTGTTTGATGTGAGGGGGTTAATGCATTTGGAGTTTGTTCAGGTCAGACTATTAATCAAGCTTTCTATTTAGAGGTTCTGAAAAGATTTCATTAAAGTGGCAACAAAAAAGGCCTGATGTGTGGCAGATGGAGGGCTGGTTTTGCCACCACTACAATGCATCTGCTCACGCAGTCATTTCTGTACACCAGTTTTTGACAAAAAGCAACATGCCTCACTTGCCCCACACACCTGACTCACTTGACCTCGCTCTGTGCAACTTCTTTTTGTTTCTGCATATAAAGGGGGACTTGACAAGACAGTGATTTGAAGAAGTAGAAGAGGTGAGAAAAAAAAAATGAGGTACTTTCAGCCATCCAAACAGATATTTGAAAAATGTTTCCAAGAATGGAATCACAAATTTGACACAAATGTATTAAGTGTAATAGAGAGTACTTTGAAAGTGATTAGGTTTTATTAATCATTTTATTTGGGGGCCCTCATACAACTCTTATCACAGTCCATATATACATCCATTGTGTCAAGCACATTTGTACATTTGTTGCCATCATCATTCTCAAAAGATTTGTTTTCTGCTTGAGCCCTTGGTATCAGCTCCTCATTTCCCCCCTCCCTCTCCCCTCCCTCATTAACACTTGGTAATTTATAAATTATTGTTATTTTGTCATATCGTACACTGTCCAACGTCTTCCTTCACCCACTTTTCTGTTGTCCATCCCCCCAGGGAGGAGGTTATATGTAGATCCTTGTAATCAGTTCTCCCTTTCCACCCCACCCTCCCAGTATCGCCACTCTCACCACTGATCCTGAAGGGAATCATCTGTCCTGGATTTCCAGTTCTTATCTGTACCAGTGTACATCCTCTGGTCTAACCAGATTTGTAAGGTAGAATTCGGATCATGATAGTGGGGGCAGGGAGGAAGCA
>NW_022104341.1:45526658-45528351 GCF_000313985.2 Echinops telfairi
CCGCGATAGAGTGAAGCCGCGGAAGTGGAAGCGCGAAGTGGCGAGGGTTCACCGTATCTAAGAGTATACTGATCCTCCCTGCTTTGTTAAAAGATCAGTTGGACATTCTTTAATCTACCCTATCCTTGCATCTGTTGGATGGTGTTTCACCAAATGATTGTAAGTTAAGCAAACTCCTAACAATGGAGAAACCCTCTCATAATCCTAAAAAGCAACAAACAAAACAACCCTTTCTACCTTTGGATTGATCTTATCTTTAATTCAAAACAGTCTCGCATGCTTTACACTCCTCAACTTTAGTTGTAGCAATATAAAACCCATTGCCATTGAGTTGATTTCAACTCATAGTTAGCCTATGGAACAGAGTAGAACTTCCTTAAAGGGTTTTCAAGCCTACAATCCTTAGGGAAGCTAGCTGCCTCTTCTTTCTCCTATGGAGTTGGGAATTTTGGTCAGGAGCTGAGCACTTGAACCACTATGCCACCAGGCTTCTTTGCACTAGAGACTATATAAAACATCTCTAATCCTAGTTCCACCTGATAATTATCTGAAGATATTTGAAAGGTTTTTACTAGTTTGTTTGTTTGTTTGTTTTCTTTCAGTTTTCCCAGATTCTGAACACTTTGGGGTATAGTGAAAAGAGTATGATCCTTGGATAAGAAAGGATCTGCAAATTTGTAGTTTTGTGAACAATTTATGTGCATCTTTTAGTCTAGTTTTTTTCTCTGTAAAATAGTTAATAATATTTTCACACTTTGTACCTTCCATGTTCTGATTATTAATAGATGTTTACAACTGTTGTTTCTCATTTTGAGTCATGTCATACCAGCAAGTGAATGTCCTGAAGGCTTTACTTCATTTACATCATTAATTTAACTCTGATATGAGAGAGGGGCCATTAGCATGTTATGCTTAGTTATATTAGGAAGTAAAATTGCTTAGTATAGCATTTTCATCCCTAGTCTTTGTACATCGCACCAAATGATTGGGTATGACCATGCAAGTAGGGTATGTGATTGGTCAGTTTCGCCATTCCGCTGGGTATATAGTGAGCCATCTCAGACACAGGAAAAGAAATAACTCACCACTCTTTAGAAATAAGGGCCACAGGTAAAGTATATTCAA
Organism: Echinops telfairi; assembly: GCF_000313985.2. NCBI lineage: Eukaryota > Metazoa > Chordata > Mammalia > Afrosoricida > Tenrecidae > Echinops > Echinops telfairi. The sequence continues at coordinate 45,527,784 of NW_022104341.1, forward strand.
GATCCCTGCTTGAAGTAAGGGAGGCACCAGAGGCTTAAAGGCCATAGTACTAAGACTAAGAGACAGAGCATTGGAGTAGCACCAAGAACATGAGGCAAAGCAGTATGTTCCTTGGCTCACAAAATGAATAGAGTTTAGGGCCTTTGGGCAGGATGCTGGCTTGTAGAGTGTGGTACCTTTTGGACATTTACCAGTGCCAAAGGAGCCCAGGCTGGGCAGTGACCAAGGGATAACATGGCTGAGAAACTGAGGACTAGCAAGAGAAGTAGCTTCTGGCATAGCTAAGAAGAGGTGCTGTATCCTCTTGAAGACAAAAGGCATGTATCCTTAATATTTTCTGATCCTGACTTGTGTTTGCCTGTTAATTTCCCTAATAAATCCCATAAACAAGAGTATTATTTGTGAGTTCTTGTAGCCATTACAAAAATTATCAAACCCAGCACAGAAGTAGTGTACTATGAGAGGAATGATTGATGTCAGAATAGGATAAAAAACGGAAATTGGAAAGTAGAGGTCTGTCTGACCACCGCCTTAAAGGAATCATCCTTGGACAAACGTGGAGTTGAAT
>NW_022104341.1:45529492-45530763 GCF_000313985.2 Echinops telfairi
TCAAGCCTTTAAGACCCCAGATGCTATATCTTTTGAGAGCCAGGCTCCATTAGCTCTCTTCACTACATTTGCTTATGTATTCACTTTGTCTTCAGCGATCGTGACAGGAAGGTGAGCATAGTGGAATGCCAGTTTAATAGAACAAAGTATTCTTGCATTGAGGGAGTAATTGAGTCGAGGCCCCAAATCTATCTGCTACCTTCTTACTAAACCTATAAATATATGCATATAAGATCTATTTTCCCATCCTCTTATATAAATATATTTACATGTGTACATGCATTTATTTAGACCTCTATAATTGCCCTTTGCCTCCTAGTTCTTTCCTTGTTTTCCTTTTACTTTCCTCCTGTCCCACTATCATGCTCAGCCTTCATTTGAATTTCAGTAATTCCTCTTGGTTACATTGCCCTTGATCATGCCCTACCAAGCCTCCTACACCCTCATCACCACCGATTTGGATCACTTGTTGTTCCCTTGTCCCTGGGTTTGTTAACACCACTTCCTTTTCCCCTACCTCACCCTTTCCCATGTCCCCCTGGAACTGTCGGTCCCGTTGTTTTCTCCACCAGATTATTCATCTAGCCTATTTTATTTATACAAACCTGCAGAGATAATAACATGCACAAAAAACAAGAGAGAAAAAAACAAAGCAGCAAAAAAAAACCCCAAAACAACAACAAAATAACAACAAAAAGCCAGTGACAAAACAACAACAACAAAGAAAGCCTAACATTAGTTCAAGGACTGTTTGTTTGCTATTAAGAGTGTTGTCTGGTCGAATCTGATGGGGTGCCAAGCCCTGGCCCCAAAGTCTATTTTTGATATTCCCTGGGAACTTCATTGCTCTGTTCCCTTTGCTGTTTTTGTTGTACACCCTTAGTGTTTTGCCTCGGTGTGGTGGTACCAGATCGAGTGCAATTCCCACACTGTCTCTCCAGTGGTGTCCCCTGTAGGGCTGTGGGTCAGTGAAGGATGTCGTGTCTCATAGTGGGGCCGGCCATATGGTCTTCGCTGTGCATTGGTGCTCTGAATGGGAATATCGTCGTCAAGGCTTGGTGGGCCAGGGTGTGCTCTGCTCTCTTCCTTTCCCTTCATTTACTCCGTGTGCTCTGATCAGACATGTTCCTCTCCCTGGGCTGCAGCTTCAATGCTATCCTCTGAAAAAATGCTTCTAGGGGGATTGAGGACAGCCCCTCAGACCTCTCCACTGGTTCCCTACTCCATGCTGGCATGTTGCATTCACATCTTGGAGCACCGGGTTGAAATCT
>NW_022104341.1:45531076-45534643 GCF_000313985.2 Echinops telfairi
CGACTGTTTATATAACAGATTGAAACACTGCTTGGTACTGTGTCATTCTCTCAAGCCATTATTGCAGACACCATGTCAGTCCATTGTGTTGAAGGTCTTCCTCTACTTTAACAAGCATGATGCCTTTCTCCAGGGACTGATTCCTTCTGATAACATGTCTAAAGTATGTGAGGTAAAGTTTTAATCATCCTCACTTCTAAGGAGCGTTCTAAGTGTACTTGTTCCAAGAAGGATTTGTTCATTGTTCTAATATGTTTAATATTTTATATTTATAAGAATATATTTAATATTTTTTTGCCAATTCCATCATTTAAAAACATCACATTTTATTTGGGCTTCTTCTTTATTGTTTCGCTTTGGCATTCATATAAGGCATTGGAGAATACCATGGTTTGGATCAGATGTACATAAAGCCTCAAGGTGACATCCTCACTGTGTAACACTTTAAAGAGGTATTTTGCAATAGATTTGCCCAATGCAATACATCATTTGATTTCTTCACAGCTTCTTTCATGAGTGTTGTTTATAGATCCAAGTAAAATGAAACCTTGGCAACTTTAATCTTTTCTTCATTTATCATGATGTGGCTTATGGCCCAGTGGTGAGGATTTTCGTTTTATCTTGAGGTCAGTTTGGGCACTCCACATGGTTTAAAGTGAGCCATCTCAGAAGCAGGAACAAGGAGAATCATGTCCAAGCCCAACAGCACTGAAACAGTGATACAGAATGGCAGGCTGCTCAGCCTTCAGAACAAGTAAAGATGAGTGTTATCTGCAGGAGTATGGCTTGCCAAGTGGGGTGCTCTTTGGGCATTTATTGGTCTTAAAATGGCTTTATAATGCTTACCCGAGCTGCACAGAGGCCAACTGGGAGTTTGCCTGAGCCTGTAAACCAGAGACATGCCTGTCTATCTTATCAGGCATGGATGAGAGGAGGTGCTGTGCACACAAAAAAACCCAAATGTTTCCTTAACATTTCTGATTCTTAATTGTATTGTCCATGAATTTTGTCCATGGATTGCATGGTCATTGCAATGGATTTTCAGCCCCAGCAAAGAAGAAGAGGGTCATGGGAAGGATGGCTAGTGTCAGAATAGGATCAAGAAGTTGGAGGCTGGAGGCATGTCTGACATCTGCCTTGAGCTGGTGTGTAGTTGGATTCTCCTTCCCACTTGCGAAGCCAGAGGAAGGCAGAGTGGTCTCTCTGTCCTTTATCCTCCCAGCAATAGAAGCGCAGACATTTTGAAATGCTATATTTTCATTTCAATTCAATTTTGAATATTTTTATATTTTTTCTGATTTCTTCAACATGTGTGTTATTTAGAAGTGTATTGCTTGGTTTCCAAGTATTTGGGGGATTTTCCATGTATCTTTTCTTTTACAGAATTCTAACTTATTTCTACCCTGGTCAGAAAACATACTCTGTGATTTTGATCCTTGTAATTTTTTTTGAGAATTTTGTGCTAGACATTAATTTCATTTATCTGTGTAATGCAAATGGTTTGTACTCCACTGCTAACTTAAAGATTGGCAGTTCAAATTCATCCAGAGATACACAGAAAAAAGACTTGCAGCCATGCAACAAATGAACAAAGGTGCTTGACACGATGGATGGATGGATTGTGATGAATTGTAAGAGCTCCCAATAAAAAATTTTTTTAAATAAATAAATAAATTTGCAGCCATGAAAACCCCATGTCGCTGTTTCATTCGGTAACACATGGCAACACCATGGGTTGGAATTGATTCAACAGCAGTGGTTTTGGGTTTTGGTGACTGTGGCATTCACCACACTTTGCTTTTGTATTCAGCTGTTGTTCTGTAGCATGAAATAGGTCTTAACAACGTCAAGTGGATTGATAATGCTTTTAAGTATTCTATGTCCTAATTGATTTTTTGCTCTGTTTGTCTGTAGCTCTGTTATTAAGTACATATTTCACATAAAGCCTTCTTAATGCATTGATCTCTTTATCATTATGAGCAGCTTCTTTTATCAATTAGTAATATACTTGCTCGAAGTCTACTTTGTCTAACCTGATTGATATTAATAGAACTGACCTATCTTTTTCCTTTGCATCTTTTTGTGTTTGTTTACTTCTATCAGTGGCTTAAATTTACAGTAGGTTTCATGTAGCAGCCTTATGTGTTTATTCAGACTGGTAATCTTTACCTTTTAGGTGGACTGTTTACACCCTGTTCACCAAATGTATTTATTACTATGTTTGGGTTTAAATCTATAATATTGTTGTTTTCTGCTTGCCTCATTTGTTCTTTTCTTTTTCTCTTCTTTTTTTTCCTCATTGGGGGAAGGAATTTACCATTTAATATGATTCCATTTTTCGCTGTTTGTTTATCAAGGAGCCCTGCATAGAAGTACCCAGCAATCCGCTCCTATAAAGAATGCAGCCTGAGAAACGTTTGGGGCCATAGTTCTGTGATTGCTCCTCGGAGTGCGAATTGTTCAACAGCATACAGCAATATTGACTTAATAATTCACTTTGCCATTAGTATTTTAGGGTTCAGAAAATGCATTTATAATTTACCACAGCGTGTATAATACTGGGTCATTTCATAGCTAACATAAGAAACTCTTTTATTAATACTTTTATTGGTGGGGTCTTACACCTCGTATCACAATCCATACATTCACCCAGTGTGTCAAGCATATTTGCACGTATGCCGCCATCTTCATTTTCAAAGCATTCTCTTCCCAACTTGAGCCCCTGATATCCGCTCCATATAAGAAACTTTTACCAGTTTATTCTCAGATTCTCCTTTCCATTCTCTGTGCTGTTGTTGCCATAACTTTGTATTCCATATATGTTGTGAAAACCACAATACATTATGATAATTTTACTTTAATTAGTCAATTACACTTTAAGGAAATTTTTAAAGGAGGAAAGTATTATACAAATACAGCTATTTCTATGTCTCAGTGCTCTCATTCCTTTTTGTAAATCTGCATTGTGATCTGGTACATTTTAACTTTGTGGCACTGGAATTAAAAGATAATGGAATTTTCCCACAGATTTATTTGAAACCCCCTCATGATTTTCCTTGTGCTTGAAGAACTTCCATGAACATTTTTGGTAGTGCAGGTGTATTGATGTTGAATTCTTAGAACTTACTCCTACCCCCAGGAGTGTTTTATTTTATATTCATCTTTGAAAGGTATTTTTACTTGGTATGTTTATCCTAGGATTTTGAAATTGTCTACTTTTGCATTGACTTCTGGCCTCCACTACTTATGACATGTTTTCAGTCATTCTTATCTTTTTCTTCTGTAATGAGGTTCTACCAACTTTTCCTAAAGAGTGAGATAGTACATATTTTAGGCTTCAGGTCCCCGTGGTCATTGTTGGAACTATTCAATGTTTAGTGTATTATAAAAGCAGCAATAAAGTACTATACAGCATTACTGTAAATTAATGAGCCAGTGATTATAATAAAATTTTACTTATAAAAAGTAGGATTGCTTTTAGATATTTTTAGCAGATCTGGAGCAAATTTTCCCCCTAAAATTGTCCCAATATAATTTCTGATGTATTCTGAGTAACCCTACTCCCAA
>NW_022104341.1:45535238-45536297 GCF_000313985.2 Echinops telfairi
CCTGAATTCCAAGTGTGGAGAGCTCTTCTCTGTACCAATGGATGTTCCATGGTCTAGCCAGATTTGCAAGTTAGAACCTGGGTCATGGTAGTTGGGGGAGGAGGCATTTAGGAAGTAGAGGAATGATGTGTGTTTCATCGGTGTTATACTGCTCCTTGGTTGGATCATCCCTTCCTTATAACCCTTCTGTGGGAGGATGTCCAATCGTCTATAAATGGCTTTGGGTCTTCACTCCAACCCCCCTCATTGATATAATTGTTTTGGATCTTTTGATACCTGATAGCTGATCCCGTGCTTCTGGTTTTCTTCTTCCATGTAGGCTTATTTGCTTCCCTGCTAGATGGTGCAGATAGTTTTTGACATGCATGCTCAGATTAGAATTCTACAAAAGATTCAAGGGACCGTCAGGATAAAGCATAGCTCTATTTTTGTGTGCTTCCCTTACAAAGATCTTTACCCTATACATTCTAGCAACCAAAACCCTTGAAGGAATCTTGGTTGTGTAAAAGGTATGTGCTAGATATCTGTAAATATTATTATCTGTAAAGATTATTATCAGGGAAACCCTATCGGGAAGTTGGAAACAACTTGATAACACCCAATAAACTTCCCTTGATTTGAATCTGTGTCTTGTTAATTTATGAAGAATGCTAGCCCATGTTTGGGCTTCCTCCTTGTATTGGAACTTGAAAACTGCTTCCAAGCAATAGGCTTTGAAAAGTAAAGGAGTAATTTAATTTGTTTGCTGGGTTGTTTTTTTTATCCAGGAATCAGAATATTGTGCTATAAATTGTTGATAATTTCTAGACCATTGTTTCATATCTTCTCTTGTTTTCTAGTTGTTCAGAATGGACAGATAATTCCTGTAGTATTTAATCATAGGCAGAGACAGAACTCTGATTGCCTTTTAATAGACACAGATAAATGCTAATGACAGATTAACTTTTATTCACTATTTGAGGAAATAATGACATTTCTTTTAGTTAAGAACTAAAAAATAAGATTTATTTATTTCAAACTTCAAATTGTTTTACGCATTTAAAAAAATCATTTTATTGG
>NW_022104341.1:45537150-45540029 GCF_000313985.2 Echinops telfairi
CTATATCTTTTGATAGCCGGGCACCATCAGCTTTCTTCACCCCATTTGCTTATGCACCTGATTTGTCTTCAGGGATCATGTCAGGAAAATGAGAATGATGGAATGCCAGTTTAATAGAACAAAGTGTTCTTGCATTGGGGGCATACTTGGGTAGAGGCCCAATGTCCACTTCCTCCCTTAATACTAAACCTAAAAATATATGCACATAGATTTCCCTATCATTATATATAAATATATTTACATATGTATATGCCTGTATTTCGGCCTCTATAAATGCCCTTTGCCTCCTAGTTCTTTTCTCTATTTCCTTTTACTTTCCTCTTGTCCCACTATCATGTTCAGACTTCATTTGGGTTTCAATAATTTCTTTCGGTTACATTGCCTTTGATCAAACCCTACCAGGCCTCCTACACCCTCCTCACCATCAATTTTGGGTCACTTGTTGTTCCCTTGTCTCTGGGATTGTTAACACCACTTCCTTCCTACCCTCCCCACCCCCCCATGTCTCCCTGGAACTCTCGGTCCCATTCTTTCTCCTACAGATTGTTTATCCCGCCGATCTGATAGACCCGCAGTGATAACGATATGCACAAAAAATAAGACAGAGCAAAACAAAACAAAAAAAGAAAATAAAACAACGACCAAAAAAAAGAAAAGACTGTAAATAGGTCAAGGTCTGTTTGTTGACCTTTAGTAGTGTTTTCCCATTGAGTCTGATGGGGTTCCATGTCCTGGTCCCAAAGTCTATTTTTGATATTCCCTGGGGGACCTCGTTGCTCTGTTCCCCTTGCTAGTCTGTTATACACCCTTAGTGTTTTGCCTCAATGTGGTGGGGTCAGATTGCATGCAGTTCCCTCACTGTGTCTCTAGTGTTGACCCCGTAGCACTATGGGTCAGTGAGGAATGCCGTGTCTTGTAGTGGGACTGGCCCTATGGTCCTCTTTGTGCTTTGGCTACTCTGAGTGGCAATATTGTCCTCAGGGCATGGTGAGCCAGGATGTGTTCCACTCTCTCTTCCTCTCCCTTCTTTTGATCGTGTGTGCTCTGATCGGACATGTCTCTCTCTCTGAACTGTAGCTTTAGTGCTGTCCTTTGAAGTGAATCCCTCTGCAGGAAGAGGGGGGTGGGGGGAGCTGTCCATGTAGTTGGATTGGGGCCAGCCCTCAGACCTCTCTATTGGTTCCTTGCTTCATGCCGGTATGTTGCATTCATGTCTTTGAGCACCTTGTTAAAGTCTGGACCCTCTTTCCCTGTGGAAATATAAACAATACCCTTCCCTTGTTCCCTTGTTCCCTTGCTATTCATGTAAAAAAGACTTGAGTCTTTTTTTTTTTTTTTTCATTTCCCCTCCTCCATTTTAGTTGGCTACCATATGTATCCCTGGATTTGGTCTGGCCCCTGTCATACTACCTGGACCTCACCCCAAGAATGTTTGTATACAGTAGCTTTTTCCCTGTGCCCCCTTTTTTTAATCTTCCCTCAGCGGACTCGTGTTGTTCTTGCCCTTTTGTGCGTGGCTTACTTCACTTAGCATAATTTCCTCCCATTCTTCCCATGCAGCAATGTGCTTCATGTGTTCGTGGCTTCTTTTTAGGGCTGCGTAGTATTCCATTGTGTGTATGTGCCAGATTTTTAATCCATTAGTCTGTTGATGGAAATTTGGGTTGTTTCCAATTCCTTGAAATTGTGAACTGTGCCGTGATGAACACTGGAGCACAGATGTCTGGCTGTGGTTTATTTCTTGCCTCTTCTGGGTATATGCCCAGTAGGAGGATTGCTGGATCGTAGCGTAGCTCAATTTCCATCTGTTTTAGATATCATCAAATCAATTTTCATAGTGACTGTACATACTTACAGGTCTACCAGCAGTGAATGAGAGTTCCTATCTCACCACAGCCCCTCCAGCACTTGCTGATTTCTGATTTTTTGAATTAGACTATCTTTGAGGGTGTTAGGTGGTATCTCATTGTTGTTTTAATTTGCATTTATCTTATGGTTAATGATCGGGAACATTTTCTCATGTTTATTGGCCATTCAGATTTCTGCCCTTGTGAAACTTCTGTTCAGGTGCTTTGCCCACCTCCTCAGTAAACTATTTGTTTTATTCTTTTTGGAAGCTAACAGAGTATTGTAAATTTTAGTAATAAGGCCTTTGTCTAATGTGCCATTGCTAAAGATGTTTTCTATCTGTGGGCTCTCTTTTTACTCTCTTGGTGAATTATTTCAATGTACACAGGTGTTTTATCTTCAAGTATATCCCACTTGTCAATTTGTGGCTCATCTGTATTTGTCTCCTGCCCTATTTCTGATAGCCTATGTATTCCCTGCGCCAAAGTTCTCAGGTTGGTCCCAGTTCCCTCCTTGATGGCCCTAATAGTTTGGGGTTTTACCTTGAGCTCTGTGATCCACCTTGAGTTTATTCTTGTGCATGGATTGAGAGATAAGGGTCTTGGTTCATTTTTCTGTAGGTAGTATCTATTTTTTCAAGCACCGCTTGTTGAAGAGGGCATCTGCTTTCCATTGATATTTTTTGGTCCCTTATCAAAGATCAATTTTCTGTATGCTGATGTTTTATTTCTGGGGTTTCCCTTCTTTTCCATTGGTCTGAGTATTTGTCATACCAATACGATACAGTTTTGACCACTGTGGCTGTATAATAGGTGCTAAAGTCAGGTAAAGCAAGCCTTTGCACTTTGTCCTTCTTGAGGAGTTCTCTGCTAATTTTGGGCTTCTTCCCTCTCCATATGAAGTTGCTAATCAGTTTTTCCATTTCTTTGAAGAAAGATGAGGTTAATTGTATTGGTATTGCATTGCATTTATATAGTGCCTTGGGTAGAACTGACATCTTTGCTATATTGTCATCCAATTCATGAACATGG
>NW_022104341.1:45540275-45552384 GCF_000313985.2 Echinops telfairi
TTCCATATATAAAATCATATCATCTGCAAATAATGATAGTTTCACCTCTTCCTTCCCCAGATGAATACCTTTGATGCCTTTTCTTTGCATTTTGCTGTTAGCTAAAACCTCCAGTATGATGTTAAGTAGGAGTGGGGACAAGGGGCATCCTTGTCTGGTCCCTTTTTTCAGAGGGATTGTTTTCATCTTTTCTCCATTGACTACCACATTGGTTGTTGGTTTTTCATATATAGCTTGTATTATCTTGAGCAAATTTCCTTCTATTCCTTTCTTCTCGGGTGTCTTAAACAGGAGTTGGTGTTGGATGTTGTAGAATGCTTTTCCACATCTATCAATATTAACATGTAGTTCTTATAGTTTTTCATGTCATTGTGGAGAATGATACTAATGGTCTTTTGTATGTTGAACCATCCCTGGTATGAATCCCACTTGGGGATGGTAAATTATTTGTTTTATATACTTTTGTATTAAGGATTTTTGCATTGATGTTCATTAGGGATATTGGTCTGTTGTTTCTCGAGTCTTGGGGGATCCTTGCCCTGTTTCAATATCAGAGTTACACTAGCTTCATAGAAGGAGTTTGGGAGTTTTCTGTCTTTTTCTGTGTTCTGAAAGAGTTTGTGTAGGGTTGGTGTCAGTTTTTCCTGAATGCGTGGTTCAATTCTCCTGTGAAGCCATCTGGTCTAGGGGATTTTTATTTGGTAATCCCTTGATAACCTTGTCTATTTCTTCAATTGCTATGGGTCTGTTGAGATTCTTGATGTCCATTGGGGGTAGTCTAGGGAGGGATTGTTTTTCCAATAATTTGTCTTCTAAGTTGTTGAATTCGTTGGAGTATAGTCTTCTGTAGTACTGTGTAATTATCCTTTTGATTTCATTAGAGTCTATTTTAATGTCCCCTGTTTCATCCCTCATCCTTGCTATTGAAATTTGTTCATTCCTTTCTTTGCTTATGTTTTCCAGCAGTCTGTCAATTCTGTTTATCTTGCCAAAGAACCAACTTTTAACAGCATTATTTTTTCCTGTAGTTTTCTTATTTTTCCTCTCCTGAATCTTAGCCCTAATTTTTATTATTTCTTTACTTTTGCTATTAGTAGGCTTGTCCTGTTAACTCTGATCTAGTTGCTGTAAATTTTGTGCCAGCATATTAATTATAAGTATCTCTTCCTTTTTTATATGTGCATGTATTGCTATGAAACTTCTTCTGACAACTGCCCTTTCTGTGTCCCATAAGTTTTGGTTTGTCATGTTTCACTGTCATTGGTTTATAGAAATTTTCTAATTTCATATCTGAACTGGGCCAGTACTACACCTTTTTTAATAGTTATTCATTCTCTCATTGTTTGCCCTTGTTTTCTTCATCTTCCTTTTGTTGATATCCACCTCATGGCACAGTGGTCAGAGAGAGAAGTCTGTATGATATCAATGTGGTTAAATTTATGTAGATATGACTTATGCCCTAGCATGTGCTCTGTCTTTGAATATGTGCCATGTGGGCTTGAAAAGCATGTGAAATTTTTTGAATTTGGGTCAAGAGCTCTGTAAATATCTATCAGGTCAAATTGTCTAATTGTAGTGTTTAGTTCTATAACATCCTTGTTAACTTTCTTTCCCTGTGATCTGCCTTTCTCAGAGAGTGGAGTATTGAAGTCACCCACTATAATTTTTGAGCCTGTGATTTCTTTTTTTATCTTTTGGAGCATTTGGTTGACATATTCAGCGGGACTCTCATTCAGGGAATATATGCTTAAAATGTTTAGTGGTTCTTTGTCTACCTTTCCCTTGAATATTATATACTGTCTCTCCTTATCTTTTTTTTAATGGTTTTCACTTTGAGGTCAATATTATCCAAGATTAGGATCGCAACCCTTGCTTTTTTGAATTGCTGTTTGCTTGGTATATTTTTCTCCAGCTTTTGATTCTCAGTCTATTTTTGTCTGTAGTCTTTAGATGTCTTTCCTGTAGCCAGCACATTGATGAGATATGTTTTGTAAGCCAGTTTTCTGTCTGAAATCTTTTAATGCCTGAGTTTAGTCCATTGGTATTTAGGGCTATTACATCCATCTGTGGACTCTGTGATTCCATCTTAAAACTTTTGTGTTGGGTGTTTTCCTACTTCCCTTATCAGTGTGTTGTGCCTGTGTATGTGTGTGTGTGTGTTTCATTCTTGATTTTGTTCCACCCTTAAACCAGTGCTATCTTGGAGGCTGATTTTTATTTGTTGCCCTTTGGGTTGGGTTCTATGTGGCAGTCTCTTATTTGTGCTCAGTGAGTGCTGTTCTTCTGCCCATACTGGGTCAGCAATGATCTTTTGTAGGGCTGGGTTTCTTCTAATTTATTCTTTGAGTTTTTCCTTGTCTGGGAAGACTCTTACTTCTCCATGTATCTTAATAATTTGGCTTGATAGAGGATTCTTGTGTTTGCATTATTCTCCTTCCATTTTTGGAATTTGTTACTCTACTCTCTCCTCTTCTTCATTATATTTGCTTATAGCTCTTTGAATATTCTTATTTGGGAACCTTTATACGTGATTCCTTGTTTTTCCCTAGCTGTTCATGATTTTCTCTTTTTCCTCAAAGTTGGGATTGTTTAACTCTTATGTACTTTGGTAACCTCTTCTTGGGATTCAGTCTAGCTGGTGTTTTTTCTGCCTCCTGACTGGCTTCCTGGTTTTCACTCACTACCTGGGGAAGTTTTCCTCCAAGAATTCTCTCGCTGTTTTTTCAGATGACTTCTTTGTTGTGTCCTCCTCCAGTAATCCAATTATTCTGATGTTCCTATTCATAGCATCAGACATAGCTCTTAGGTTTTCTTCAGCTTCCCTAATGATCTTATTAGACTTTTGTTCACGTTTGTTAAAGTCTGCTTGGCTATCCTCTAGGTCACTGGTGCAGTTCTCTGCCTCCTCCAGTCTATTGGCAAAATCTGTGAGTCTGCTACTGGTTTTTGTGATCTCATCCCTAAAGTCTTATATTTCCCTTTGCTGTATGGTCTTTATCACTTCTATCATTTCATCCTTTTTCTGTATTTCTTCCCTCATATCACAATGCTCCAAGCAGCATTGTGAAAATCTCTTTTTGTAGCAGATCAATGTCTGCTTCTTCTAGGCACATCGTTAGGTTCAGGATATCTGACACTGTGTTTTGTTCCTCCTGTTTTTTCCTCTGAGGTTGTGGGAGCTGATTGCTGTTTGCGTTGCAGCATTTTAGAGGAATCAGGTGCCATTTTCCAGAGAGTCGAAGAGCACTGGGATTTCTGGGAGACTCATAGTAATGCTTCTTCAAACATGCCTGCAGCTAATTGCATTATGGAATTGGCCTACCATTTTATCCTTCTGTGACTTCACTTTACCAGTATTCTGTTATTTGGAGGGCAAGTTGGATGGTCTGCTCAGGGGACACTGGTTGGATTGTTGAGAATCTGCAAGGATGGTGCTGCACTGGGTGATCTCACAAGAACCCATGTTGGGTGTGGCCCACGGCAGCTTGGGGCACCACCGAGGGTGTGTGGCTGTGCCTGAGATAACGGTAGTGACACAGAAGGCTGTTGGGTGTGCCCACTTTTGTGGAGAGCCCCGTGAATGGTGGGTGGAATTTCCCTGGTCAGGTATATCCCTGCAGAGGTTCCCACAACAGCGTAGAGCATTGGTGAGTGTTGGCCAAGCTGCCTTAGGTCATCTGAGGCACTACAGCAGGCTGGAGGAAGTTCCCTCAGTCACCTGGTACCACAGAGGATGGATAGGCATGTAGGATTTCTCCTGGAAGAAGGTGGGCAGGATTTCCCCAGCCACATGTTAAGCACTGCAATGGGTGGGTGGTCGGAATTTCGCCTGGAGTAAGGTGCGTGGGCTTTCCCCAGTCTGCGAGGATGGAGCGCTCCCAGCTGGGTGGATGTCAGGCATAAATGCCCTAGGCTAAGGAGAGTGGCCTGGAGGTTAGCAGTGAAATGAGAGAAAAGGAAAGAGAATAAGAAAAAAAAACTGAGCCTGCTGAGACTGTGGGGGGGGGGGAGGAAGAGAGGAAACAAAAGTAACAATATAGCTGAGCCCTGATCCCTCACTGTGGGCTTGTAGAGGTTTAAACCCCGTCTCGAGGAGGCAGCAAGCTTTGGCTATGTTGAGATAAAGCCCTTGGGCTGGCTCCAAATGATCCCGCCTTTGGCCAAGACATTGGCGGGGCTAAGGTCAAACCCTAGCAGGCCTCCACTGTGGTAAGTCAAAAGCCCCTACCTCCTCAAAACCTAGTGGATCTGTGCCTACTTATCTCTATGATGCTCCTCCTGTGACCCAGCTATGTGGAATTTCTCTCTTAGTAACGCTCCTGCTCTGATTTCTGCAGAGTCCCTCTGGTATGTTGACTCGGTTGTCATCTTGCCAGAAGTCCCCTTTTTACACATTTTAAAGGAATACTTTTAGTGTATAACAGCACACTATGAATTCGTAGGATAGATTTTGTTATTTGATTAGTGTAGTTATTTTTTTCTCAAGTCATAAAAGGAAGAGCATAAACTAATTTTAGTATCTAATAGTCGGTCTGTTATTTTCGAGAAGAAAATAATGTATACATTTTCTTGTATTCAAGATTTATGAGACCTTGATTAGATAAATGACTTGATATAACAAAGAGATTAAAATGTAATCAAATCCCACTTATGGATATACCAAATAACATTGTTGCCCAAAGAATAAATTAGTTCTTACGTGTATAGGCTTCACTGCAGAAATGACGTGTGAGCTGAGTCTTATGCACGGAAAGGCACACAAAATTCAGGTAGATGTTTTCATTCTCTTCTTGCTTCCTTTTTTAAAACATAAGCTAATATCTTAATTGTCTATGCCACCCAAGAAACAGGTGTCAATTGTAATAAGTAATTTAATTTCCTGTTAACTTGTTCATCTAAGTTTGACAATTTTGTTTGTGAATTGGTTTTCTATTGATGTGTAGCTAATTGCCACAAACTTAGCAACGGAAAACAACAGATATTCATCAATGTACAGTTTCCATGGGTCAGGAGTCTGGGAATGACTTATCTGGGTCCTCTAGTTTTACAAGGTTAAATCTAAAGTGGAAACTAAAGCTGTATCCATATTTGAGGCTTGGGATCCTCTTCCAAATGTATTGATTATTGGCAGAATTCCATTCCATGTGGATGCATGACTGAAAAATCAATCCTAGAGGCTAACCTCATTTCCCAACCATATGGTTCTTTCTACAACATGGCAGTTAAAACCAACAGGACAGCATTTCTGTTGCCTCTAAACTCTCAAAGATCCATTGTCTCTGATGTTTACACCTTTTTAAAATGCATCTCCTAATTATATCACACCCAGAATAATCTTTAGTCAGCTGATTAGGGACCTCAATTACATCTGCAGAATCCCTTCACTTTTGCCATATACTGTACCCTAACCAAAGGAATGATATCCAGTTTTATTCACATATTAGTGCACACTCAAAGGAAAAGAATCATACAGGACATGTAGGCCAAAAAGAATGTATTCTTGGGGGCTTTCTTTGGATTCTTCCCACCACACTGTTTTAAAATGTTAATATAATTTGAAGACTGCAAATTATGTTTTATACTGAACATTCAAATAGACTGGAAATACTGAAAAACTGAGCTTGCTAAGTTTTCAGTTTGTATTTAATAAACATATTAAACAGTTGAACAGCTGTTATGTAAATTAGTTATAGCTATAATAACCTTAGTAGGCATAGTTTGTAACTTTTTCTCTTAAAATAACCTTAACTGAATGAATACACATTATATTTTAAGAACTGAAATGAAAGCTTTTCGTTTCTCAGTAAACATGGACAATTTTGAAATTTTCCTCTTTCCTCTTTTAATAAAATTTTAATACTTAGATTTATATACTGTTAACTATTGTGAATTTGGCTGGTAACATTCCCCTAGCAATATAAAGGGGGAGCCTGCATACTGTTCATAATTGGCAGTACCAGGTTGCTTAGCTACCTATCTTTTTAATTTGAGATATTAGGCATTTCAATAATAGGTAGCCTTTAGGTATTTAAGTATTTGTTCATGACACATTATGGTGTTTTATGTGTGCTTTTTACCTTTGTATTATAACTGTTATTGTGAAAGATTTGAAAAAAGAGAGAATGGAGTGTATTTAATAGCAGTCAATAGAGTGCCTTAACTACATAAAATCAGTCATTTTATGAGAAGGTCTAATATGAACACAAATGAAATTACAAGATATACTTTGATAAGAACTTACTTCAAATGCAGCTGTACTACACAATGCAGTAATTACAACAATCTGTTATTGGATTGTAAGTAAAATCATTGTAGAATGTCTAAAATGTTACCTGTAGTTGTTTTAAAAATAGCAATACTGTTATGCAGCAGCAAAATCATTAAGTACATACCTAAAACACACTTCATTATTTTATGTTGCTGTCACACTATTTGTTACTTGTTAAAATGAAATATCATATACTATACAATATAAACCTGCTATATCTAATTGGAAAAGGTGAATATATAAAGATATTTCTAGGTGGAATAATTTAATATACATGGATATGATGCATACTTTCTCCCTCTACCTGAATATTATTGTGAAAATATATACGGATTGTTAAAAATACACATTTCACTACAGAGGAGAGTAACAATCCTACTTCCCCCACAGTGTCTCTTTCCAAGACTGTAAGGGAAAGATAGAAGTAAGAAGCACTGTAGCTCCCTTAAATTGAGGGAGGGGGCAAGTAACCTTCGTGAGGTTTACCTCTGAAGACATCTGTTGTTGTTAGGTGCCATTGAGCCGATTCCCACACACAGAGACCCTCTGCACAAATCGCTGCCTGGTCCTGCACCATCCTCACAGTTGTTCTTATGTTTGAGCCCACTGTTGAAGTTATGGTGTCAATCCATCTTGTTAAGGGACTTTTTTTTTGCTGCCCATCTATTTTACCAAGGATGATATCCTATTTGAGGGGCTGCTCTCTCCTGACAATATGTCCAATGTACATGAGATGATCTCTTATCGTCCTTGCCTCAGGGAGCATTCCAGTGATGTTTCTTCCAAGACAAATTTGCTTGTTATTTTGACAGTCCATGGTCCTACCAATGTTCTTCACCAGCAGCCACCACAATTCAAAATGCATTGTTTCTTCTTAGGTCTTCCATATTCATTGTCCAACTTTCATATACATATGAGACAATTGAAAATACCATGGGTTATGTCAGGCCAAGTCCCCAAAGTAACTTCCTTTAAAGAGTTCTTTGTGCAGCAGATTTACCCAATCCAATGTGTGGTTTGATTTCTTGACTGCTGCTACTATGTGCATTGATTGTGGATCCAAACCACCATAGTATGACACACTGACAGGTCATAGGCAGTGAGCAAGAGAAGAATCACGCAAAACAAGGATATAGTTACTTATGCTGCATGTTTTTTTGGCAGAATAAGTCACAAAGCCAGGTTATTCCATGTGAGAATAGAGAATCTATCGCCTGCGGAAAGCTTCTATAAAGCCCCACTGCAAAAAAGAAAAAAAAAGACACAAGAAAGAATACTACTTTGGGCCACTTTCACCATCAGTCTACCACATTGGGTGAATGAATGATTTAAAGATGTTCTTGGGACAGTATCATCCTTCTCAGTGCAGAATTCATTTTAGCACTATAAACTAATACCACTTCTCTCTGTACTTTTAGCCTGTTGTCTTCTTATTTCATATTATTGTCTCTTATGCTATTTATTTTCATTTTTCCCGCATTTGAGTTCATGCTAAATAAAACCATACCAAAATTTTTGATTTTTCAACTAAATTTTACTCAAAGGTGTGTTGTTTTTTTTTCAGGATGATGTTTCTTTATATATAGGAGCATTTTCATAGAACTCATTTTGGGTTTTATTCTTCTGAGTCAGGATCGACTTGATGTAGCTAACAACAGTTTCAAGCTGTGGTGTATGTGTTTGTATAAGTGTGTGAGTTTTCAAATACCTAAATTACAATACCTAATTCAAATACCTAAATACCTAGTTGTTGGGTAAAATCAGCATCTTTTCTCAGTTTTGTTAAGTAGGTTCCTAGGAAACAGGAATAATGATTATCCTTTCCTAGTTTGTAGGGTAAAAATGTTTAAGGATCTTCTTTTTAAACTCTGGCATGAAGTGCTTTTTTGTTTTGTAGAAAAGAGATAGACAGAACCTGACTAGTATTTAGTTCTGTCTGGTTCACTTGTGACTCATCCTTATGACGTTTATGTCACTTATTGTTCATAGAAAACGCATTGCCATTGGGTCCATTCAGACTCATGGCAACTCTAAAGGGTGGAGTAGAAGTGGTCCTTTATGAGGACAGAAGACCTCATCTTCCTCTTGTGGAGTTGCTGACAGATGTCAGTGGCTGACCTTTGGACTAGCTGCCGAGTATTTACACTGTACCATTAGTACTCCTGGTCTTTAATATAAGTATGTGTAATGTTAATTATTCTATATTTTGTACTAAAATGAAGGTTCTTCATAATATTACACAGAGAGCACTGTGGCTTCCAGAATGCCATTTGAAGTAGTTTGAGAAATATTGGACTTAATGTGCAGGATAATAAAAGGCAAGGCATTTTATATCTTCACACATATGACCAAAAGCAGTGTGTTCTTTTGAGTGGGAAGTAACATGAGAAAACAGCATTAATATTTTGGAGGGTAGGGCATTCTGGAAGGTAGAGAAGAAGGGGAGTGATAATGAGATGTTACTACTGTAAATATTGATATATAAGTTCATGTTAAACATTTTATTGACAGTTCCTAGTATTCTAACACTGTAATCTAAATTGAAATATTCAGTTAGATTTCTCTTCCCATAGTTGTACAAGTGAATTTTGAATTGATGAAAAGTTGTGCGAATGCTAATAGTTTGGCTGACAAAAATAACTTTTTGAAAATACTGCTCCCTCAAAACTGGCAAATGTATATATATAGGAAACATTTTGTATTGACACCTTAGTATTGTCTGTGGATTTAGTTTTTATGAAATATAAGGATATTCTACATTTATGTAGGGCTTTGTAATTTTACAGTGCATTCAGCCATTTGCCCATAAATCCATAGCATATGTGAAAATTATAGAAGTTCTCAAATTTCATTAGTTGGCTAACTAAATCCCTAAACATTAATACTTTAGACAATTATGTTACTTTTTAATGTTGTTCTGCTTATCCCTGTTTAACTGAACGATTCTTTTCTTTTACTACATGTAGTCACACAAAATGAAAGGTGTCTGCGAAGTACTTTGAGTTTCACACCATCACTTTCTGGATAGGAATGAGTGGCTTTAGACTGAATCTCAAAAAGAAAACCACATCATCTTAGTAATTGTGCATTCATTAATTCTTATGAGATGTTGGTTACTATGTCCGTTTTACAGAAATCCAGAATAGAGAAGTGACTTATTTAGGTAACATAGGCTTATGAAAAATGTATTAAAAGTAAGGCTTGAATTCAACCAAATCCTCCCATGCTGTTTGAACCATGCCATATCATAGCATAACCTGATTTAAAGTTTTTATTTCTTTTTAATTTCCAAAACTATAAACATATGCTTAAGACCACCATTACTTAAGAGGAAGAGTGCTAGATGCCCTGGCTTTGTAGGGGAAAAATACACTAGATGGGGATACCTCTGAAGAGGTTTATGGACCTTTTTTGGACTTAGTTTATATGACGACTGAAGTACAAGCCAGATTATGTTTCTTTTAACTCTGTTCTTTTATAAAGTATTATTTTCAAATCATAGTTATCTTTACAATCATGACCTCTAGGTGGAACTAAGCAGAACTCATAAAGCGATCATGGTCACAGACCTCATATCAGGGCCATTATATAGCTGCTGAAATGCAATAAGATGGGGAGGAACTAGTATGTCTCTTCTCACCAGGGAAACATGCCCAACACTTGGCTAACTGTGGGAAGAGGAGGGAATGGAGAAAGAAATATTAAATGGATATAGACAGACTTTGCCCCTAGGGCATTTTCAGAAAGAGAAATGATAACGATAGTTAGAATAGTTGTTTGGATCTAAACATAGATCAAATACTATGACAATTCAAAGAAGAGACTATTTCATCTGGGGAGATCTGGAGGATTAGGCATTTGAGTTGTGTCACTTTTGAATAGGTAGAAAGGGAATGGAATATTCTATCTCAAAGGAGACACACTGTGAAAAGCACCATGCATAAAACAAGTATTTGTTGAGCATATGAATAAAAGGTGTGAGTTAGCATTTGTTATTCTACTGATTTCTTAATCAAATATGTGAATATTTCTTAAGTACCTGCCACAGTATCAGGTAAGTGCCAGCGATATAGCAATGAACAAAATAAGAAAGGCCCTCTTGGAACTACATTTTGCAAGACAGATAAAACTAATCAACATGCATATGAGTGGACTTCAAAAAGGTTTTGGGGAAATTTCCTCCTCTTTTTAAATTTAATTTTTCCCTGAACATGAGAATTCCCTTCCTGTGTAATTTTAGGTTGAAAAAGACAGTTAAGCTACTGAGTACCTTGGGTGAGCACATATGGTTAAATAGAATGATCAGAGAAGATCTTGAGAAAACAAAATGTAAATAGAAACTGACCTCTGTGAGAGATACTGTTTGAAGTCTTTATTTGGTGCTATACCAATGTACTTAATACGACTAAATTGTTTTGGGGTGAAATTGACTTGATTCTGGCTCAAGTTGTTATTTGGCTTACGTGCTATCAAATTGGTTCCACCTTACAGCGACCTTATACACAACAGAAGGAAACACTTCCCAATCCTGGGCTATCTTCATGATTGTTCCTGTGCTTGAATCCCTTGTTGTAGCCACTGTGTCAATCAGTGTCCTTGAGAGCCGTTCTCCTTTTTGCTGCCCCTCAACTCCACCAAACATGATGTCATTGTCCAGGGACTGATCTCTCTTGACAACCTGTCCAAAGTATGTAAGACTAAGCCTTGCTATCTTTGCCTCTAAGGACCACTCTGGCTGTACTTCTTCAGGTATGGCCAGAGATCATTAAAGGACAAAATGACAGAACGATTTGTCCTTTTAGTGCTCACGGGTACTTTCAATATTCTTCTCTAGCACCATAATTCAAATTCATCAATTCTTTTTTTGGCCATCCTTATTCATTGTCCAGCTTTCACATGCATGAGGCCATTGATGCATATGAGGCACTGGCTTGGGCCAGGTTCAACTTAAGTATCGTCCTTCCTTTTCAGTACTCTAAAGAGGTCTTGTGCAGCAGCTTTACCAAATGCAATATGTCTTTGATCTCTTCACTGGTGTTTTCAGGAGCTTTGATTGTGAATCCAAGCAAGACAAAATCCTTGACAACTTCAAACTTTTCTCTATTTATCATGTGACTTATTGGTCCAGTTGTGAAGATTTTGGTCTTCTTTCTTGAATTGTAATCCATACTGAAATTTGCAACCCTGATCGTCATCAGCAAGGGCTTCAAGTACTCCTCATTTTCAGCAAGCAAGGTGGTGTCATCTGCATATTGCCAGTTGTTAATAATAAGTCTTTTTCCAATCCTGATGCCACATTCTTCTTCATATAACCCAGCTTCTGTATGATTTGCTCAGCATACAGATTGAATAAGTAGGATGAGAAGATGTAACCCTGCCGCATGCCTCATAGTGATCCTAAAGGCAACAGAATAAAACACTTGGCCTGTCCTGCACCATCCTCATAATCATTCTTATGTTTGAGCCTGTTGTTATACCTGCTATATCAGTCCATCTCATTGAGGGTCTTTCTCTTTTTCAGTGACCTCTATCAAATATGATGCCTTCCTCTAAGGTCTGGTAGCTCCTGATAACAAGAGACAGATATGGTGGAGTGAAATTTCTTAATATGGCTCTTCTATCCAAGACTCTGTAAATCCCACCAACTGATTGGGTGGGGCTATTCAAGTAAGGCGTGTTTTAACATTAAGAGAAAGTATTGGTCAGTTTTCATTACAACTCCCCTGACACTAAAGATGAACCATCTTTGAAGCAGCTGTAAAGAGTACAGAAACCCTGGGGAATTTGGGAGAGCACTGACACTAAGGATGAACCATCCTTGAAGCAGCTGTAAAGAGTACA
>NW_022104341.1:45552670-45567741 GCF_000313985.2 Echinops telfairi
GGGAATTTGGGAGAGCACATTCAAGATCTCTGTCTCAAGGAGGACACCAAGACCAGATACATCGTGGACTGTGAGACTCAGACGAGCAGCATCATGACTATGGCATACCTTCTCCTCAGCTGTCCTGAGATTATGGAACTGTGGGACAGAGTGACAAGCAGGCTGACTTGCTGGCCCACTGAGGCAAAGTTCAGGGTACGCTGGGGCTGAATGACTAAGAGTTAGACAAAGACTTGAATATCACTTGGCTGAGAAACTAAGAACTGAGACTTGGCTGCTGACTGAGGAAACCAATGACTATAGCCCTATGTTGGCTGATCCTGACTTGTAACAGATTTACACGGGGCTGGGGGAGGGACCCAAACCAACCTTTTGTTTGTTTATTTTCAAAGCTATGTATTTGAAATTTTTTTTTTGCAAAACAAGTTATCACCTTCAAAGTACTCTCCATTCCATTCTTAGAAACATTTTTCAAACTCATCTATTTGGATGACTGACAGTACCTCCCTTGTTTTTTTTCTTTACTTCTTTTATGCCATCAAATATTGTCCTGTCATGTCCTTCTTCATTTACGGAAACAAAAAGAAGGCGCACGGAGTTAGGTCAGGTAAGTAAGGTGTGTGGGGCAAGAGAGGTGTGCTGTTTTTGCCAAAGTTATAGGAGCAAAACCAGTCCCCGTCTCCCACCACAAATGAGGCTTTTAAAGTCACCCACTGTTATCTTTTCATAGCCTCTAAATAGAAAGCTTGATTAACAGTCTGACCTGGCAGAATGAACTCCAAATGCACTATCTCCCTCACATCACATCCAGATTTTTTTTGGTACCCCCTTGTGGTGGTTGCCTGATCTAGTGTCAACTTGAGACTATTAATAATGAAGGGGTGGAGTTTAGCCTGTCAGTCAGATCGCAGCTTGATGACCTCATTTGGAGGTACTGTGGAGATAAATAGCTCAGTGAATGCCAGACCCACTCTCATTCTCTGCTTGACATTTCTGCTAACAAGCCACATGGAGCTATGCTGAGTAAGCCAGAGCCCTGGAGCTAGAGGAGCCACATGGAGACCCACACCAGCACTGAGATGCTTCCACCACCACTGGACCCACAAGATTTCCACCCACTGGCCTGTGAACTTCCTGTATTTGGCGTCATTGCATGTGTTGTGAGAGTCTGAAAAGGAATTTACAGACTGGTAATGGACATATGGGCTAATATTGAACTTATGGACTTGATCTGGATTGGGATAAGTTGTTTTCTTAATATAAAATTATACTTTATATAAAGCTCTTATATATATATATATGGGTGTCTATGAATTTGCTTCTTTAGTCAACCCAGACTAACACACCCCTCCTAATAAACCCTGTCATTGTGAGTATTGTCTGTGGGTTCCATGTGGCCCAGCATAGACATAGATTAGGAATGAGAGGAATGGTTGGTGTCAGAGTAGGTGAAGAAAGAGGGAGTGTGGGGCATGTCTGACCCCTGCCTCGCAGCAAAGGGGAACCAGAGGAGGTCAGACATGGACCTCATACCATTCTTTGCAACAAAGTCTCACCAACCTCGTTTCTAAGGAGCATTCTGCCTGTACTTCTTCCATGACATTTCTTCTTCTGGCAATCCATGATATATTTGGTATTATTCTCCAACAGTATAATCCAAAGGTGTCAATTCTTCTTTGGTTTCCCTATTTCACTGCCCAATGTTCACATGCATATGAGGCCATTGGAAATACCATGGCTTGGGTTAAGTACCTTACTCTTCAAAGTGACATTTTTAAAGAGGTCTTTGCCGAAGATTTTCCCATTCCTTATGTCCTTTGATATCTTCACTGCTGCTTCTATGAGTAGTTGATTGTGGATCCAAGTAAAATGAAATCCTTAAAAACTTCAATGTGTTCCCCATTTATCATGATGTTGTTTATCAGTTCTATTGTGAGGATTTCTGTTTTCTTTATATTGTTGTATAATCCATAATGAAGGCTGTAGTCTTTGATTTTTATCAGTAAGTGCTTCAAATCCTTTTCACTATATATAATCTGCATATCATAGCTTGTTAATGAGTCATTTTCATATAGTACACCTTCTTAGCTTATTTGCCCAGGACCAGACTGAATAAGCATAAAGAAAGGGTACGACACTTTCTTGATTTGAAACCATATAGTATGCCCTTGTTCTGTTTGAAGGGCAATGTATAGGCTCCTTGTGGGTATAACATAATGTTCTAGAATTTAATTACTTCAAAATGTTATCTATAATTTGTCATGTTCCATAGTCAAATGATTTTGCATAGGTAAACCAGGTAAACATCTAAATTACTAATTCCAAAAACTGTCAGAGCAATTCTACTCCCCCTTAAAACAGTGAAATATCTATACTTCATCAATATTTGCTTTATGCATTGCTGAATAATTTACTTGTTAAATTTAACATGTCATTCTTGTTTTGCAGAAACCCAAACTGAAAGATTGGCATCCTCCTGGTGGTTTTATTCTGGGATTGTGGGCGCTTATTATCATGGTTTTCTTCAAAACATATGGAGTGAAGCATATGAAGTTCATTTTCTAGACGTGATTTATGAAGAAGATGACACAAAAGACTGCTGCCTTTGGTCTAAGATCTTTGTCATTATGTGTGTTTATATATTGCCCTGTGTGAATTGACTAAAAAAGTATAAGGAAACTGTAAACTGTGTGAAGTAGTGATTTTTTTAACTTAAAGAAAAATCATATTGTAATTTTATTGCTTAATGACACTGAATATGTATCAATTTTCTTTTCTTTGTAGAAGGCATAAAGAGACTAGAATATATTGGTTTACCCCTTATTTATCCACTTTTCTCTGGAGAAGAAAAAAAAATGTGAAGACGTTAAAGTCTCACTAGTAAAGGTAACTTCTGTTAGTATTTTATGCATGTTCTCTTTACATATATTTCTCACAATAGAAACACAGAACATGACAGTTTGAAATTTCCTTTTCCATTTTATAAGAGAATCGTAGTTTCTTCAAGCAGTTTCATAGAGTGCACTGTACACATGCACAGTGATTCATTAAGTGCTCTTCTGCAGTTAATCACTTGTTCCTAATATTTCCCTTTTGTTCCTATTAAAAGGTATACTATCTTACTGCCAGTCACTCGTGGAAGTGTGCATTCCTAATTATAAATAAGTATGAAAATTAGATTTCGAAGCTGTGGTGCTGACAGTCTCCAGCACCTTTCTGCTGTCAGTTTATCTGGGAAATGTAAGGCATTTGGGAATTTGAAATAGTGACTGCTCAACAAAAGCAGCCTCCATTGTTTTTCATTTTTAAACATCATGTTCTACAAGTTCGCCTCTTCAGTTTCTACTTTGACAAAGACAAGCAAAAGGGATTTTTATTTCATTCTATTTAAGGTAATCCTTTCTGATTAGCTGGCTCTAGACTCTACCTGACAACAACCCTACAGCCTGGGTGACTGATGGGGATTTTGTCTTCGTGCCATGCTTCCATGTTTGACTGGTGAATTACCTAAGGGAGGAAACGTCCTTTCGGGTCTTAAGTTGTTTTTTTGCCTACCGGTCATCTCTGCATCTTTGGGATAGCTGGAAATAGTATTGCGATTGTGCTTTGTGATCAACCCTAGATACCATTCTTTCTTTTTAAAACTTTGCATATGAGGGGGCACAAAATGGAAAGTTCAGTGTTGATATCCTAAGGGGTCCTTTTATATGTTTTATTCAGAAACGTATATGTTAACTGTTACAAATATCTTCTTTATAAGTATTAGTGTCATTGAGCTGGCCGCTTCTTTTCCACAAGAAAGCCTCCCAAATTAATATTTATTAGGATTTGTGTTTCTTTTCTCACTAAATATATTACCTTTTAAAATACATATAAAATGGTCATACTTTCCCAAGTAGAAGATTGACTATGCTAGCTCCTAAGTTAGAAGAAAGAATATTCGGGCTTTTGCGAGCTCTTGGCCTTTGTTTTGATTGATGTTTATATTGGTGTGCTGTTTAAATGAAGAAGGAAATATTGTGATTATATATAGAGAGTGATCATTTTGTGCACAGAAAAAGGAGAAAAAAGAAACTTTACATTTGTATAGCCTGATCATTATACAGCTTAGCGATAAAAAGGTTTACCATATCACCCTCCAGCTATACAAAGTTATGAACATCATGGTAGGGCAGAAATTCTTGGAGTAGTAAAGGACGTATGATTGTTCCTTGAGCCAAAGTCATTTCGTTTGGATATAAAGAAACCTATCGTGATGGCAAAGACTTCTGGAAAGAAAGAGATTCCTCCTCACAGGTTGTAGAAGGTGCTCTTCTTATTAAAACCAAAGTGGGAAAAGTAATATTGCATATATTATACAGGATCGATTTTGCCCAGGCAGAGTTTCAGAGGGCAGTTATTTCTCTCTCTTTCATTATCAAATTTTCAGAATATAGTAGTGAAAAAACTAAAAATATGTTAAATGCTTAGCTTGTAACAGTAATCTTTTTACATAAAGTTTATTCTGCCTTCAGTAGTAAATATAAGCGAGTATATTTAGAAGGAAAGATGTTAACTAGAATTAAATGGTCTGCCTTTTAAATGATAACGTAAAAGCACATTTTTTAAAATTCCGCTTGTGCCACAAAAGCTGAAAAACAGAGGGGTGTGTATGGTATCTCATAGTGCGGTCTAGAGATGAGGCAATGTTGTGACTAAACACTTTGGAAATTGTAAATATATGGTGGCATTATTATTCTCATGTCTGCTGAGGAAGATACCATGGGGAAAGTTAATAGTTACAGTGCTCCTCTTTCTGTTTCACTGATTTACCTTTCTAAGCTTTCCAATGTGGTTCTTATTCTCTGCGGTATTCCCTTTCCTCCCCGGTGTGTCCTTCAGAGGGAAGAGGAGTGCAGATAAATGGACCCCAGCATCTTGTCCTGGCATTTGGGGGAGGGACAGGGTATAATGATGCCATCCGACAAAGGCAGTCTGGCTGAACAAAAGAAACCAAATGATGTTTGGTTTCAAAATTTCAAAAGATGTTCATTTAGAGTTTTTAAAAGAGAACTATACTTTGGATGAAATGCTAATTAAATTGGATCAAGAGAAAATAGAATTAAGTGCAAAAAATAATGTATGGTCTCAATTTTTACATATCCTCAGCTAGTTGAAAATGATGATTCCCACAACAAGCATAACTCAATTTGTTTCTGCTTACAGGGAATATTCTACTATGTTATATATTGATAGCATTTTTTCCATTATGTATGTTGCGTGGCAGAGTTACAGTTACTGTGGGAATCATAATTTGTAATTTTGACTTGTGTGTTCCTAGAATCACTACAACAAATGTTGCATTAACAGAACTTTTATCCAGTTGATTATATGAAAATTAAGCCCATCTACAGAAGGTACTGTTTAACTTGTGAAATATTGTATAACTATACCACAAGGTATAGCTATAAAATAATAAGACTGGTAACCATTTTTGCTTTATGGAATCAGCCTCTTTACTTCTTCATCTTATTTTATACCCCTGGGCATTTTCAACAAAGAAAGTATTCTCCAATATTGCTGTTCTGTTGCTGGCAGCTCCACATGTACCTGTCGGAAAAGTTAACTACCTGCTGCTTAAAGATGAAAGCTTTTCAATTAATGGTCAATACATCTTGGTGGTAACCAGTCCTTTTTCTTTTTTTTGATGCTAATTGTTTGGAAATGTGCTATGAAATACTGTGTTTACTAACTATGTAAGCTTTTAATTAATATAGAACCATTATAGATGGAAGTGTAATCAAGAAACTAGTTATTAGAAATGCGTTTGTTTCAGACATTAAAGGGTGCTCATGGTCATTCTTGTTTCACCAATGTTGCTTGCAGCCTTAAAGTCCTCGTAAGATTTGCCCAAAGTACACCCAGTTACAACGTTTGCTCAGTGAGGGGGGGGGGTGTGTGTCATGTGATATAATCTGGGTTCAGTGTGCCTTCCTCTGACCAGGATCAGCTGGGACAAACAGTGAAGGTGTCTTAAGTGGCATTAAATAAGGTCATAGATGCAGTCAGTGCCTGGCACAGGTGAAGTTCAACATTCTGCTCTTTGTTGGGTAGGACTAAACCGACGTCTTGTTTTGAACGCCCACTCAGTTCTGGGCACTGTCTTACACTGACCTGCTTATAGCAGACAACATTTTGGAGTAAAAACTGACACGCTTATCTCCAAACGCAAACCCCAGATCATAAGGATTTTAATTCAGTTGGAATTTCACATATATTCTTTGCCACTTTCCCTTCTCCCCCAATCACATGCTAATCAGAACATTTTTAGTTCTAAATGATAGAAAGCAAACTGAAAATTAGGTCCAAAGGGGAATTTGCTAACGGGGTGTTAAACCCAAGGCCATCCAAGCAATTCCAACTCACAGTGGCCGTGTAGGAGAGCAGGGCTGCCCCATGTGGTGTCCAAGGCTGTAAATCTGTACAGAGCAGATGGCTACATCGCTGTCCTATGGAGCTTTTGGCTAGCAGCGGAGGACGTAACCACTGTGCCACCAGGGCTCCTAAGAGGATGATTGCCTATGTCAGATAGTCTTGAAGAGGGGAGTCAGGTCTGAAGCTCAAGAATGGAATGTCAACTGACTTCTCACATAGCTGATAACCCCAGAGTCTCATGTTCCATACTTTTACCACCAACAAGAGGAAGTGTTCCTTCTTCCTTGAATTCCAGCTTGAAAAGAC
This sequence comes from Echinops telfairi, assembly GCF_000313985.2. Classification (NCBI taxonomy): domain Eukaryota; kingdom Metazoa; phylum Chordata; class Mammalia; order Afrosoricida; family Tenrecidae; genus Echinops; species Echinops telfairi. Next base: position 45,559,391 of record NW_022104341.1, read on the forward strand.
CTGTGGCAGAGTTGGTTACATTTAACCATCAGGAGTTCCACTTGGCTGGGAAGCCAGTGTTATGTAAACACACAGTGCTTGTATGAACTCAACTGGAGAAAGAGGAAGTGGGGGATCCCCCTTTAGCTTTAACCATTGTTGGCAAGTTGATTCCAACTCAGAGAGCCGAGAACTGTGGAACTGCTGTCCACAGGGCTTTTAACAGCTGGTTTTCCACAAGTAGATTGCCAGGACTTTATTCCATATTGCCTTTGGACAGCGCCATCCTCCAACCTTTCTGGGGCAGCAGGGGCTGTCTATTCCCATACAGACTGTCAGTCCTGGAAACCCTATGTAAAGTCACTCTAAGTTAGAATTGACGCCATGGCAGTGAGTTTGGGGTTTGGTTCTGAGTAGCTCCCAACTCCAATCTTGCTGTCAGCCATGGAACTCATTAAGAGTGTGCACCATTGTATTAGTCTGGGAACTTTGGAGAAACAAATCCACAGCAACTCATGTATAAGAGAGTTTTACGTAAAGAAAATGTGCATCACGAAAACATCCCAACCCAATGCTGCCCAAGCCCACAAGTCCAACATTAACCCATTAACCCAACGCCAGTTCACAAAGTCCTCCACCTCACAAAACAGAGGCAATGATGCCGACTGCAGGAGGAAAGCTGAGTCAGTGAACGAACAAGCATCTCAGCACTAGCAGGGGTCTCCACACGGCTGCTCCAGCACCCAGGGCTGCATCGGGATAGGTCCGTGTAGCTTCTCCTTGGGGATGTCTTGTATGAAGTCAATCTTGCAAGCTGAAGCAGGGAACTGCTAAGGCAGCTGCACCCTAGTGCGACCATCACAAAGCAAGAGACCCGAGAACTAGAAAGGCGAGGCTCACCACCCATTTATCCCTCCGCCTTTCAATTAGCCCCACATGTGATTATCGGCCAGGCTGGCACAATTAACTAACTCAACCACCAAAAACCAACTTTCTTGCATTCTTCTCACTAGCTTTCAGTCTATGGAACAGCATGGAGCTGCTAGAAGTGCAGACTCCCAGGGCCCACCTCACCCCTACTAAACCTGCATGTTAACAAGATCTTCAGTTAATTCATATCTGCTGCTTGAAAGAAAGTAGGAAAAGCACAGATACACTACACACCTCCCTGGACTAAACAACTCCATCTCTTACAAGGAAATTACAAAAGGAGGTTACAAACACATGTAAAACAAATGGCCATGAGTAGTAGCAGAAGTAGCAGCATTGTTGTCAACTACTGAGGCTTTTTAAGTCTGTGAACCACTCATTCTGTATTTTGGAGGCTTTAAAAAATATATGATAAATACTCAAAAATCAGACATCTATTTAGTGCTTATTGTGGCTGGTATCTGCAAATTCTCTGACACCCCTCTCAACAAAAGATGGAGTCTCAACTCCCCTCCCTTGAATAAAGGCTAGCCTTAATGATTTAATTCTAAAATTAGAAAGTGGCAAAATATTACTTCAAGACTTCTGAAGCTAGATTATAAAAGGTGGTAACATATTTATTTAGCTCTCTCCATAAGGACTTTTGCTCTTGAGCCCAGTCACCAATCCAGTCACATGGAAAAGCCTTGTATATGTATTCTGGTAGCAGCCCTGTCTTAGGTCCCAGCCAATCAGCCTAGCCAACGTCAGCCTCGAGAGCTGTGAGAGGTGCCTTCAGGTGTTTCCTGACTCCCCCAGTGAGAAGCACTTAGCAGACCCTTAGAACCAGGAGCGATAATAACTAGAAAAGATTGCTGTTTTACGCCATTACAGTGCAACAAACAGACAGTGGTGGATATGTTTAGAGTGATATGCAGTAGCCATTACTGAAACTGTTAATATTTATCGTCTACTGTTGTAGTGAAACTATTTAAGCTCTGCTAGAAATGAAAACAAAGAGTTTGACTGAGCCATGTAAAAACAGAACGTGTTGTGAAATGGGAAGTCACGATCCAGGCAAAATGATACAGTGTGTTATGATTTTTAGAGAGAACACAGGAGAAACAATAGCACTGTGTTTCACAGACAGAAATGGGAAGCTGAAGCATGGCAAAAAGTTACATGAGTTTGTGAAACAATAATATTAAACTTTTAAACATCAGCTAACATCCTGTGACTTGTTAGATCCTCAGGTTTGTTTAACAAGTAAGGCATTCTATCAGTGATAATTAAGTCAATGTTCAGTCACAACTCAGCCAGCCTTTCCCATAGTTTAACGTAACAAGCTCGTGCTTTTTTAGACTTAGATAAAGAGTCAAGAATGGACCAAAGATCTCAGTGAAGCCTAATTTGGGGGAGTCAGAAAAACAGAACCAAGACTTGGTCAACTGGTGTTTGCTTCACTTTGGTTACAGTTAGGACTACAGCTATTTGCTCCAGCTTACCCTTATCAAGTCTAATTCTTTTCCTTGGTTCCAGGAATGAGTTTAGGCCAGGCAATCTTTTTAGACCAAGCTGAGTAAACATTATTCACAGACACCTTCAACAATTCCTCATCCAAGCTAGAATCCTGACTTCTGTCCTCTTTGTGTTACAAGTAGCTAAAAATTTACTAAGAGACTGAATTGTCTTTATCACAGTAAAAGTGAAGATTTCCGTTTCATTCAGAATTTTAACTGGTTTGTCTCTATTCCACGATGTTTGTATCCCAGTTTTAAGGTTCACGGAGACAGCACTCTAGGCGGTGCTATGAGGGACACACAGAAAAGGAGTTGAACTGAAAGACTTGTACAATCATTCTAAAAATATAAAAGGACGAACCACATGGTAAAAAATGACGTGTCCTTTAAGAGCTGTAGAGGTTTTTAAGTGGAACTTACATTTTAATTGATAAATAAATGTCATTGGTTTATTTGTTGTCAGCTGGCATGGCAGATAAGACACGAAGGAAGAAGAAATTTAACTGAATTAGGATTTAAAGACAATCAGATTAGATTCCTTTATTGCTTTCTCTATCCCTCCCCCACCATTGCTCTTTCAAAAATGTAACATTCCTTCCATCCTCCTGTTCTATCATCGAAGACCTTCCTATTGTTGGAAGGTTTTGTTTTGTAATCTGAAAATGATGTAGTGAGAGGGCAACTAGCTAAAGAGAAGCTCTGGTGGCAGGTTGGTAGGCACTCCACTGCTAACTGAAAAGTCCGCAGTCCAAACCAGCAGCCCCTTGGCAGGACAGAGATGTGGCAGCCGCTTTCATAAAGATTCACAGCCTTGGAACCCCTAGGGAGCAGTTCCACTCTGTCCTACCTGGTCACTGTGAGTTGGAATCAGCTTGATGACAATGGGTTTAATTTACTTTGTTTTGTCTTTAAACAGCTTTACTGGCATACATATATAATTCACATTTCATACAATTTAATGGTTCAGCCAAATTAGAAAGAGGTGTACAATCATCACCACAATCAATTTTAGAACATTTTCTTCTTTCTTGTGCCCACCTTAATTAGCTCCTCATTTCTGCCTTCCCCCACCATCCCACCATCCCACCTACCATACCCTCAAGGAACCATTAACCTGTTACTACTATGACTATAACTTTACCTATCTTAGATTTCATATACAAAAACATACCCCACCCCACCCTGGGGGGTGGGAAATAAACAGAAAAACCTCAATCCAAAAGAAAGCCTAAAACATTAAAACTAGAGTAATTTAATGGGCCCAAAGGGAGATGAAACGGCATCTGTCATCATCGACTTTATAATACTCTCAATCTGATAGCAAGGCTCTTCACATCCCTGGATGACAGTTAGAGGGAAAGCGCCGGAGGCTTCATCCATGTGTGGGCCCTCCAACTCTACCTCCTACACTTTCCCACCATTTCCTCCTAACCCTCCTCCCTCTTCTGCACTCGTTTGGTCTCAGAGATGGGTAGAAACTCCCCACTTTGAATTGTTCATTTCATTCCTTCTGTTGGGACCTTCAGGAGCCCCAGTGATGCAGTGGTGATGCTCTGGGCTGCTAACTACAAAATCAGCTGCTCCAAACCACCAGCTACTGCTTGGGACAAAGATGGGGTTTTTTATTCCAGTAAAGAGGTACAGTCCTGGAAACCCACAGAGGCAATTCTAGTCTGTCTGATTGGGTCTCTTTGAGTGGGTATTGATTCAATGACTGAGTTTGGTTTGGGTTTATTGGGAAATTACTCGTGTATCACTCCATCTCTTCTAGTTCCCTTGGCATAAATGTGTTTTCCTTTGCATTTTATAAGATATTCATCTCACTCATCTTAAAAGTTCCTCTCAAAGGCATATTCCTTTCTAACAAGTATAGAGCAGCAGTTCTTAACCTGTGGGTCGCGACCCCTTTGGGGGTCACATGACCCTTTCACAGGGGTCACTGGATTCATAACAGTAGCAAAATGATGACAGTTATGAAGTAGCAATGAAAATGATTTTATGGTTGGGGGTCACCACAACATGAGGGTCACGGCCTTAGGAAGGCTGAGAACCGCTGGTCTAGAGCTTTTCTCCATTTCAGTTCAGAGCCTGTTGTTTTGAATGAGTGGGCGGCTCTCACTGATGTGACTCCCCTGCCTTGCTCTCCTTTGTGAAGCCTGTGTCATCTGTCCCTAGCCCTACCCCTCACTCCCTGAAACGGTTCTCTTTGCAGGTATCAATGATCTAATTGTCACATCCAATGGCAACTTTTCTCCTGGTGTCTAATTTCTCCTTACTAGGTAAAAGTTACTGATTGCTCATACTGGTCTGCCTTTACAATGCGGCACCCTCCCCAGGTTTTCCTTGCTTAAACCATTCCGTTTCTGTCTTTTCCCAGAGATAACTCGCTGGCAGCTCACTTTCAATGTTCTTCATGGTTCCTCAAACTATCATGCCCCTGACAGTCCCACCCACATCTGTGATTTGCATTATTATGTCTATATATGTCCATGACAGCTGAGTTCCTAAATGCAAGTATCTCTACTGAGTTCCAGGAATGTCCTTTTTATGTGAGAGTCCTATAAGAATCTCCAATTTAGCATACTCCCAAACTGTACTGACCATCATTTCCCTTCCTACCCAGCTCTTCTTTCTGTTTTCTTTTTCTTATTTTATGCTCCAAATTCTCTCAGCATGGCCACAGATTGTGATGAGATATTTGGTCCATACAAACACCTGCCAAGGGAAATCCACTGCAAAGAAGGCTCTTTATAATCAAGTGGGAAAAAATGGTATATTCTCTGGATGTCAGTCAGCCTATAGCCTCAGCTGCCCCACTACTTGTTCAGCGGGCCCATGAACAAAATGGTCATGGTAGCAAACAGATCTATAAATGGACTCAACAACTCAGACTTCACCTTACCAAGACTGATCTGGTTAGTGCTACTGCTGAACCTGCGTGCCAATTCTTACAGCCTCAAAAACTAATATTACACGTCCAGTATGGCACACTTTTCTCTAGGGGGAAACCAACCTGTCATCTGATGACTTTACTGGCCTTTTTTCATTATGTTGTAGTTATTGCTAGATGCCTTCAAGTTGGTTCCAACTCACACTGCCCTGGGTACAAGAGAACAAGGTGCCAGCCCTGCACCCTCCTCAGAATTGTTATTTGGAACCCATCATTTCAGCCACTGTGTTCATCTGTCTCATTGAGGGTCTTTCTCTTTTTTTCTGCCCTTCTATTTTACCAAGCAAGCATGATGCCTTTTTCAGGGACTGGTCTCTTTAATCATACAGAGGGGAAATTTTTTTATTAAAATAGACACATTCTGGATATGGATTTATATTCCTTGCTCCTAAAGTTTCTGCCTGCACTACTATCATAGTATTCTGGGAAACGTTGAATCTAATCAAGAAACTCATTTCACAGTAAAGGAAGTATAGCAAATGAGCTTCTGTCCAGGGGTATAAACTGGGTTTACCACATATCCTATAATCCCAAATTGAATAGACTAAAGGAAATGTAGAATGGCTTACTGAAGATTCAGTTGTAGGGCCATTTGGTGGGCAATACTGAAACATTGAGTTCTGTTTTATAGGTTACAGTAGAGGCTTTGAATGAGTGACCATTAAAGGGTGCTTTTTTAAGGAGCCATGAGAGGAGCACTGTGTCTCATGTATCTGTCTAGGACAGTGAAAACGTCTGTCCTAGCTGGTTCTCATAAACTGCTTCCTTCCTGCAAACGGTAAGGAATTTGGGGGAGCAGCTGCAAACAGTGTTTCCTTGGTAGAAAGTAAACAGGACCGGTACAGCCTGACATATGTAACTCACTCTCAAGGCTATGAGAAATTCAAGCGTGGGAATAGCAAACTTGTCTGGGAACACTGCCAGTATTTAGTACATAAAAATAAAGCGCTGCTGTCTGTGAGGGCTGCAGTTTGTACCGTCTCTGTCTGTGTCTCTTTTGTGCTGCGGTCCTGTATTGTTTGTCTGTGTGTGTGTGTGTGTGTGTGTGTGTGTGTGTCTGTTTGGTTCCATGTTCATTCTCCCTGCTCAAGAAACCGCGGCATCATTTGGCACCCCAAAGAGGGACCAGAAAGAAGTAGGGAGAACCCGAAGCGCCTCAGTGGTAAGTGGTGATCACTAGCGGGACTCTAGGAAGAAATAGAAGTAGGAAAAACCGAAAGGGAGCACCTCTGTGGTAAGTGAAAATCCACTAGCGGGACTTCCGGGGTTAAAAAATAAACCTGTGTGAAGCAGGGACAACTGAAAGGGAGCGCCTCTGTAATAACTAGAGGGAAATTCCCTGTCCATGGAACGTGAATACCAAAAGTTAATAAAAGGACATCTCCATTCTACAGGGGTGGAGGTTAAAGATAAATTATTGGGAGAATTATTTGTGCATGTACAACATTGTTATTGGTTTTACAGTCAAGAAAAAGTTCAGTTGAATTTGCGAGCATGGCAACAAGTAGTAAAAACATTACGCACTGCTCATCAATGGAGACAGACTATGAATTTAAAGTCTTTGTGTAGTGCTATTACTCAAGCTTTACAGTTATTAGAGACAGACTCAGAGCAAGCTAAAGAAAAAGATAAAGTTAAGAAAGAATGGAATCCAAAGGGGGGAAGAGAAGTATGCAGAAGTAGCTGAGGAGGGATTAGGTCCAGAATTAGCAAAGAAAGAATCAGATGATGTGGGAGAAGGAAATGATGTTCAAGAGATTATAAAATTGCTGAAACAAATGCTTAAATGCCATTCGACTTCAGCTGCTCCATTGCCCTGAGCTACTTTCACTTTCGCACGGAAGGATCATGGGGGGAGGAAGATTTTCCTTTACCCCCAGGATTGGATACCATTCATGACAAGGACAAGCTGCCTCCCGATCCAGGAATAATAGCTTTTCCCATATGCGAGCTTGTGCAGGGATCAGCGGAGTTGCATATCAAGCTGAGTTGTTTGCAGGGGCTGTAGCTGGCGCTATTGTTGGCGAAAAGCACTCTGTCTGCTAAAATCAGTGGCAAGCACTGCAGGACTCTGCAGCCCTATCTCATTTTTCTAAGCCTAAAAAAATGTTCCCGTCCTGAACCAATATTTTATAGAATCAAAGGAGAGATTTTACAATGGGGTCGAGGGTTTGCTCTTATTTTCACAGATTCCATAGCTGAGTGGTTGCCAACCCAACTTCTGAATCGGAGAGATGGCTAAGAGGTCTCGCACTCAGAAGTTTCTACAAAAGTTTGAGAATTTCTCTTTCCTTTTGCTGAAAAAGAAGGCAGGCATATTAATAATTACAGCTTGGGTGTGAGGGGGTTTCCAATTTGCCTAGGATATGGTTCTCATTGTTTATCTTATTCACATGATGTTTGGGGAGTGAGATATAATCATTCTTCTTTTGCAACAACTACGGTTCCTATTTCTGCAAGAGGCTTTAGGGGGAAGGTTGGTAATATCTCCGAGGCTGCTCCTACCCTGTTATCTATTTGCCCACTCCCTAATGTAGAACCTGAATGCAACATTTGGTATGGACTCGTTGTCGAGGAGAACGGCCTAAGATATTGTTAAATCATACAGACTTTAAGATAGTGGATTGGAGCCCTCATGGAGACTTTATTAATAAATTTTCTAAAATACCTTTAAGATGGCACATACATAATGGTTCTTTGAAAGGAGCTGGCTATGAAACTGTTATTTGGCATGACGAAGAGTTGACCCCTCCTATGCTGGATTCGTTGGAAGACACCAACTCTCAAGGTCATTTATGGAAATTATTAGCATCCGGGGGCCAATTAAAACCTGGATTGGCAATATGTCTATCAATGTTTCTAACACTTTTGCACCTATTATTGTAAATCTTCATATTAATGCTACTCGGTATATTCAAGCTTGTGTAAAAATTCCTTATGTTATTTTATCAGGAGATATTACTTGGAATTCTAGTACAGGGGTTTTGACTTGT
>NW_022104341.1:45568327-45569668 GCF_000313985.2 Echinops telfairi
AAAATTATACTATATAACATATGAAGGCATACCCCAAAAATCCAGAATTAATCTTCTTTTTAAAGCTATGTATTTAAAATTTTTGAATGATTTTATTGGGAGCTCTTACAGATATTATAACAATCCATCATTCAATTAGATCTAGTACAATTGTACAATTACTACCACCATCATTTTCAAAACATTTTCTTTCTTCTTGAACTCTTTAATGTTAGCTCCCCTTTATCCCCTCCCTCCCCCATCCTGCCCCCAAGAACCCTTATTCTTATATTACAGTTTGGGGGGGGGGTTCCCCATACCTTACACAGTCCACCATATCCATTCTACAATTCTATTCATTCCCTGCGAGTGGGGTTATACAGTCATCTTTGCTATCAGTCCCCCCTACCCGCCATGAATTACAGTTTTAGTTTTCTTTATTTGAGATGTAATCCATAGTGAAAGCTGTAGTCTTTGATCTTCATCAGTAAATGCTTCAAGTTCTCTTCTTCTTCAGCAGACCAGGTTATTAATGAGCCTGCCTCCAATTCTGATGCCTTAGTCCAGCTTCTCAATGTCTCTTGATCTATGTACAGGGTCCCCATGAGCACAATTAAGTGTTCTGGGATTCTCATTCTTTACAATACTTTTCATAATTTGTTTAATCCACATAGTTAAATGCCTTTGGATAGTCAATAAAATGCAAGTAAACAGAAAAAAAAGAGACTCTTCTGGCTGGAATGATTGATCCCAGTCATCAAAAGGAAATTGAGTTGCTTCAACCCATTGAAGACAAGGAAGAGCTGTGTGGAATCTAGGGAATTGTATGGGGTGCCTGTAGTAGTCCTGTGCCCAACAATAAAAGACATGCCTTTCTCCACAACCAAAGGAACAAGTTTGTGAGGTGGGCCCCAGCATCTCTGAAGACTCCTGTGATTGATATTTTATATGCGCCAGGATTAACAGTGGAAACTGTCCTAAGTGAACTCCAATATTTGCCCACAATGGGGCTGATTGGTCCCCGTGATGGTAGAGGGCAGGTGTCAGCACTGAATCAACAGAGACAGGGTGGGCGTGGTTATGATAGACAGCAAGGTTTCCGTAGTAATCAAAGCAACCTGTCTCATGTGGACTTATGGCATTGGCTACTTAGCCACGGTGTCCCTAGGAGTAAAATACATGGGAAACCTACTAAATATTTACGTGATCTATACAGGCAGAAGAATGCTAGATCAGGTGAACAGGAGAATAGACAGTCAGGGTCGCTCAATTAATTCCCAGACCTGAGACAGTTTACAGACCTACAACCCCTTGAATGAGGGGAAGGGCAGGTCCCTTTGAAGGAGGACCTTGCTACATCAC
>NW_022104341.1:45571757-45573421 GCF_000313985.2 Echinops telfairi
GGCTCTTACATCTCATCACAATCCATACATTTATCCATTGTGTCAAGCACATTTGCACATATGCTGCCATCATCATTTTCAAAGCATTCTTCAGCTCCCCATTTCTTCCCCCACCATCCCCCACAAACCTTTGATGAGTTATGGATTATTAATTTCATATCTTACATTGTCCTCCATTGCCCCTCACCCACTTTTCTGTTGTTCATCTCCCTGGGCCTCACCCACTTTTCTGGGAGGGGGTTGTAGGTTGATCCTTGTGATCTATTCCCCCTTGCTCCCCCCAGCCTTCCGTAATTCTCCTGGTATCTCTACTCTCATTTTTATTTGGGGCTCTTACAGCCCCTATAACAAGCCATATATCAATTGTATCAAGCATATTTAGACATATGTTGCCATCATTATTTTCTAAACATTTACATTCTATTTGAGCCCTTGCTATTAGCTCCTCTTTTTACCCTCATTCCCTCCCCTCATGAAGCCTTGATGAATTATAAATTATTATTATTTTCATATCTCACACCAACCGCTTCTCCGTTCCCCCACAGTTGCTTCTCCCCTTCTCTCCCCACCTTCCCCATAGCCTCCTGGTATCGCTACTCACATTTCTGTTCCTGAGGGGTTTATCTGACTTGAATTCCTTGTGTCCTGAGCACTAATATGTACCTGTTTACATGCGAAAGGCAGGACTGGGGTCATGATAGTGGGGGATGAGGAAGCCTAAAGGAACCAGAGGAATATTGTTTGTTTCATCGGTGCTATACTTCACCCTGGTTGACTTGTCTCTCCCTTCCTTGTGACCCTTCTGTGAGGGCATGTCGCATTGTCTACAGTTAGATTTTGGGTCTCTGCTCTGACCCTACTCTTCTCACCAATATGGTTTTTTGTTTGTTTGTTTTAGGTCTTCTGATGCCTATTACCTGACCCCATCAACACCTCATGATCACACAGGCTGGTGTGCTTCTTCCATGTTGGCTTGTTGCTCCTCTGCTAAATGGTCGCTTTTTTAACTTCAAGCCTTTAAGACCCAAGATGCTCTATCTTTTGATAGCTGGGCACCATCAGCTTTCTTCACCACATTTGCTTGCTCACCCATTTTGTCTTCAGTGATTGTGCCAATAGGATGAACATCACAGAGTGCCAGGTTATTAGGACAAAGTGTTCTTGCATTGAGGGAGGGTTTGAGCAGAGGCCCAACGTCTGTTCATTTCCTCAAAGTATTGCTATATACTTATATTTATATATAGCAATATATATGCCTATACCAACACTTCTATTGTTTGAATTAATATATTTACATAAGTGCACACCTATGTTTATACCTTGATCCATAGCTTTGCTTCCTTGATCTTTCCTCTGTTTCCTTTTACCTTGCTCCTTTCCCACCATCACACTCACCCTTCTACTTAGTAAGTCCATCACACTCACCCTCTTAGTAATTCCTCTCAGCTAGATTGTTGCTGCTCCAACACTCCCATCTCTATGTCCTACTCATTGATTGTTAGAGTAAACCAGCCTCTAACACTATGGGGGTCCATAGGAGCAATTGTATGGTTATAATATATAAAGATCATAGTACAGTCATGGAAGATAGGAGAAAGAGTGAGATAAAGTAGTCAGACACATTTTATAGTAGCATGCTCACCTCCTGGATGGCCATTATCTCC
>NW_022104341.1:45575509-45591419 GCF_000313985.2 Echinops telfairi
CCTCATGAGCCCTTGATAGTTTATAAATTGTTATTTTGTCATATCTTGCCCTTCCCTATTGCAGTTAACCTATGTAATCCCTGAGTCAAGATTCTTAGGTTTCTCCTGATTCCTTTGTTGATAGTACTGATAGTTTGGGGTTTTACTTCTAGGTCAGTGACCCACGTGAGTTTGTTCTTGTACATGGGGTAAAGTAGGGATCTTGTTTCGTTTTTATACAAGTGGATATCCATTGTTTCAAGCACCACTTGTTAAAGAGGGCATCTACCGCCCACTTGATGCTTTGGGGGCCATTGTCCAAGATCAGTTGTCTATAAGCTGATGGTTTTATTTCTGGATTTTCTGTTCTTTTTAATTGTTCTGAGTATTCTAGTACCATTATTATTCTAGTATCATGTTGTTTTGACCACTGTGGCTCTGTAGTAAGTGTTAAAATCAGGTAAGGTGAGCTCCCCGACTTTGTCCTTCTTCTTAAGGAGTTCTCTCTATTTCTGGGCTTCTTCCCTATCCATATGAAATTGGTGGTCAGTTTTACCAATTCTTTGAAGAAGGTTGTTGGTATTTGAATCAGGATAGTGTTAGTTTTTATAGTACCTACGGCAAGATTGATATATTTACTTTATTGAGTTTTCTAGTCCATGAGCCTGGGATATTCCTCCACTTGTGGAGGTCACTTTTGGCTTTCTGTAGTAGGGTCCTATATAAGCCTTTTGTTTTTTTAGTTAAATATATCCCTAAATATTCCAATTTTTTTTTTTTTTTTACTGTTGTGAAGGGTATTGCCTTCTTAGTCTCCCCTTACATGGTCTTGCTCGATGTATAAAGCAAACCAATAGAATTCTGTTTGTTGATCTTGTAACCTGCCACTCTTCCATATTCCTATATTGCTGCCAGTACTCCTCATGTGGAGCTTTTGGGATTTTAAGTGTATGGAATCATGTCGCCTGCAAATAGCAATAGTTTTACCTCCTCCCTCCCAGCCAGATACCTTTAATGTCGTTCTGCTGCCTTATGCTATTAGTTAGGACCTCCAGTACAATGTTGAATAGAAGTTGGTACAAGGGGCATCATTGTCTGATCTCCTTTTCCAGTGGAATTGTTTTTGTCTTTTCTCCATTGACTATGATGTTGACTGCTGGCTTTTTGTAGATAGCTTGTATTAACTTGAGGAGTTTTTCTTCCATTCCTATCCTCTTGAGTATTTTAAACAGGAATGGGTGTTGTATGTTGTCAAATGTTTTTTCTGTATCTATCACTATTAGCATGTGATTCTCATCAATGTGGTGAATAATGGATTTTCGGATGTTGAACCATCCCTGCATTCCTAGAATGAATCCCATCTGATCATGTTGGATGATATGTTTTATATACTTTTGTATTCTATTGCCCAGTATTTTGTTAAGGATTTTTGCATCTATGTTCATTAGAGATATCGGTCTGTATTTCTCTATTCTTGTGGGATCCTTGCCCTTTGGGGGTATCAAAGTTATACTGGCTATGTAGAATGAGTTTGGGAGTTTGCAGTCTTTCTCTGTGCTCTGGAATAATTTGTGGAGGATCAGTGTCAGCTCATCCCTAAACGCTTGGCAGAATTTTCTTGTGAAGCTGTCTGACTGAGGGCTTTTTTTTACTGGTAGTTTCTTGATAACCATATGTATTTTTTCTTTTGGAATGGGTCTGTTAAGGTTCTTGAATTGTATCTGGGATAACATAGGGAGGAATTATTTTTCAAGTATTTATCCATGTCTTCCACTTGTTGAATTCATTAGACTAAAGACTTTCGTAGTACTTTGTGATTATCGTATTAATCTCATTGAGATCTGTTGTGATTTTCCCAGCTTCATCCCTGGCTATTGATAATTGCTTCTTCCTTTCCTTAGTGAGGCTTGCCAGTGGTCTGTCAATTCTGTTTATCCTTTTGAAGAACCAGCTTTTTTGCTGCATTGTTTTTTTTGCATGGTTCTCTTGTCTTCCCACTTGTTTAACTCTCCCCTGATTTGTACTATTTCTTTTCTTTTGCTATTTGAAGGGTTGTTCTGTTGATCCTATTTCAGTTTCTGGAGGTTTTGTGGTAGCATATCAGTCATAAGTCTCTTTTCCTTTTTCATATATGCATTAATTGCTACCAAACTTCCTCTGGTAACTGCTTTTGCTGTAATAGGTTTTGGCATGTTGTATTCTCATTCTCATTATTTTCTAGACCTCCTAATTTCCTTTCTAATTTGGGCCAGTACCCATTCGTGTCACAGAAGATTGTTATTCATCCTACAATTGTTTTCCTTGTTTTTCTGGTCATCCCTTTGTTGACCAGCTTTATGGGGTGGTGGTCTGAGAGAGATGTCTGAATAACCTCTATGTGTTTGAATTTACTCAGGCTCAACTTGTGTCCCAGCATGTGGTCTGTTTCCAAAAATGAGCCAAGTGCACTTGAAAATAAGGTGACTTTTTTTGCATTTGGATGGAAAGGTCTATAAATGTCTATCAGGTCCAGTTGCTTAATTGTAGTGTTTAGCTCTGTAGCCCCCTTGTTGAGCTTCTTTCTCAATGATCTATCTCTGATAGCAGTGTATTAAAGTCACCTACTATGATTGTTGAGTATGTGATTTCTTTTTTGCATCTTTTAAATAATTTGTTTGACAAATTTCTCAGGTCTCTCATTAGGCACTTATATATTTATTATACTCACTGGTTCTTGGTCTATGGATCCTTTGAACATCGTATAGTGCCCATCCTTGTCTCTTGTTATGGTTTGCATCTTGAGATCAATTTTGTCAGAGATTAGGATTGCAATCACTGCTTTTTTATGTTTCCCTTTGCCTGGTATATTTTTCGCCAGCCTTATATTCTTACCCTATTTTTGTCTGCAAGCTTAAGATGTGTCTCTTGCAGGCAACAGATTGATGGGTTATGTTTTCTGAGACAGTGTGTTAACCTTTGGTTTTTAGTGGGTGAGTTGAGGCTATTGACATTCAGAGTTATTATCACCATCTGTGGATTCCTTGCTGTCATGCCTCTTTAGTTGGGTGTTTTCATATCTCCATTCATATCAGTGTCCTGTGTTTTTGTGGGGAGCTTCATTCTTGCCTTTTCCCTCTGAGGCAATGTTATCTTGGTAATTTTTTCAGTGCGTAGACTTTTGGGTGAACTTGCGTTATTTGTTCAGTCTCCTACTTGTGCTTGGTGGATGTTGGCCTTCTGACCATAGCAAGGATTTTCCCGAGGATTGGGTGTCTTCTGGTGTATTCTTTGACTTTTTCCTTGTCCTGGAAAAATCTTACTTCACTGTCTATCATAATAGATAATTTGGCAGGCTATAGGATTCAAGGGATGGCGTTTTTTTTCTTTCAGCTTTTGGGAGATGTTACTCCGCTTTCTCCTAATCTTCATGGTATATGCTGATAGGCCTGAACATATTTTTACCTGAGTATCCTTGTATGTAACAACCTTTTTTCCCTTGCTGCTCTTAAAATTTTCTCTTTTTCCTCGAAGTTGGATAATTTAACTATTATATGCCTTGGTGAGTTCTTTCTGGGGTTTAGCCTAATCGGTGTCCTCTCTGCTTCCTGTATGAGTGTCTGATTCTAATTCCTTAAGGTGGAAAAGTTTGCTTCCAGAAATTCCCTCACTAATTTAGCTGTTGGCTTCTTCATTGTGTCTGTTTATGGTAGACCAATTATTCAAATATTGTTCCTCTTCATAGAATCTGTGATTGACCTCGGGTTTTCTTCCACTTCTTTTATTATTTGTTTGACTGTCTTTCCCATTTGTTGAAGTCTGGTAGAATGCCCTAGAGGTGGCTGGTATGATTCTCTGTCTCTTCCAGTCTGTTGGTGAGGCCTGTTATCTTGTCCTTTGCTTATGTTACCTCATCTATTAGTTCTTGTCATTCCCTTGGGTGCATGGACTTCATGTCCTTTATCTTTGCATCCGTATTCTGCATTGCTACCCTTATATCCTGTGTTACTCTAAATAGCATTCTGAAGGTTTCTTTTTGTGGCAGATCAGTGTCTGATTCTTCTATGCATGTCGTTAGGTTTATGACTTCCTCAGCTGTTTCGTTTTTAAACATTATTTTCTTGTTGAGGGTGTTGAGGTGTGTTGCTATTTGCATGCCATTTTGGAACTGGATGCCACGTTTCTGGAGACCAAGGGGCTCTGAGCTCTTTCTCTGTGTGACTGGAGTGTTTTTGAGGACTGTCTGTGGCCTACTACGGTGGTGGGTTGGACTTCTCTGTAGGCCAGGTGCCTTGGCGACTCAGTGGCCATTGGCGGTGGGGAGGTCTCAGAGTCTGGGTTGAGACAGGCAACTGTAGGTTTGCTATTGTGCCTGCAGCACAGGTAAGGACCTGGTACAGAATGTCTAGCCACAATTTTCAGCCTTTTAAAGATTCTCTGTGGAGCCCAGAATTGGTTTTTGTCTTGGGATGTTAGCTATCAGAACCTGTTTGCTTTTCCCGTTTTGATATATTAAAGTCCTAGGCTGTGCTCTGGAGATTAGAGTTGTTATGTTAATGTTATGCTAAAGGACAGGACAGAGTTCTGGATGCTTACATTTCAGAGTTACACTAAGGACCACAGCCTAGAATTGAGAGCATTTTTTTTTTTTGCTTGTTTATAAAAAATGTCTCTCATCCCCTTTTTTTATAATGGGCTTGTGGGGTGCCCTGGTACTGGAGCTGTGCCATTCTGTCCCCTCAGGAAGGGGACCGGATTAGCAGAATGGTTTTGGTGCTGCCTGAAACTGCACTTCTATGTCACCTCTGTCACTATCCTGCACTGCCTGCCAGTTGTGCTCTGGGGAACTGAGTTCTGTCCCAGGTAAATGTCCCAGCAGCTCTTCAATTGCTGCAAATTAGTATCTAATTATCTATCAGTACCAACTCTGGCAGGCATGGAGCTGGGGAGAGGGGGAAAGGGACTCACTGATGTAGTTACTCCATTCTTGGACTTCACGGGCAGGGAGGATAGCATAGGGGAACTACGGTGTCAGGTCTTGTGGCTATTTCTCAGAGGCTCTCCATGAGTCTGGGATTATGACCATTTTAGACAGCAGCCTGAGGAAATTACTGCTTGCTGCAGGTCTCATATTTTGGTCACAGGAAGGGAGCCTGCAGACAGACTCAGTGAGCTTAGAGCATTTCAGCAAGTTCTCGAGTTGCTTCTTGGGTGAAAATCACAGTGGGCGGTCTGAACCAGACCCTAGTACACTGAATCTATTTTTAGCACCCAGCCCCCCAGTATTGGCCTCCTTACCTCTTAATTTTCTGCTCTAGCAACATAAGTGCCGGGCTGGTGATTCCACCAGGACATCATCTTGACTCCTCTCTCTGCACTATCTTTTAATTAACCTTTTCTATAGCCCTTTTGAATGAAGCTGTGTTAGTTACATAATTTCATGTCAACTTGATAAATAGGTTATAGGGGTGGAGTCTAGCCTGGCAATCAGGCCACAGCCTGATAGACGCCTCCTTGTGGGTGTGGTCTTCTCATGAGAACTCAGGGAGTTTCCTATCTTCTTCCCTGTAGGTAGGACACATTCTCTCTCTGCTTCATCTTCCTGTGGACAAGCCACATGGAGCTATGCTGATGGCAACCAGAGCCCTAGTGATGCATCCACTGCCTGTGGATTCACAGGACATCCACCCACAAGCCTGTAATCTTTCTGCATTCAGCATCATTTCATGTGCTGTGTGAGTCTGACAGGGAATTCATGGGCTAATATCGGATTTATGGGCTAATACTGAATTTATGGACTTGATCTGGACCGAGCTGGGGTGTTTTATTGATGCATAATTACTTCTTGATATAAAGTTCTCTCTGACACACATAGGAGTGTCAATGAATTGGTTTCTCTAGTCAACCTGGGTTAACACAGAAGCCCTCTCCTATTTGGGGGGAACACAAATCAGCCCAAACTCGTTCTCAAGTCAGCCTTCCTCAGGTTCAAATATATTCATTTCCTGTTCTGTCAGAATGATGCTGAATCCTGTAAAAAAGAAGTTTCATTTACAATGAGCACACTATTAAGATATGTTCCTAGCGCAAACAGTTTATCTTTTTCTTTCCACTGTGTTCCTCACTCAAGTCTCTTGCAATGGTGTGTGTGTGTGTGTGTGTGTGTGTGTGTGTGTGTGTGCTCTGCATCACCAAGTGGTTGGCAACACAAAATGCCTCCCTGTGGGTTGCTTCATCTCAGAAGGCTGCTAGCACTTTCTCATAAACAAAAGTCTCAAGTATACCTTCCTTGAGTGGTTTTTCAGTGGAAGTATTCCTTCCCCTTGCCCCCCAGGGGCATCTCCATTGTGGATCATAGCTGGCAGGGTAGCCCCCACACCCTGGAAAACTTTCTCTGCTTTTTAGGAAGTTTGGAAGCATGGTTCCTCCTTGGGGTAGCTTCCACTAGCACTCCAAAGGGTTGATTTGTAGCAAGTTCTAATGTGATGACACCTCAGTGTATTTCTCTGGTGTACCGTAAACAATGGACTTGTCCTGTCTAACGGTATCTGAATCTCAACCCTTGGGGGCTCTGTGTCAGTCTGAACACAGAGCAGTGGCTACTGCTAACATCTGCCATTATTGAATTCTTTGGGGTTCTCTTTATCTCTCACTAGTGAATCTCCAAATCTGTGCTCAATTGTGTGATTTATGTCTATTGATTGGATTTTAACTGATATACCTCACAGAAGCCAAATCGCATTAAGTGATGAGATTCTTGGCAATAATCATTTAAATTATTCTAATTGTGCCTCAAGGGTTCAAGGAAAAATTTTCTCTTTGAAAGTGTGGGCAACAGTGGCCCAGTGATATAATTCTCACCTTCCATTGGGAGAGGCTTGAGTATTGCTATGGTGTTGAGCCGGTTTCAGCAGAGTTCTTAGACTAAGATAGACTACAGTGAAAGATCTCATTATGTAATTCTGAAACCAATACAGGGTAGCTTATGTATTACAATGGTTTTATCCCTATGGGAATGGTGCAGGACTGGACAGCATGGTGTTCCATTGTGTATGGGTGTCTTCAGGAGTTAGGGGGCCAGCTCAATGGCAGCTAACAACAGCAGCAATGACTCTGAATGGATGGGCAAGGGGTTGGAATCCATTCTTACAACCTCCCTCTCTTTTCAAAGACTTTCCTGAAAAATCCAAACTAAGAGTTAAAAGATGAAAGAAGCCCTGCCTTGTTCAGGATAATGGGTTGGCTCAGGTGATGTAGAAAACTGATAACATGTGTGAAAAACATTCATCAGAGATCTGATCAACTCGTATTTTAAAAGTCTGACTTTTTCTGGCTCAAGAGAGCATGTCCTTGCTAAGCAGGGAGACAAATCAAACCAGAAAAAAAGAAAAAAGTGTTAGAAGCAAAGTAATTTGAGAAATAATCTCGTTTGATTAACCATGAAAGTATTTCAAATCAAGAGGTCCAAACACTGTAGTGGATAAGAGTTTGAGCTTAGCCAGGAGCAAAGAGACCCTGGGAAGAGTATGTTCCAGATCTCTGTTTAAAGTGATGGAGGCCAAGGCCAGAGGCAGCAGACCCTGTGGCATGGAGACTATGGGATAGAACAAGAGGAGCAGCCTGAGACCATGGGGCTGTGAGACATAGCCACGGGCAAGCTTCCTGGTCGATGGAGGCAGAGGCCAAGGAGCCATGTGGCTGAGAGGCTGAGGACGAGAGACTTGAGTGCTGCTTGAGGAGAGTTGTTGCTGTCGGCCAATGATTCTCTTTACTGTTTATGATCTGGCTTGTGGTAATCTATTAACTTTCCTAATACAAAAACAAACAATCCCAAAACCAACCAACCAAACAATCAAACCAAAAACAGCCCTCATTGCCTTTCATCCATGTCAACTCATATCGATCCTATGGACAGGGTAGAATGATCCTAGGACAGAGTAGAACTTTTGAGTTTCCAAGATTGTAACTGTTTGTGTATAGGAGTGGGGATGGGATTTTTGAGCTTATCAGTTGTGGTGTGTGTGTGTGTGAATCATGATAAAAGAACACTACAAAAGGAATTAAATACTTAAATTTAAAAATAAGAAAATATGAGAAGCCAGTAAAACTAAATGTACAGGAGAAAAATAGAGACTGAAATTAAAAAAATCAAATAGAAGGATAAAGATTATCATCAGGCCAAAAGTTAAAATCACAAGCTCATTAAAAAATGTAGCTAGGGAAAACTGAGATAAAGAATGAAAATTGAAATAGTAAAAGAGAACCATAGAATCTAAATAATATTTACTAAATAAAGGAAAAGTCGAAAAGGCAAACAAAACCTTTTAAAATGAAAACAATGGAGAGAAAAATTAGATGGGATACAGAGTAAGCTATGTGGATGAAACAATTGTCTTTCCTTCTAAGAAGAGTGATGAGACCTTTCCAGAAAGACATCATTTCTCATCTTCGAAGGTGCTTTGATTTTTCTTTTAGTAATTTTGACAAGCCACCGCTCTCCCTTCTAGTACCACAGACCAGTGTTTTGTTCAAACCTACCCGCTGGTCCAAAGGAGAATGATTGAGGCTGTCTGCTCCTAGAAAGATTTACAGCCTCAGAAACTGTACATAGGGTCACTATGAGTCAGATTCCACTAGATGGCAAGGGGTTTTTATGGATAGCTGATCTTTGACAAAGGACCAAAATGCATTCAATGGGGACAAGAGTGTCTTTAACAAATAGTGCAGGTGGGCTTGAGCTGTGGCCTTGTGGTTAGCAACCCAATCCCTAACTAACCCACAACACCACCTGGGTTCTTAGAGAGATGCAAACCCAAACCAATAATGAACTATCATCTCAACCAACATTAACAGCAAAGGTGAAAAACAGAAGCCAACAAATACTAGTCAGAGTGACTAGAGACTGGAATCCTCATACACAGCTGCTGGGGCTGTAACATGGTGCCACTGCTGTAGCAAACAGTATGGTGCTTCTTTAAAAAGTTGGGAATAGAAATACTGTACCATATGACCAGCAATCCCTCTACCTTGTCTGAACTAAGAGTCTGAATGCAAATAGATCTATGCATACACATGTTCACAATAGCAAAAGTTGCAACCATCCTAAATGCCCATCAAACATTGAGACATACACATAATGGAGTATTAGGCAATGTTAGATAATAATGATGACCTGCTAAAGACCTCAGGACATGGATGAACCTAGAGGACATAATGCTGAGTGAAATAAGGTAATCACAAAAGAACAAAGGCTATGAGACCACTATTATTAAAAAGTCAAGAAAAGATCCCCATCCTGAAAGGAGCATTCTTTTATGGTTTCCAGGATTGTGAGAAAGAGGGCAAGAGATGATATTGAGCTTCTCCATTTCCTCATACCACAGATGTAGTGAATTTGATTTCTTTTTATTCCATCTGAAGAAGTCCACATATACCTTTTGTGTTATTGAGAAAAGGTCTTTGCAATGAAAAAGTTGATGGTCATGTGATCTCCAACTTCATTTCTATCATCAAGACCATATTTTCCAACTACTGTTCCTTCTTCTTTTTATACAACTTTTACATTCAATTGATAATTATTGGTTATGGGAACAGATAGCCTCAACTTTCTCCTGGTGGGCTTGAATTACCAGCCTTGCGATAAGCAGTAAATGCTACCAGGACTCCTTAATGGAGAGAGAGAGAGAGAATAGATTTGTTTTCAAAATAAATATGGACAACTGAGTCCTGGAACTGGGAAAAATGGAAGCTGGGCTGTCAACAATGGTGCGTACTCTCCGAAGCCTTAGAAGCTGTGCGGAGACCTAGACCAGTAGTGATGATGGAGGCTTAAAGGTGTGGACATGGGCAGAGGAAAGCATAACTCTTGGGGGGTGGAAACAGTATGTGGGAAGCCTGTGGATACCCTAAATTATTCCAGGAGCTGTGAGATGTTAGACTGGTCCAGACAAAGCAGACCATGGGACCCTGCATTCTAGGCTAAACAACGAGGACTAACTCTAGCAGACAGTCTCTGGGTAGAGGTTTGTGATTTGTGAGACTCATTTAGCATCGAGGGAAATAAATTGGAGAAAGGTGGCCCTAGAATGTCACAGCAGCCCAGGCAAGAGTTAAATGAATGGGAACAGCTTGGTGACAGTGAGCACAGGTTAAGGAGAGGCACTTTTGTGGACCAAAGAATATATCCATCCTGTTTTATGACCTTGACTTGTAGTGATCTGCTAACTTCCATCATAAACCCTCCTAATCATGAATGTTGGACTCCATGAGTTCTGTGTGGCCATTTTAACAAATTACTAAACCCAGCAGAAAAGTGGAGCATAATGGGAGGATGTTGGTGTCAGAATAGACAACGGAAAGATAGAGGGTGGAGGCATGTCTAACTTCAGCTTGTGGCAACTAGCTTTGGGCTGGAAGAGTTCCATTTCCCTTGGATAGTTTGAGGAGGTCTGAAGTGTCCCCACCCCACTTACACCTCCTTCACACCAATGGTTAAATAACTCATTATACAAGACAATCCCATTAAATGTTTAAATTACTTTGAAATAAACAAGTTATATGATAGACATTTCTAACTCACCAGACAAAGTCCAGAGACCTCCCTAGAGTAGAGCTCTCACCAGAATTTCCCCTCCTTGCTTCATAGAACCTCATTATCAACATTACTTATATGCATCTTTATCATCCACTAGATTAGAAATAAAGATGGTGCGACTTTGTCTTGTACTTTAGACTTGTTTGAGGAGGGACCATTCCCTGGAGAGGGGCATCATTCTCGTTTGAGGGTTAGCAAAAAAAAAAAAAGACCCCCTCTCAATGAGATGGATCGACATAGTGGTACAACAATGGGCTCAAACATGGGCATGGTGGTGAGGCTGGTGCAGGACCAGGCAGCATTTCATTCTGCTGAACACTGGGTCTTTAGGAGTAGGAACCAACCTGAGGGCACCTGAGAACAGCTACTTAGATGGAAACAGGGGTCTTCACCAGGTGTGACAAGAGAGAGACTTTCTCTAGAACAGTGTGTGTATTTGGACTGCTAGTCCTTTTATGCTAGACAAAAATTAATTTCTGTTCTTTAAAGCTACCGACTTGTGATATTTCTGTTACAGCAATACTAAGAAATGAAGGCAATTGGTTTACAGTCTTTTGTCCCACTAAAGGATTCAGCTGCTACTCTCCCCTCTGCTTTCAATGATTTTGACTTTTGGTGTTTACTGCTACTAGAGAACTGAATATCCCCTCTTTGCCCTCAGCTGGGTCACGTCCTTGTTTTAAGTGCCAGAATCAGTCAAACAGTTTGGGAACCTGCTTGGTGAGGAGACCATTACATACAGGTCCTATGCATACACCCACACATACACATACAGTTGGAAAGAATGATGGCAAATCTACAATGAAAGAAGTCTCATATAAAGGATAAAGTTTTTATTATTATTAAAATAAGTTAAACAAGATTATTTACTCCCTACATTAGAAGTACATAGTTATATTGAAAATTAGAAATAATCTTGTTAAATGGAAACATTGATGATTAGAGTCATTTTGATGTTTTCTTTTCAAAAATCTGTAACAAAAGAAAAAACTTTAAAAAACAAATTCCTGTAATCTCCTAAAGCACAGCTTTATTCATATGACTTTAATGCTAGATGAACTTTATTGATACACTACTAGCATCACCAAGTCTACACCCTTCAACTTAGCATTCAATATTTCACCAATAGCATTCTCCATGATTTCACCACAAACCGTGTTTCTAGTTGTACTTCTTAGCTTTCTTCTGCATGTCTTCTAGCTTTGTTTCTCTTTTTTCATAATAATTTATCTCTACTTCCTTAAAGTGTGCTTATCTTAGAGGTTTGTTTTTGGTGCTGGCTCCTCAGTGAAACCTTGCTACTGTTAATACTTACTGTGCTGAAAGTACTTAGAAGAACCCGATAAACTATTGAGCAAAGGAGCCCGTGGACCAAGAGAGCAAGTCCCTTTTGCCAATGGAGTGTCTGTGGTCTTCCACCCAGTGACTGAGCCTGGCTCCTCTGAGAGGCTTGTTTTTGGCTGCAATGTGGATAGCTTTATGCTCAAGGGAAGCTGAGCTGGATGACCGCTTATGTAACAGGCTGATAAAGGAAATGTAGGGCATGGATTACCAAGACAATCTATCCAAGCTCTTGCCTTATTTCATCTCTTTGTAAAAATTCCAGGCAAGACACTCATATCTCTGCTGAAATCTGAGGGAGGAAAGAAGCAGACATACAGATCCAACAGGTGGAAGAGGGTGGTTGTGCTACAAAGAAAAGAGGAAGCTAAGAAGCATAGCAGAAGGATCATGCTTTAAACAAGTCAAGTTTCACATACACACACACACACACACACACACACACACACACAGTCTTTGAAGGTTCGGTGGTTGAAGTAAGAACTTAAGAGGGAATTCGGTGGTCACAAGGTGCCAACTTGGTTCTCCGTTTAAATTGGACAAGCTGGAGGAATGACACAGACAGAAAATGTTCATATTTCAGCAAATGGTCTGCTAAAGGGTTCTACTACATTCCTGTTTTGGTATTTTTTAAGTTGTAAAATAGACACAAGAGGAAAGTAGCACATGTTAACCAGATCAATCATGTCCAAATGATCAGCATGGACAAATATTTCCTCAATAAAAATTCCTCCTTCCTTTCTTCCTCCCATGCCTGTAACCACCGATTGCCTTTTGTCTCTATTCACTTGCCTGCGCTTGTTATTTCATATAAGCAAGATAAGATAATAATTGCTCTTTTGTGATTGACATATTTCACTGAACATAGGGTTTTCAAGATTCGTCTATGTTGTATCATAGACTGGAACTTCATTTCTCTTTATGGAAACATTTATGGATGGTGGTTGCATAGCATGATTCATGTAATTGACATAAGTAAGTTGTATACCTAAAAGTGTTCAATCAACCAACTACTCCCTCAACGCAAGAACACTTAGTTTTAATAACCTGGCATTCTGTGATGCCCACCTTCCTGACAGGATCGCTGAAGACAAAATGGGTGCATAAGCAAATGTGGTGAAGAAAGCTGATGGTGCCCTGCTATCAAAAGATATAGGGTCTGGGGTCTTGAAGACTTGGAGATAAACAGGTGGCCATCTAGCTGAGAAGCAACAAAGCCCACATGGAAGAAGGACACCAGCCTGTGAGATCATGAGGTGTCGATGGGATCAGGTATCAGGCATCAAAGACCCAGAACCAAAAAAAATCACATCAATGTGAATGAAGGGGATTTTGAAGTGGAGACCCAAAGCCCATCTGTAGACAATTGGATATCTTACAGAAGGATCACAAGGAAGAGACAAGCCAGGCAGGGTGAAATATATTACTTTCCTTTAGATCTTTAATGCTTCCTCCCCCTCCACTGTCCTGACCCAAATTCTACCTTACTAATCAAGCTAGACCAGAGCATGTACACTGGTACAGATATGAGCTTGCAACACAGGGAATCCAGGACAGAGAAACCCCTCAGGACCAATGAGAGTAGCGATACCAGAAGTGTAAGGGGAAGGTGGGGGGAGAGACGGAAATGGTCACAATGATCTACATGTAACCCCCTCCCATAGGGATGGACAACAGAAAAGTAGGTGAAGACAGCGGTTGGTGTAAGACATGAAAAAAATTATAAATTATCAAGGATTCATGAAGGAGGGATGGGGAAAGGGGGAAAATGAGCTGATACTAAGGGCTCAAGTACAAGGAAAATGTTTTGAAAATGATGATGGCAACAAATGTACAAATGTGCTTGACACAATGGATGTATGTATGGATTGTGGTAAGACCTGTAATAGTCCCCAATAAACTGATTTTTTTTAAAGTGCTGAATTGGCAAATATTGTGTTATATATATTTCTTCAGCAATAAGCCATCAACTTTCCATTAACCTACAGAGAAGCCTCTGCTGTACTACCCTCAATTGAATAACATCCTTATCAAGTATATACTTTGCACAATAAGGGATTAGATGTGTGTTAGAGATGATAGCATTAAAATGATTTTGACACCCTGGAACCAATAAGATTAAATCTACCATAGAAAATAAATGTTAACTTCTTTGTTTAGGTGAATTGTTTTATCCCCCCTGAGAGTAATATGGTTGAACATATGGAATTATAAAAAGATGCTAGTAGGAAATGTAGTTGATCATAGAACAACTTACTCATTAAAAAATATCCACTTACGTTTAATTGATATTCCATATGTAATTATTTTAGATTCTGTATCTGTCATTTCTGTTGAATCTTCTTTAGGTAGCATTTATTGTTAAATCTTAGGTGATTTTTCTATAGGTTAAATTAAAACAAAAAAATCCTCACTGTTATTGAGTCGATTCTGACTCATGGTAACTCCGTAGTCGGACAGGCTAGACCGGCCCAGGTGGGTTTCTGAGACTCTGTAGTGAGGGGTAGGAAACCTCATCTTTCTCCCAAGAAGCAGTTGGTGGTTTCTAACTGCTAACCGCTTGGTGAGCAGGACAATGAGTAGCCCATTACAGCATCAGGCTCCTCTATAGATTAAATAGGTACAAACTTAATAGGGAGTGTGCCAGGGAATGTTGTTACCCCAAACACATATATAAGTAGAAATATAGACGTGGATCACAGGACAGGTACCTAGGAGATGCAATAGAGAAAAAGAATGATCAATGCATTTTTATAACGGAAAAAATTTATAGATATAAGAAATATCTGTTCACCGGGCCATATACATAAAGAAAATCTGTTATAAAATAATCTATTCTAAGACACTTCTCAACTCCAATGACAGAGATAAGATCTTACCAGCATTGAAAGACTCTACAAAGGAGTAATAAAATCAATGACAACAGACTTGTGAATAACAACATATATTAGGAATAATACTAAATAGGTAGGGGAAAGCATTTTCAACTGAGAATTCCGAATCCAGAAAACGCCCTCGGCCATTGAGTTGCTTCTGACTTGCAGGGACCCGCTAGGACTGAGTAGAACTGCTCGTTAGGGTTTCTGAGCCTGCACATCTCCCAGAGCGCAGACAGCTTCATCTGGGAAAGCAGGTTTGCACACATCTATCTACAATGACTGCCCCCCACAAATAAAATGTCACTACTAGAGCTTCTGCAATCTGTAACTTACAGGTGGTGGCGGTGGGACAGGAAAGTAAAAACGTGGTTTGGATCAGGAGCTTGCGAATTTTCGAAGTGGTGACGTCTTTGTTTTTTCACACTTCAGAGCAGTGGTTCTCAACCTTCCTAGTGCCCCGACCCTGTCATACAGCTCCTCATGGTGCGGTGACCCCCAACCATGACATTATTTTCGTTGCTACTTCATCACTGTCGTCTTGCTACTGTTATGAATCGGGCAACCCTTGTGACCCCAACGGGGTCACTACCCACAGGTTGAGAACAGCTGCTTTAAAGAGACCTTTTTCAGCAGATTTGCCCAATGCAGTATGTCAATTGATTTCTTGACCACTGCTCCAAACTTTGATTAATCAATATTGCTAAGTTGTTAAATGTCGTCTTGCTACTGTTATGAATCGGGCAACCCTTGTGACCCCAACGGGGTCACTACCCACAGGTTGAGAACCGCTGCTTTAAAGAGACCTTTTTCAGCAGATTTGCCCAATGCAGTATGTCATTTGATTTCTTGACCACTGCTCCAAACTTTGATTAATCAATATTGCTAAGTTGTTAAATGTAAATGATAAAATTAAAAGAGCAACCACTAGCAAAAGAGTGAATAATTTCCAGATCCAAAAAGAGAAAATGGAATAATGAGTTAGTTAATTGTGCCAGCCTGGCCAATAATCACATGTGGTGCTGGTTGAAAGGCGGAGGGATAAATGGGTGGTGAGCCTCGGCCTTTCTAGTTCTCGGGTCTCTTGTTTTGTAATGGTTGCATCGGGTGCAGCTGCCTTAGCAGTTCCCTGCTTCAGCTTGCA
>NW_022104341.1:45591519-45593731 GCF_000313985.2 Echinops telfairi
TATGGGTTAATGTTGGACTTGTGGGCTTGGGCAGCATTGGTTTGGGATGTTTTCGTGATGCACATTTTCTTTGCATAAAACTCTCTCTTATACGTGAATTGCTGTGGATTTGTTTCTCCAAAGTACCTAGACTAATACAAATAATAATAGTAATACATATTTAAATTGAATAAATTGAAAGAAAGCGGCAAAAAAGGAGAGAAAAACATTGAAAACAAAGACTAAATGGATGTTGCAAAGTAAAACAGTAAACTAAGCTTAATCAAAATACCAATAGGCACTTCCTATTGGAAATGAATTCAATTTTGCAATAAAATAAATTGCCATATTTAATAAAGTAAAAAATTTACATGGTAATTAAGAATACCTAAAATACAAGGACACAAAAGACTGAAAGTTAAAGAATGATAAAATAGGAACCAAAAGAGCACTGGAGTTTCTATATTACTAGTAGAAAAAAAATTTAAGGGAAAAAGCATTATTATGAATAAAGATAATTCATACTAAATCACAACAGTTAATTTTACCAGGAAGATAAAACAATTCTAAATGTGTATGGACCTCAAAATAACAAAGCAAATCTTTATCAAGTTATAGAGAGAAAGTTATAAATCTAGTATCATAGTGGGAGATTTTAAACACTATACTATTTGGCCAAACAGACTAAAATTAATAAAAATATAAAATATTTTAACAACACATTCAACAAGCTTTATTTAGTAGGCATATAGAAAAATCTGGACCCAAAATATGTTAAAAATGCATTCTTCTCAAGTACACATGGTACATTTATGCAACTTGACTATACTATAGAAAACAAGTCTGAAATATTTCAAAAGATTAGTATGATGTTAGCAGTATTCTCTAAGCATAGGCAATTAAAATAGATAACATGAAAAGGGTACATTTCAAATCCTATACTTTTGAGAAAAATTTTAAATCTGAATGGAGGGAAGTGTAGCTATGCTTTATAATAACAATTTCAAATCACAAAGAAAATAATTATAGGAGGAATTATGAAAATAGGAAAAGAATCAGTATTTGGCCAACACTCTATTAATCATCCTTACAGCAAGGCTTATCAATGATGGTAAAATTAGTAGGTAAAATAAGAAAGGGATATTAGCATGTTTTCAAAACACCTTTAACGTTATTAATAATAACAATATGAAAACAGCAACTTTACAGTGGGGAAATCTGAAACAATCCCTTAATGTAGTGATAAAATATTATTTGCAATGAGACATTGACATTACATACCACCTGAAACAATGCATTTATTATCAATTAACATTCTTTTTATAATACTGCATACCCTGATTTTAGACTTGATAAAGAAAACCGAGAAGCAGTTGCAGATGGTAGAAGAATGTGTAAACAGGACAACTACAGGCCATGTGAGACCCTGCACTGGATCCTGGTCAGGAAAAAGGTCACTAGAAAGACAACTGGTAGAAGCGTGTTAATGTCTGCGAGTTAGCAATCCAAACCCAACCCCTCCCATTGCCATCGAATAGAGAGCTTATGTTGGGCTCCCAACACTGTAAATCCCAATGAGAGCTGCCAGCCTGTTCTTTCTCCCAAGGAGCATCTGGGTGGATTTGAACCACTGACCACATGGTTAGCAGTCCAACATTTAGCGGACAGCACCACCAAGGTAATAGCACTGTATAGTTGCTAATTTCTTCATTAGGATCATTATATTGGGGTTATGTCAGAAGGCGTAACAGACTCTTGATGGTGCAACAGCTTAGCGCTCGACTCCATCCCAGTTGATGGTGGGAACCTGCGCAGTGGCTCCAGGAGAGAAACACCTGGTGCTCAGCTCTCCTAGAATTTCCTGTCTGTGAAATCCTTGAGGCAGGTCTCCTCGGTCACAGGGGGTCACTGAGAGCCAAACTAGGTTTGACAGCACCTAACCACGATGACAAGATGGCCAAGCTAGGCAAAAGGTGTGTTGGAAATCTTTGTACTATTTTTGCAACATTTTTTAGCTTGCAATTATTTGAAAATATAAATATTAATAGCTCAAGTGGAGAATCATAACAGAAATTCAAAAAGATACAAAGCTAAGTAATAATAAAAATAATGTTCTAAAACTTTTGAGGTGAAGAAAATGTATTCCATGGGAGATTTACAGTAAAATTTTTATTTTGGGGAAAAACTATAATGCACTATCTTTTTAACATAAGAAACAGAATGAAGGCGGGAG
>NW_022104341.1:45593833-45616506 GCF_000313985.2 Echinops telfairi
TGAATGATTGAACTATTGAATTATATGATATGTAAATTACTTGCCAATAAAAAAAGTCAGTTGGGGAAATACTTGTCAT
Source organism: Echinops telfairi (assembly GCF_000313985.2). NCBI lineage: Eukaryota > Metazoa > Chordata > Mammalia > Afrosoricida > Tenrecidae > Echinops > Echinops telfairi. The sequence goes on from NW_022104341.1 coordinate 45,593,913, forward strand.
AAAAGTCCCTGGGTTAATGCAAATATATGTTTAATTTCCTTTTCTCAATAGTGTTTTAAATTTTATATCAATTGGCTAACTTAATGATACTATCAATAAAATTACCTTATGCCTCATGGGGAAGAAAAAGAAATAGAAATAGAAAGAATGATACAATAAAGATATGGACAGAAATTAATCATGTCGAAAGCATATGTGCAAACAATAAAGAAAAGTAATGAAAATGTCAGATATCTAATGAAACTAATAAAGAGAAAAGATTGACTGAAGTGGAAAAAGAACCTCTGTCAAATCCTTAGAAGAAATATCAAACCCAAAGTTCTGGTGGTGTAGTGGGACACAGGTTGGGCTGCTTACTACATGGTTAGCAGTTCAAAATTAGTGGCTGTTCTACTGGAGGAAGATGCGGCTTTCTACTCTCATAAAGATTCCGTTTGGAAACTCACAGGGGGAAGTTTTACTCTGTCCTAAAGGATCGCGAATCAACTCAACACCACAGACCGTTTCTTGATAATATCAATATCCAACTAATGAAAATCAAAGACAAAAAAGAATATGAAAATCAGCTAACAAAAAAGGAAGAACAACAATGAAGGTAATATTGACTTTAATAGAAACTATGGAAGCAAGATGACAGTGAGATAGCATCATTCAAATGATCAGTGAAGAAAAAAACAAAACAAAAAACCAGTCAAGGTTGAACGTGATACACAGGAACTGTATTTTCAAACGATAAATCAAAAGCACCTTATGATAAACATAATTTAAATAGTTTCGTATGGGTATATATGAAAGAAAAATGATTAAACAGCAATAATAAAGCTCATGGAGTTTATAATAAATAGAAAATTAAGATACATGACAATGTACAAAAAGGTGGCCAGAGTTGAAGCTAAACTCTGATAAGAGGTGGAATATAATGTCAGCAATTAATATTGTGACCTGGCATAATCACTAAAGAATTAATAAAATAATAACACAACCGCAAAGCTAATTTTGGGAAAAGACAAGGCGTCCTACTCTTGTAAAGCAGTACAGCCTTAGAAACCCACAGAGGCAGTTCTACCCTGTCCTGTAGGGTCGCTATGAGTCAAAATGGGCACAAGGGCCATGAGAAAAGGCTCATTGTGGTTAGCTGTCTGGAGTCGATTCCAAATCACCGTGACGCCAGGTGTGTTGAGTGGAGTTGTTTGCAGAGTAGAGAGGCTGTCTGTAGCTTTTCAGCAACAGATAGCCAGACCCATCTCCCAAAATAGAGAAGAAAAAATAAGATAATCGGAAACCACTCAATTTAGGAGAAGCTATGAAAGAAGAAACAAAGAATAATGAAACCAACTAGAACATAGAATAGCAATATGGGCTATGTAAATCTATGCCCGTAATTCATTAACACAAATGATTTGAAATCACAAATGAAAAGACAGAGATAAAAAGACTTGTAAAAAAAAAGAAAAAATTCAACTATTGCTGTTTGTAAGAGAAAATTTAAGTGAACAGACATAAAACAATTAAAATTAAAAGGATGGAAAATGACATAGTTATACAAGCACTAATAAAACAAAACCAGGTTTAGTATATACTGTTAGACAAAGTAGATATTAAAGAATAAATATTATAAAGAAAATGAAGACATTTAATAATAATAATAATAATAAATAATAATATGGTTCTTCAATAAAAAGAGATAGAAACTCCATATATGTGTGTACATAATGAGATATTGTCAAATATATACGACAAAGGTAGCATTAAACTAAGAAATATATATATCCAGAGTGATAATAATATATCTCAAGATACCTCTCTCGTTAAATGATAGTAAAATCAGGAAAAATTATGAATAAGTATGGAAATATTTGAAACTCTCTAATCATCAACTTGAGATAATTGACATCTAGAGAACATGATACATAATCATAGGACTTGTGGCATATAGGTTACACTTTGGGCTGCTAACCACAAAGTCAGAAGTTCAAAACCACCAGTCAACTCCTCAGGAGAAAGATGGGGCTTTCTTCTCCCATTAAGAGTCACACTCTGCACCCCTCCAGGGGAAAGAAGAATGGAAACCATGGGGGAAGGGAGACAGTGGTCGGTGTGAAATATGGAAATAATAACTTATAATCTATCAAGGGGTAATGAGGGTGGCAGGAACAAGAAGGGGGGGAAAAAGAGGAGCTGATACCAAGGGCTCAATAGAAAGTAACTGTCTAGAAAAGAATGATAGCAGCATATGTACAAATATGCCTGATACAATTGATTGTAATAAGCATTTTAAGAGCTCTCAATAAAATGATTTAATAAATGAATAAAAAAAGGTTTTACAAAAGGAAGTTACACTCTGGTATTGGGGAGCAATGCTCCTCCATTCTACAGGGTTGCTATGAGTCAGACTCCACTCGATGGCAGTGAGTTACACGTAATCATGAGTCCTGGGGGCACAAGGAGCTGCTAACTACAAGGTTGGCTGTTCAAATTCACCAACCTCTCACCAAGGGAGAAAGATAAGGAAATCTACTCTCAGAGACTCTAGAGGCAGTTCTACTCTGTCCCACTGGGTTGAGTCAGAATCAACTCAAAGGCAGTAGGTATACAATCCTAACAGAATACACATGACTGTCAACTATACATGGACCATCACAAAAGTAGAAAACACTCAACAAGAAAACTCCAAACCAAACTCGCTGCAGTCGAGTCAGTGCTGACTTACAGAGACAACCTGTGCGTTTCTGAGACTATAATGTTTATGGGCATAGAAAGCCCAGTCTTTCTCCCATGGAGCTGCTGGTGATTTTGAACTGCTGACCACGTAGATCACAGCCCAATGCTTAACCACTACACCACCAGGCTAAAACTAGTCTCAATAATTAAAAAAAAAAGAAATCCTACAAAATATATCTGACAATGGAGCTGAATTAGAAATTAATAACTAGACATATTTAGAACAGTCCTAAATATTAATAAAGTGCTAATACATCAAGAAAAAATTATAATGGGTATTAGAAAATATTTTTATCTGAATTATCATATAGACTCAACATAGTCAAACCTGTGACATGTAGTTAGAGAAGAACTTATGTGCTGGGCTGCTAACCGAAAGGCCACCAGTTTGAGACTGCTAGCCACTCTGAGAGGGAAAGACAGGATTTCTACTCCCATAACGAATTACCGTTTCTGAAACCCACAGGGGCATTTCTACCCTGTCCTATAAGGTGTCCATGACTCAGAATTGACTCAAGGGCAATGAGAGTTTTTGTTTAAAATGCATATATTATCCAGGAAGAATGATATTTTTAAAAGTCAATAATCAGAAAAGGAACTAGAACAAGTACAGCAAATTAGATCCAAAGACAAGAGAATAAAATAGTAAAGATTAAAAATGAAAAATTTTAAAGATATGATGCAAATATATAGTATAGAGAATAAAAACCTGACACATTTAGAGATACAATGGCAGAAGTACAAAGGGAGAGGGGAGGGTGGGGCCCGAGGGGGCAGGGTGGGGGAGAGAAAGAAAGAGAGCTAGCAGGAGGAGAAGGAGGCAGGGAGAGAGTGGAGAGACCCAAAAAACCAATATCAAGAATAAAATAGGATACATAATAGATGTCTTACAGAAATTCAGAAGAGAATATTACAAACAACTTTATTCAATTTAGAAAAATGGACAAATAATCTTCAGCACATAACTTACCAAAATGAACACAAGAGGAAATACAAAATCAAAACAGTTTCATGTACATTCAAGTTATTAAATCTGTAATTAAAGCTCTATTTACACAGAAAATTTTAATTCCAAATGGCTTCAATACTTTCCAACACTTAAGAAATAAGGCTAATATTACGCAAACTCCTCTAGAGCAGAGAAAAAGAGGAAACACGTTTCCAGTTTATGAACACCACCAGTATAATCTTAATATCAAAACTTGACAAGGGTTATCACAAGAAGAAAAATTATAGGTCATCTTCTCTTTGAATTATAATATAAAGATGTTTAACAAGAAATTAGCAAATAAAACAAAATATGTACAATGGGTATTACATCATGACCAAGTGGGGTTTATTACAGCAATGTAAGTTCTTATTAACATCTGAAAAACAATCAACATAATTCACCAGAGTTGTAGAATAAAAAAGATTTTTGCTCATTTTAATGGATTCATAACAAGCATTTAATCTAGCACTCTTTTAAAATTAAAAAAACCTCTTAGCAAACTAGCAATAGAAGGGACTCCACCTTACTCTGATGATCTATATCTACCTCAGGCTTATAACCAACATCATTCTTAATGGTGAAATATTACATCATTTTCTTTGGAAACAAAACAAAAATGAACACTCACCATTTCTAATAGTACTGGGCTGGAAACCTTATTCAATGCAATAAGGAATAAAGCATATAACAATTAAAAAGAAAGGAATAAAGCTAGCAGTATTCACAAACATACGATTGTACACGAGAAAATCCAAAAGGAAATGCAAACAAAATTTTAGAATAAGTGCATGCATTTAGTTGGAATGATGGGTATAAGATCCATATACACACACAAAATCAATTGTATTTCTGAGAGCAAACAGTAAATAGGGGGAAAGTGCGCAGGGAATCTAGGACAGATGAACCACTCAGGACCAGGGGTGACAGTGGCGATACCAGGAGGGAAGGGGGGTGTAGGAAGGGGGAATTGATCACAGAGAGCTACATATAACCTCCTCCTCTCTGGGGGATGGGCAACAGAGGGGTAGGTGAAGGGAGACGCTGGGCAGTGTAATATAAGACATAATAATAATTTATAAATTATCAAGGGTGCATGGGGGAGGGGGGCAGAGGAGGGGGAAAAGGAAAATGAGCTGATTCCGGGAACCCAAGAGGCAAGCAAATTTTTGGAATGATGAGGGCAACAAATGTATAGATGTGCTCTACACAATTGATCTATGTATTGTGATGAATTGTATGAGCCCCAATAAATTGATTCAAAAAAAAAAAAGAAAAAAATAGGGGCAAAGTGAGTGGAAAAACTACCATCTCTCACAGCACAGGAAGAGTCGCCAGACACCTAGGGACAGCTCTAGCAAGTGCGATGGAAGGCTGCTCCACTGACAACGTCAACGCGTCACTGAAGTGAATGATCTGCTTAAATCATGTGACATAGGCATGAATTGGAAGACTTGATATAGTTAAAAATACAGTGTCCCTCCAGACTGACCAATAGATACAGTACAATCCCAATCAAAACCTTAACAGGTCTTACTAAAACTGGAAAAGGACCCTCTGATTCCAAAATTGCTGTGAAACTCTGCAGTTGCCAAGAATAGTTAAGACAATAATGAATAGAACAAGTTGGATACCTCCACTCTAGACATAAAGATCGAAAAAGCTACAATAATTAAAATCATGTGGTAATGGTTCATGCATAAAAAAATGAACAGTTTAGAGTCAAGAAATAATTCTGAACCTATACAGGAACCTGACTTACCACAAAATTTTGGTTCAAGGATAGCATTTTCAATAAAGAATGTGTATATTGGATTTCCATAAAGGGGGAAAATGAACTGTAATACCTATCCTACATTATTCTCCATGTCAACTTGTGATAGACCATAGAACAAACATGGAAGATAAGACAGCGGAGCTTATGGATGAAGCTCAGCAGTTTATCTTCATGGCTTCAAGCGGTACAGAACGTTCTTCAACAGGATACACATGATCTACAAATGAAGCATCGATGAGTTGAGCTTTATTAAAATTAAGACTTCTAGTCATCAAAACAGATCATTAAGACATTGAAAAAGCACACACTGGTAGAAAATATTTGCAATTCATATATTCAACAAAGGATTTGAATCACAACCCTATAAAGCATTCTTAGAAATCATTTTATTAAAAAGACTACCCAATAGAAAAGGCGTGGGATACAAAAAGGTTGTTCCCCACATTTATTGTACCCCAGCCTAGGATGCTGCTTGGAACACCTGGTAAATGACTGTAGCACACCTGGAAGCCAGCTGCTTAGGAGTTATCTCCCTGAGGGCATCAGCCATCCAAGGCAATCAGACACTATTTTCTGTCCCATGGTAGGTGGGCTCACTCTCTGCTGATAAGGATCGTGGATTGTTTCCCTGAAGGAGAGCCCAGAGACAAAGTCAAGGCAACTCAAGGACGACTAAGGTTAAGCTGCCATCTTGAATCTAGGATCCGCCCATCTTGTCACATGTGTACCCCTAGTCCCCCCACTTCCTATTGCGTGTACACCCCTAGGTTGTCCCCCTCCCATTACTTGTATTACCTATGGTACAACCTCTTCCTGGGACATATGTGGTTACCTGTACTCAGGGGGCTTGCATGCCCCTAAGTAAACATAGGCCTTGATTAGAAATACATGCTCCGCCTCATCTCCCACCTCCACGTAGACCAAGAGGGGCTGAGGTGAGCATGCTACCATGAAATGTGTCTAACTCCTTTATTTTATCTTTTTTCCGACCTTTTCTATCTTCTATAACTTTATCATAATCTTTACATATTATTGCCGCACAATTGCGCCTAGGGACTCCCCGCAATTGCTAGAAGCTGGTTTACTCTAACAAAAAGGATATCTTCTTTATAAAAAAGGATCTCAAGTGGTCAATAACAATATGAAGACATGCTCAAGACTCATCAGAGAAACGCAAATTTAAATTACTACCCTATTTAGAGGAGGGGCTCAAATTAAAAGGAGTGATACTGCCACGTGCTGGCAAGTACGTGGAACAACTAGAACCCTCTGTCACGGTGTCTAGAAGATATGCTCAGCAATTTGTTTAAGGAATAGCCTGTGTCTCATCAATTCCACTCCTGGACATAGATGGAATAGAACGAGTGCTTTGACCACAAAGAATGTATGTGCACAGTGTTCCTAACTGCTTTATTCGTAGGAGTCCTAATCCCAAACGATTTTCAACATTCAAAAACACTTCACACACACTGCCATCAAGTCCAGTTCAATTTACAGGACAGAATACCACTGCCTCTGTGGGATTCTGAGCCTGTAAATCATGATAAGACCAGAAAGCCTAATCTGGTCTTCCTCAGAGTGGTAGGTGGTTTCAAACTGCTGACCTTGTGGTTAGCAGTCCAACTGGTAATTCATTAAGCTATCAGGGCTCTCATCAACATGAAAGGTAATAATGCATAATTTGGGCATATTTCATACCACCTTCTAGCACATGGCAGTGAAGAAAAGGTGTACCGGTGCACACATGAAAATGGATGAATTTTAGCAATATAATTTTGAATAGGAGAATCTAGGTACAAACATGTATATGCCACATGAATTCCATTGATATGCATTTTAGAAACAAGCAAAGCAATTTTATGTTGATGGACGTTCAGGCCAACCTCAGACATGTTGCGGGTTTGGCTCCACACGACCAGGATAAAGCAAAGATGACAAAAATCAAGCCACCTGGATCTTGTTTGCCAGTGACTGGGAAAGCTTGATTTACACTAGACTGCAGACCTTTCAATGTGCAATACAGATTTATGAAAAATTTGCAGTCGTGTGAGAATTACCAAAATGTGACAGAGATACCGAAGGGAGCAAATGCTGCTGAGAAAATTGTGTCAATAGATTTGTTTGCTCAGGGTTGCCACGAACCTCCTGTTTGTCAAAGTTGCAGTATCTGCAATTCGCAATAAAGTAAAATGCAACAAAATGAAGTAAGCCGGTACCAGGGAAGAATGCCTGGAAGAAAGAATGCGTGTCTTCTGCCAAGCTGGCAGTCTACTGCCTTTGGATCTCGGCGACACGCATGTGTGCTGTTACTACACTCGGATCATCAGCCTGGCTCTGACTCCCAGCAGTCCCCTGTGCACAGAGGAGACCTGCCCCGCAAGGTGTCAGGGCCGTGACTCTTGGGAAGCACATCTGTCAGCCTGCCTGCTAAGGAGTAGCTGGGTGGGCTCACATGGCCAATCTTTTGGCAAGTAGTTGTATCATCCGGGGACTCCTCCATGGATATATATATGTCAAATTCTATCACTCTGTTTATATACAATTGATGGACTTAATAGAATGGAAAGTATACATCAAAAGAAAATGTAAAAAAAACAAAAACTCCCAAACTCCAAAAACCCACACAAGTAACCAAATGAGCAAGAAAGAAAATGAGTTAAGCAGGGGGGGTGGGGTGGGGTGTGGGGGGGTGCTCTACAAGATATCAGGACTGATCATAAACTATCATAATTATTAGTACAGATATTAGAGAATTTTATCCGAATGGGATGGAATAAAGAGTATAGAAATAAACTACATGTATGAAAGTTTTATTGTGGATCACTGGGAGAGAAAGAATTTCTGTAGGAAGTGATACTAGGACAATTATTGCCTGTCCCAAAATTGAATCCTACCTCACAGGGGTGGTAGGGTAGATGGGTGGCAGATAAGGCCCTGACTTTTATGAAAGAAATAGAAACATCTTTAGATTTTGAAAACATTTTTTAGCGTACACATATTAGCATAAAATGAGCAAAACTTAATAAGCAGGAGTAGGGAGGATTTATTATATAACAAATAAGTTCTCACAAGAAATATTAAAATTTTTAATACATTAAAATTAATTAAAAGCTTCTGCTTATTAAAAGGCACTATATAGAGAAAGAGAAGACAATATTTTGGAATAAGAAATTTGTAATACATATGAGTATAACAAAAAAATTGTATCTTGGATAATCTGGCTAGACCAGAGTATGTACACGGGTACAGATAAGAGCTGGAAACACAGGGAATCCAGGACAGATAAACCCCTCAGGACCAATATTTAGAGTAATGATACCAGGAGGGTAGGGGGAAGGTAGGAGGAGAAAGGGGGAACTGATCACAATGATCTACCAATAACCCCCTCCCAGGGGGAACAAACAATAGAAAAGTGGGTGAAGGGAGACATCGGTCAATGTAAGACATGAAAAAATGATAATGGTTTATAAGTTTTCAAGGGTTCATGAGGGAGGGAGGGGAAAAATAATCATTAAATATGACATGATAAAAGTGATCTTATGGAGCTTTTTTATGGCTCACGTTCTTTAAAGGAAAAAAGGGAGGAGTAGAAAAGTAAGCTAAGACTCAAAATTCATTTGGTAGGTATGGTAACATTAATGGAGTGTATGTATATATCCACACACACACATATATATATGTATATACACACACACATATATGTATATAGAAATCATGTGGAATCTGGCATTTACAATAGCACAATGTGGTACCATTTATACATAACAAGTTGGTAAAAGTTTACACTCTGAAAAGACCAAGTGTTAGCACGGTACAGATAAGTACTAGAAGAGAACGAGTGTTCAACCACTTTAGAAAACAATTTGGTAATACTGTGCACGTATGAACAAGTTTTACTGTATAGGCCGGCAATTTTATTTCTGGGTATATATACCTTAGAAAATGCACATGTGCACTAGATAAACTTAACAAGAATACTCATAAAAATATTGTACATATTATCAAAAAAACAGAAAACAACTATTCATTGAGAGGAAAGTGGATAAAAATAAATTACAAGACTCTCCCACAATACACCAATGAGAATAAACCAGAGCAACGGGCAAAGGAAACAGTTACATCTTGGAAAAAGTTGGTCGCAAGAGACTATCTACAATGTTATATATAACATTTGTATGATGTCCACAAATATACAGAACTAAGTAAAATAGTATTTACAGACGTATGTGATACACTATTTTCAAAAATAAATAAGAGTGATAAATGGAAATTCTAGGAGAGAGGCTAACTTATTGGGGGCAATCGAGGGCACAGAGGGAATGGAAGGGGAAGAAATATTTAGGTAGTCTCCAAGACAAACCAATGTTCTCTACTTACTATTTCATATGTTACATATTTATCACATGTTCCTTGGTATGAATCAAATAGGGCATGACAAAAATTCTCATAGAGTTTATGTTAGAGAATGACATTTCTTCTAGATTGCACATGGTCCTTAATGACAGACTCCTGCGACAGACACTGCGGGTTCTAATTCTGCCCCTCTCAGTGGCTGCAGGATCAGGACAACAGTACACAAATGCCATTGCCACAGTTTTCCCAAATGTAAACGGGAAAAATAGGAAAGCTTAACTTACAACTTACTTAACCACTAACAAGCCTACCCGGTGAATGGCAAGCCATGTGTTGTCTCTCACTTGGCTCCCAGTGGAGATGTGACCAGAAGGACCCAGATGCACACACAACCTTCTTGTCTCAGTTTGCTTCTCTGCAAAATGGAATAAAAGGGCTCATGTGCAATAATTCCTATAAAGCCAAGGACACTGCCAAGAACCCAGGAATGGTTCAGTAAATGAAAAATAATCACTGAGGTTTGATTCAATCATCCTGAAACTTTGATTCAGTCTGCTGGCTTTCCTATCATTGGTTTTGGAATTAAAGCGCAGTCACATGGTCAAGAACGGAAGATTGCAGCACCTGGGAGGCTTTACGGAGGGAGCCAAGGCAGTCCCCTAGTGTAGCTGGACATGGCGAAAGAGAGATGGTTTCCCCTAACGTCCCTGCTGAGATTCTGCTTAAAACCCCACCACCGTGCCTTTCTTCATATTTTATAAAATATCACTTTATGACCATCATAAACTTATTGAAAATATGGGATTATCTAATCTATGCAGAGATAACGGCTACTTTAGTTTATGAGCATGCCGGCTCTGCCTCCCCTCTGCTTTACACCAGGAAACGGCCGTCATAATTTTTAAAGTACGTGAAACTGTAGACACAGAGCTAGGAAATGTGGAGTGTCTACATATACACGCAGGTCAAGCTTATGTTCCCTTGTATAAGGTACTCCTTGACAGCCGACTCACCTTGACCGAGGGGATGCAGTCCCGCCCTCCTGGAAGCTGAAGGTTACCAGACACCCATAAGGCTAACGAGGGAGACTCGGGGGCAGTCTAAGCCCTGCTTCCCCCAAGGTTGTCCTTTCCCTCACATTCTGGTGCACATGAAAGCATGCTGGATCTGCCTCATGGAAACAGTCTTTTTTGGTGAGGGGCCTGGGTTAGGCTGCATTGGGTTTTTAAGATACAGGTGTGCTTCGTTTTTCTTTACCTTCAGCGACCACAGGGTGTATCCCCAGCAGCTTTAGGATGCTGTCAGTTTTAAGACAGGAGAGAAGTCCTTTCATGTTAGACTCACTTTTTGAGTTGAGCTACGGAAGTCAGAGCACGCGCTACCTTCCGGTGGGTGGAATGGCAATGGTCAATATTAACTTTAATTTGTGCTAAGAGCAGCTCGCTAACCGTGAGAACACAAAGCTTGCTGAACTTGACCTCCCCTGTGTGCTCAGTACACCCAGTATTTGCAAACTTAATGAATTCAGCAACATTATCCTACCCAAATTTAGGTCAGCTCTGTTGATTAAAAACATTATAGGTTTAAGGATTGATGCTATAAGAGCTCACTTAAGTCTTTCCTACTTTATAATTTAACTACTTTGTCACAGACTCTGTCTCCTACTTTATACTTTTTAAATGAAAAAGAATGTCTTTATACCTGATGGCCGATCCAAAGGGTCCATATTAAGAGATTATCATCAACAACAGACGTTTATTGAGTGCCTTTGGTAAGCAAGGCACTGTACTTGGGTCTACAATGAAAAAGGAGAAGTAGTCCCTGCCTTCAAGGAGCTTACACCCTCATTCAATTCAAAGGACAAATACACATATTCAAAGACAAAAGGACCATCCAAGGGAGCATGTCATATTAGGGCACTGACTAGTAACAGACAGGAGGCCAGCCATTTTTGCATTTCCATGTTGGCTCAATACCCTGAGTCGGTCGGATGAATGAGCTAGTGGAGAGGGGTACTCCTGTTCATGTTTGGGCCTCCAAGACACTCTGACTTCTCCTTGTTCCAGAAGAGCTCTGGCATGTAGGACGCAGACAATTGGCTCCCTTCTCCTGCCCCCAGCACCCTAGTATGCGAATTCTCTTTGAGTTGCTCTTCTGGTAGGGTAACCCCAGGGTGCGACTGCTCACCAGGCTCTCCTGGCTGTAATATTAATGAAGCAGATTGCCAGGCTTTTCTCCTGAAGCACCTTTGGGGTTGAGGGGGCCCCAACCACCAACTTTCAGGTTAGTAGCTGAACAAACTGTTTGTGCTACCTGGGGAACGCGCCCCACTACCCCAAACCAAACAAACAAAATCTACCACCATCTAGTTGATTCCAACTCATCAATCAACAAGTTCTACTGTCTGCGAGTCACTTCCAAGTCATAGCGACACAGTAAGGACAGAGTCGAACTGCTCCTGTGGGATTCAGAGCCGGTTCATCTTTAAAGGTACAGAAAGCCTTGTGGTCCTCCTGTGGAGTGGCTGCTGGGGAACAAGGAGACTGTCTACCCCATCGCTCTCCCACAGAGCAGCTGTGGTTTTGAACTGCTGATGTTGGGATGTCAGCCCAACTTGCAACCACTGCGCCACCAGGCTCCTAACATTAGAGAAGGGGGTGGGGGTGGGGAAAGAAACAGATCCTTCTCTTAGAGAGGGAAGGTTTCACAATTTGAGTCATTTACCCAAATATATAACTTGGGGTACACATATTTGAAAGGTCATTCCTACACATGGGCAAATATTTGGGCAGGTTTTAGATAGGCTCATAGGAGCTTACTCTCTTCATACTAGCTAACCATTTTAACCTTTTCCATCCATATTTACTGAGCTTCTTAAGAAGAAAAAAAAATGAGAGGAGGTTTTATTTCAAAATGAGGCTTTCTCTCCTGTTATAATGCAAATAAGTCAGTAATGGAGAGGAAACTTCAGGAAGCGAAGGCCATCCTGTTGAGAGGTGTTTGGTTTTGAACGTGGCTCACAAGCCTGGCTGTAAACCAAGGAATACAAGAGACAGCACGCCTTTTTTTTTTTTTAAGCCACCGTAATTTGTGGGGTTTGCTTTCATTTATTTATTTATCTCAAAGAGGAAATCTAAGTCTGAAATCTGGGGACCTTGGCAGTTTCCAAATCGCTCGCCTTTATGTCAAGCCCCTAGGAGTCTATCCAGGGTCAGTGAAGCGCTGGGACTTAGCTGCCAACACCCATTAACCTTAATGGAAATCACACAGCTAAGTCCCCATGCAGCACACTGAATATTTACCTCCTAATGTTCTTTTAATGTACGTTTTCTTGGGTGAATATTTACCGTAGAATATTAAATGTGAGATTCCTCTGTTTATGGGCCATTTGAAGTGATTGATTTTGTTTGTGCCTCCCTGTATCTTTGCCCATAATGGCTATCTATTGTAATGGCCTCTGCCAAATGTTCTTGCGTTGAAATAACAGAAGCCACGGATCGGCCAGCTGTGGCATTGTATTACTATGGTCTTAAAAGCTGGAAGGAAGCTGATGACACAGCTGGGGAGAGAAGAAAAAGGTATGAAGCATAATGAGTAGGGTTTAGGCTTCAAACACAATATGGATCTTGAAATCACTGAGGTCTGTAAACATGGCTCTGTAGTCATCTTTTATATCAGAGTTTATGCTTAATGGTATTGAGTGGTGTTAAGACTGACAGTCAGGAAATAATAGTGTCAAGACAGGAATTCAATTGCCCACAACCAGATCCATCAGCACAATCTATCAGAATTTGAGGCATTAAAGACAAATGCTGTACTAAAACCACTGCCTAAATGAGAATTTAATGCACTTATTTACACTGTATTTTTAAAACAGGGACTTACATATCCTAGCTACACGTAGACTTAGAACATTTCCCAGTGAAATCAGGGATATCAGAATTTGATTGCCTTTAACTCTTGATTATTTGCGAGGAGTGTAGTTATGAAAAAGGTAGCATTATTAGGATGGAATTTTGTTGGCTTTTTTAACCTGTAGCTTACAGATACATAGACAATTGAGACAGGGGTAGCTTAGGTAATATAGCTACACTCTTGCATGTCACAACTATGCCTTTACAAATTTCCATAAATACAAACATTGTCAAAGGATCCATTGACATCTAAGCAACATATTCGCTTCCAACACTGGTAAAAATTACCTACAAATCAATTGGATAAAATTCACATGATCTTTCATAAGTTCTTAAAGCAGAATTCATCTTACCCAAGAGATTATATAGAAATAAAAATCTATCGTCCCTTTAAAACATGATTTGGGCTTTCAAAGATCACATTCTACTGTGTTTTGGACAGATTTGTCAACGTGACTGGCTTTTAACAGCTCAGACTACAGCACAAGGATATCAAGTTCCTCTTCCTCTGTGACGCTGGGAACTTTGTTTGCATCTCAACAACAGTACCCCTCATAATCGATAGTACTTTCCTTTCTTGCAGTTAATGCAAAGAAATTGAGTTTTAATACAATTAAGGAAAGAAAAAAGATGTGGTCATTTGGGGAAGCGTTAATCAGAAGCCAGACCATGTTCTGTTAAACAGTGTAGGTCTACACATACACAAGTGTTTTTGCGGGTGCCTTCCAATTTGGCACTAGAGAAACTAACACCTTCTAGGCCACATGTAAAGAAGTAGTGGTATATTTTCAAAAAGACCAATGAAGAACAATACCTGTTTAAAAGAAAAAAATTGAACTCTCTGATCTTAGCTCTGAATGAAATAATTCCTTCATATTCATCTAGACCAAAGAATGAACGTGGATAAAGCCTAAGAAGATATACACTGAGTGGGTTTGAGTAGTTCATAAGATACACAATAGTCTGATAGAAAATCTCTTAGAATTATCATCTACTTTTGGAATTGTAGTTCCTTGCTCTTGAAGCCAGGGTCCATGTAGGTTTTTTGTTTTTTTTCCCTTGCCTTCGTGCAAGAATCACACGATAAGCAGGGGGTAGATTGTGGCCAAGGGGGATTGCTTTTCAAACCACAAGAGAGGGAATAAGTAGTAGGGAAATACAAACCAATACAAAGCCAAGCTCACTGCTTTGAGACAATTACAAGTCAAAACAATCCTATAGGACAACCCTAAAGTGGTAAATCTTTAGGGAAGCAGATTGCTAAGTCTTTCTTCCACGGAATGGCTGCTGGGTTTAATTGCTAACCTTTTAGTTAGCAACTGGAGTGCTTTAAACACTGTGCCACCAGGGTTCCAAGAATAATGGCCTGCTAATGTTGGAGTCCTTCATTCAAGTGCAAGGTTCTCAATAGATCAATAAGAGGCTCATAGAATTTTACATTGTCATGTGGTATATTGACATCATTCTGCACAAGAAGAAATTAGGGCCTAAGAAAGTGAAGTGATTGACATCAATTTTCACTGTTAAAAAAACCCCCAACTTTCCTTCAACTTCTCTTGTTGGCATTAAAAAATAATTACTTTTTTCTTTTCAATTTTGTCATTTTGAAAGCACTTCTGCACATTGGAAAACGTCCTACCTGCTCTTGCTATGAAAGAGAAAATCCCGAAGTCAATGGGGTTCAAAAATGCAGCACAACACTTGCGAACAAAATGCCAATGACATGCTACAACAAGCATTATGCACACAGCAAGTCATCGCCCCAATGCCAGGCCTTCCCCACCATCATTCGGGATTAAAAGATTAGAAAGCGTACATTACCACATAATCATAATCTATAAAAATACTGGCCTACAGTGCACTAAAAAACTTTCAATAAATAAAATATCGAACATTTGCTTTATGAAAGTCAGTGGAGATGTGCTCTTCAGAAATCATGTCCACGCTTTTTAGGCAGCTTTTGAGAAATTACACATACAGACTCCAACAGATGACAAAGACTGTAGATCAGTTTAGGACATAGCTTCTTAGAAAAAAAAGTTTTTTGAAGTGGTATTTCTATAAAGGACTGCAACTAAGATGGTTGAGCTGCTCATGTTTCTGTCGAAGGCAATATTTAAAGATATCTAAAATGTTTTTAGCGTTGGCAGCATCAATGCCTCTGGTAGTTGAGACGCTGGGTACTTGAGACTGGCTTGTTCATTCCTCAGAACACAGGTTTAGTCTCAGGGTGATTTATAGCTAGCGATTCTGGTTTCCAGTCAGGTTGGAAAAAGTGAATATTGAATGTCCGTGCCCAGTTCTTAAAGACTCGTTTCTCTGTGATGAAGCGGTGATGACTGCCCTTCCGTCCACGCTCATGTGAAAGGTACATGGTACATTCATCGGGTCCAAGAGGTTCGTAATAATGATAAGGTACTGAAGGGTGATTGGGATCCCTGTGGGTGAAAAAAAGAGATAAGTGATTAAACAAAACAAAACCACTCTAAATCCCTTGGACTCATTAAAACAAGGTGTTATATTTAATAAGCTGATAAGCACAGATCATCTTTTCTAGTTAAATGAATTTCAGGAAATAGTTTTTCTAATATTTAAGCAATAGACAAGTGGGGAGATTTTGAGTTGGCTAAATAAATGGAGTGACCATCATTAGCAGACAAGGAGATTAGCAGTGTGCTATAGGTTTCAGATTTGACACTATATTTCATTTAGACCCAACTCAGCTCCCATTTTCAAAAGAAACTCCATTTACCAGAAGAAGCTACAGAGTTGTTTATGAAACAACACATAGATCTAATTTATGCCCATCCCACCACCCCCTACAAGACGTCTAGAGACTTTCTCATATACTAAGAGCATGTTCTGCAAGTTGATCCTCGATCAGTGTCCTCTGTCCTCTCCAGGATCTTCTAACCCACCCGACCTTGTCCACTGTGCCATAGGCCTTTCTGGTCATTAACTCTGCCAACCTAAGTCTTGTTGTGAGGCATTGGCACTTTAGAGTTGGCACCTGCCTGGGACATTCTGCCAAGCAGTAAATGCCCATGGCTCACCTGTTGGGTATCAACTAAGCCATTCCCTCTCCTAACGGGCTTTGTCTGATGACGACCTGTCTTGCTCCCTCGTTCTCTGACTGCTTGTCATGGCACCAAGCACTCTGAAATCGCTGCTGCTCTCTGTTGACCGTCCCCACACTATCATTGTGTCTTGTTCCTAGAACAATGCTTGGGAGTTGCTAAGAAAAACATTGAAAATTTCTGTTGTTGAAATTTTCTGGCATTAGCAAGTTAATCGCAAGCCTAAAGTCCCCTCAAATATGGAAAGCTGAAGGCCCTGCCTTGACCCCGTGGGAGCAAAAGGAGGCCATGAGACACGTCATGGGTTTTCTCTAGTTTGTAAATACGTTGGAAATCCTCAGTCCTTATGGTGTTGCCTGGTAGCCCGAAAGAATTTCCAGCTCTTTATTCCTACATCTTCTACAAATGAAAAAACACTTCTTCACTTCTTTAAGGTAGTGCACAGAAGATTAATATGGAAGGGTGGGTGCAGGCTCTCACTGTTGAGTTACTGAAAGATTTAACCTGGAAGGGCTCTGGTTTCAGGGACTGGTCTCTGTTCCAAGCTGGTCTATCCACCTATCCATCCGTCTTTTGAAATCTGGGTGATAAGACTGATCAAGACTTCTGTAGTCAAACTTCTTTGCCTTGAGCGACCCTCAGCATTTGACCCTGTAGATAAGAAGAGAAATGGCCCAGGCTGCCAACCTTCTTGTTAACCTCTTGGTTCTACTCAAGTACAGTAACCTGGTTTCTCAAGGATGCTCATCTTGCTAGAGATCTGTTTGTTTTCCTCAGAGGTGATCGATAAACAAATGGCTTTCAGAGCAGCAACTTTCCGGGAAGGCAGGGATCGAAGTCTTTTATCAAGGGTGTTGGGGTTGTGGCTCTGACAACAATACACCTTTGAGGTGCTTTCCTTTAGGTTAGTGTTCTTCCAGGAAGAGAGATTTATTTTTGGCATGCATCATTTAAACATTCAACACCCTGGCTTCGCTGTAGTGCTGAATTAACACTTTGCATTACTACTATGCTCGCCTGGAATGTCTCCCATTTCTACAGGAAAGCAGTGGGTCCTATTTTATCCTGTTTATTTATTATAAATTTCACCTACTTACTTATTCTCGAAATGAGAATCCCCTTTCAATTGTGGTATCCAGAGTTATTAATATAGAAAAGACGTGCTAGGAAACATACAGGTGGGAATCGGCCACTCTGAAGAGAAAGGAATTCAAAGGCAGAAGGCAAACCTCTCCAGATTCGTGTGACATAGTTTTGAAAACTATGACAAATTCATGCTGCCATGGGTTAAGCTTTTACTCCATCATGAATCAGGGTTTAATTCTGATTCATCTACATTTGGGGCACATTATTGGCATCAATCTGACTAGAGAAACAATTAGGTTTCTAAAAATATCCTGAAATTGATTTGGCACCCAGGAATAGAAGGTCATTGGAAGCCAGGTAAAAGATGCTATCGGATCAATTTCCTTATTCCGGAAGACCATGTCTTTGAGTGAAACCCCATCTGGCTCTACATTGATCACCTAAACGGAGAGTTAAGTCAACATATTTCGTTATTATGATTCCAACAGTGTCAAAATAAGCCATTTGTGTAAATGAGGGTTCTTTCCACACTTCAAACATCAGTCCAGCCAGCAGAAGAGTGCTGTGTAAGTCCTGGTGAGACTGCGGGACATCTCACCCCGGGGAGCAGCCTTCAGCAGACTCCACCATAGCAATTGGAAACCCCTTCTAGTTTAAAGTTCTCATCCCTTGGAAATGTTCCCAGTCTTGGCTCCCCTAAAGGAGACCATAGCTTTTCCTTCCATCACCTGACACCCAAACAGATGACTACAAACATCGGCAGAATGGCCATAGGAGGCTGTTGTAAAGAGAGGCTTCCGGTGGTCTGGGTCCTGTTTGCGGTCAGCTGAAGCTGAGGGCATGGAGGTGGGGGTGTTGCAGCAGCCCATCATCAGCACCCAAAGGCCAGTGAAGGTGTTATGTAGCTAGAGGCAGAACTAAGGTTCCTCTACATGGGTAAGGCTGGAGACAATGCTTCCATTCAAGCTCCTGGCCAGGAAGGGGTGGTCCACCTAGGTGGGCGGTACACCTGGATTGGCCCAGCTGGGCCAGCTGAATTTGATGCAGCCCATGGGGTCGACCAGTATCGTAGGACTAGGCTTCCCAACGGGCCCTAAAAAGCCAGGCGTTTTCTCTCTCCCAGCGGCTGCCACACAGTCCAGCGTGACTGTGCGCGGTCCCCCTGAGACTGCTTCTAACCTTTATAGAACTCACTTGGAGCACAAGCCAGGCTTCGGCATGAATTCTTTCTCGCACAAAGCCAAGGACCCAGGTATTTCTCTCCCGGGGAAATCTAACAAAGGCACAAAACTTAGAGAAAGATATGAAGAAATATTTTTATTTTTCAAAGCAAGCGGGTAGGGAGGGTGAAGAACTTAACATTTAGTGTCTGAAGAGCTTTAAATATATACCACTGCATAATGTCCACCCCTAGAGATTCTGGTATAATTGATTTGGAGAGAGCCCAGGCACTGGTATTTTTAAAATACCTTCATTTTGAGCCCTAGTGGCACTGTCTTGTAAGATTAGACTGATAACCTCAAGGTCCGAGGTTCAAGCCCAGCAGCTGATCCCCAGGAGGAAGACAGGCTGTGCGCTCCCGTAACTAGTTACAAATGCTTGGAGACCACGCAGAGGCTTGTTCTGACTCTGAATCAGTTCCTCCGCAATGGGTGGGTTTCTGAATCAGAGTAGACGAGGACAATACTGAATTATAGAATCTATAAAATAAATACCCGCGACTCTATAGTGTCTTAAATCAATGTCTAAATGAATAAATTAATGGGAAAGAAAAAACAGTACATCCTCACAGAAAATTCCAATTAAGAAATATGGGAAGAATGAGCCAAAAAAAAAAAAATCATCATTGAAACCATGCAGTTTGTTTTTGTAGACAGGATTTATCTGTCTAGCCCGAATTCAATGGAAATTGGGGGTGGGAGGTGGTGGAAGATGAGGAGAAACAGGTTATTTAAGCTTGTCACTTTATCTCCTCCAAGATATTTCCTCAGGTCAAAGGGGAAAACAGTAACTTCACAATAAGGAGACCCGGCAGACGGCACCTTCATCAACTGAAAGCCAGCCAGTAACAGGACACCTTGACGTCACGTGTTCCCTGCTAGAAGCAGTGAGAGGGTTATGTCTGTCCAATACATCACCTTCCCACGACTCACATGGAGACATCAGACAAACACAAAGGAAGCGGCCCTATAAAATCACAGAAAGAGGCATGGCAACACTGAGTGCAATGTGGAAGGCTGGCGTGGGTCCTGGAGCAGACAAAGAACATCAGTGGAGAAACCCTGAGCAGAGTGGAAGAAAGCCTACCGCCTACGTACCTTGATCCTAATTTCTTCTTTTTTTTCTAATGATTATATTTTTATTTTATTGCTACATTAGCAATGGAAATATAAGAAGCAGGCAAAGCATGCAATGTCATGGAGCTTTTTGAGTGACGGAGGTACCCGTTGGCGGCTGAAAATGGCATATCTTGTAGGGAAGGCAAGAAGCACACACACAAGCTCGTACATGGCGGATCATCGATAGCATGGGCCATGTGAGATTGACACAGCAATGAGAAGTTTTCAGGCAAAGAAGATGGATCATTGGCTACTTCTGCCCTCAGCCAAAGAATATGGAGAAGATATCAGAAAATTCCTACAATCTCTACATAGGTTTACAACACGAAGTCTATCAAACTAAGACAACACTCAAGCATGTTGCAATTTGCTCCTGGGAGAACGTCCCTGTTTTGCAATGTTTGCACACATTCTTTCTCCTGTTGGATAGCTTCCTTTGAGGGAGACTTTTTTTCTTCACAATTTTGACTTGTCAAAATTCTCCACTTCGGACAAATCTGGCTTATCCCTCATCTTTGAAGATCCACTGAAGGATAAGCCCTGGGTTGACCCAGGATTTCACTCAGGGCCAGGTTAATCAGGATGCTAATTTCTTAGTGCTGATCACGGTACTCTTGTTAAAGCAACATGTTAGCATTTAAGGGAGCTGGGTCAAAAGTATATGGGAAAACTCTAGACTGGTTTAACGACTTCTCTGTAAGTCTACAAGTATTTTAAAAGAACAAAACCATTTTTAAAAGTTCATTTTAAGAAGTGCTTTACTGATGGTGCCCGGCTATCAAAAGATACAGCATCTGGCGTCTTAAAGGCTTGAAGGTAAACAAGCGGCCATCTAGCTCAGAAGCAACAAAGCCCACATGGAAGAAGCACACCAGCCTGCGTGATCGCGAGGTGTCAAAGGGATCAGGTATCAGGCATCATCAGATCAAAAGATTTTATCATAGTGAATGAGAGGGGGGGAGTGTGGAGTGGAGACCCAAAGCCCATTTGTAGGCCACTAGACATCCCCTTACAGAAGGATCTCAGGGAGGAGACAAGCCAGACAAGGTGCAGTGTAGCAACGATGAAACATACAACTTTCCTCTAGTTCCTAAATGCTTCCTCTCTCCCTTCTCCCCACCACTATCATGATCCCAATTCTACCTTTACAAATCTAGCTAGACCAGAGGATGTACACTGGTACAGATAGGAACTAGAAATGCAGGGAATCCAGGGTGGATGATCCCTTTAGGACCAGTGGTGTGAGTGGTGATACTGGGAGAGTAGAGGGAGGGTGGGGTGGAAAGGGGGAACCGATTATAAGGATCTACATGTGACCTCCTCCCTGGGGGACGGACAACAGAAAAATGGGTAAAGGAGACATCGGACAGGGAAAGATATGACAAAATAATAATTTATAAATTATCAAGGGTTCATGAGGGAGGGAGGGGAAAAATGAGGAGCTGATCCTAGGGGCTTAGGGGCAAATGTTTTGAGAATGATGAGGGCAATGGATGTACAAATGTGCCTTACACAATTGATGTATGTATGGATTGTGATAAGAGTTGTATGATCCCCTACTAAAACAATTAAACAATATGAAGTGCTTTAAATGCAAAGCAAAACCACTGCCATTGGATTGGAACCATCTCCTGTGACAGAAAAGAACTGTATCGGGGGATTTCGGAGGCTGTCTAAATTTTTATGGGAGCAGAAAGCCCCGTCTTTCTACGTGAAACAATGTGTAGTTAGCTGCTCAGCTTGTAAACCACTGCACCATCAAAGTTCTTTAAAAAGTTCCTTTGGGGATTCTAGTATGCAGGTAGGTTCAGGTTTGAAGCCACTGAGTACCTGTAAAATACATGTTTAGTTGTGTTAACGCTAATACCCATTGGCCCTCTAAGGTAAGAACTGCTTGTCTCTGCTTGGAGGTGAGCTACTAGCATCTCAGTAGCAAGTGCAGTGCCTCGCTTTAGGCCCCCAGCCTCACTCAGCAGACCGCTAGATCCCACCCCTTCAGCCCAGAATGCAGCACAAGGACTCCACCCAAACAAACTTGTTTAATCTTTGTAATACTCCTACAAGAGAGACACTATTATTATCCGCACATTTCAGATAAAAATAAAAATCCAACTATATAAGAATTAAAGGTATCTAGGGACCAAGATTTGGACAAAAGCTGATTAACTTCAGAGACTGCCCATGTTCTTTAAGAATGAGGCTCCTGGACGATGACCACAAATAGAGCAGCCAGTCCACAGAGAGGACCACATGGACAGCCCCACTATGAGACGTGATGCCCCTCACTGGCCCATGGCCCTGCGGGGGACAACACCAGTGACACAGTGTGGGAATTGCGC
>NW_022104341.1:45619858-45661192 GCF_000313985.2 Echinops telfairi
TAATTTTTCAGAATCTTGTAGTTGTGGCAACTTCATGAACAGTGGAAGGAAATGCTGCCCAGGCCTATGCCATCCCCACAATCAATTATAGATTAGATGATTATGATCTTATTTGATCTTCATTGACTGATTTTTGGAAGTAAATCATTAGACCCCTCTACCTAGTTCATCATTGTCTGAAGAATTCATTGAAACCTGTTTGGCATCATAGCAACACTCAAGCATTCACCCAAGGACAGGTAGTGGCTGCGCACGTTGTGCACTGGCCAGGAACCACACCCAGGTCTCCCTGCTGGAAGGGGGTGATTTTCCCTCCTTACAACAGTGTCTCCTCAGCCCTCCGCGCAGTCCTCTGAGCCTCACTAAGACGCTTACTCTGTGGCTTCAATGTCTTGCCCCTGGAGTTTGTTTGGATCAGTGGTTCTCAACATTCCTAAGGTCGCAACCCTTTAATGCAGTTCCTCATGTTGTGGTGACCCCCAACCATAAAATTCATTTTGTTGCTACTTCATAACTGTAATTTTGTTACTGTTATGAATCAGGCAACCCATGTGAAAAGCCGTTCGACCCTTAAAGGGGTCGTGACCCACAGGTTGAGAACTGCTGGTTTAGAAGGAAAGCTTCTAAACAAAATGGAATAACACTCATGCTATCTAGATGTGCCCATTCCTCATGGGGCAAAGAGCCCAAAGGAGCTGTTTAAACTCCTCCTCCCCTCTTGCCACTGACTGTGGACACTAGGGGGTGCCCTCATGTCCCCAATGGATCAATAGTAGCCACAGGGACAAACAGCAGGGCGTACACTCATCGGGGACTGCGGGAGTGGCTTCTTGCCACGTTAGAGCAAAGCTGGAAGGAACAAGAAACTTCCAGGGGAAAAATACAAGGCAGTTTAAGTCCCTTCATGAAATATCAGCCACATGGGCGGCATCATCGTCCCCCATCAGTCCTCTGTAAGCCTCTGATTCTACACAGTGGACTGCTGCCGAGTAGGACCCTTCCCTGAAATGCTGGCAGTGTGATTAATGCTCACTCACTAGTAATTCTAGCAGAGTCAGCTATCTGATATTCATGATACCTTTGAGATGTCCTTCACATCATGGGTGAGATATGAATTCAGTTCCATGACAATGATCACTCTGAGTCATTACTCTGCTAATTAAGACTCAAGAAATGATGGGTAACAGAGAGCTGGAAACTTGCTAATGTGCTAAGCATGACCAGAAATAAGATGATTAGGGATAATTTAAATGCTTGGCCCATTATTATTGCAAATATTTTACAATGGAAAATGAGATTAAAAATACTTACCATAACTTAGTTTGGAAAGCAATGATAACAGACCTTTTCATTGCAATTTATAGTCCATCAGAGAGAATAGGTTTATGTTCTTAAATGGATCTGGGATGATTTAAGGGCCGACTGTCTAGATTAATATATTTTGATGCTGTCTTTGGTGTGACATGGCATTAATTTTCTCTAGCTTTCTGAACACTGATGAGGCTTGGAGTCTGATTATAGAAGCAGAGGAGGTGGCTGATGCCCAAACCTCCCTTCCGGGATACAATGCTAGCTGACTGTGAAATGTGTATCCTCTCCTAGGGTGCTGCTCACTGTTGACGCTGGGCACTGTTCAAAACCTGAATTTGTTCTCCTCTAATTATATGCTTCATGACTTGGCATTTTTGGTTTCAAGATAAGTTCAGAGTCAGTCTCTTAAGACACCCCCAAAGAAAGGGAGGTTTTTCAGTTATTCATTGACTCAACATTAGGGAACTTCAAAATGTCTATGGGAAAAGGGAATGAAAAGATAATGGACTTTGACCATGAACTTTTGAAGCCCCTCATATATATTCTTTATGGCTTAAATTGTGTCCTTCAAAAGGGAATGCCCTCACCTTAGGATCTGTGAACATGACCTTGTCTGGATCTCTGAAGATGTAATTGGGAAACATGAGGTCATATGATAACACAGGTCCTACGCCCCATCTGGGCGATGTCCTTTCAAAAGAGGAGAAGAAGCAGACAGGGAAGACTGCCCTGTGAAGTTGCATCTGCCAACCAAGGACTGCCAGGGAATACCCGGGGTTATCAGAAGCTGGAAGAGACAAGGAAGGACAGTCCCTGCGAGGAGAGCGAGCGAGCATGGTCTTGTAACACTCTAAATCCAGACTCCTACACTCTAGACCTGTAAGACACTAATTTTCTACTTTTATGAAACACCAGATGTGTAATATCTAGTTATGAGAGCCAGAGGAAACTAATACTTTGCTGAAAACACACCATGTGCCGCTGACAGTGACGAGTGTTAATGTACAGATGCCAAAGAGTCAAATGTAGTCGGGGCACAGACAGATTCTGACACGGACAGGAGGTCAGGACCGGTTCAAGAAGAGAGGTTGTTTCATCGGAAGCAGTTGCGTGAGGAGTTAAGACCTCTAGCTCTAGAGCCCTAGAGTCCTGGCTTCAAATCCTAACTCTGCAGCTTAGCTGGTCTGTGACCAAGGCAGGCGGTATGTAAACTGATGAGAAGACTTGTTTGTCTCATGAGATATTTATGTAGATATTAAGGCCTGGGGTTTGTGAGGAATAGAGAATTACTGATGAATAAGTACGGGGCTGCTATTTGGGATATGTAAAGGTTTTATAAAGAAATAGTGGTGATAATTGTAGATCCTTGTAGCCATAAGTAAATGTCATTGAAATGTACACTTAAAAATAGTTAAAGTGGTAAATATTTGTTATATACTATACCACAATACAGATTTTTAAAATTCATGCAATTAAATTTAGCATTAAAAATTGAACTAGCTATATTGTCTCATTGAAAAGTATGCTTATGAAGGGGTTTCAAAAATTTGTGGAAAAAACACATTATCTTTTCATTCAATTTTCCCCCCACAAATGTTTTGAGGTTCCCTTGTATTTATAACAAGACTGCCTTCTTTATTGAAAATTTGATTATCATTTACCTTTAGCCTCTAGAACTAACAGTGGGGATATTTAAGAAATATCAGCAGCTGGGCAATTTCATACATTTTTATCCTGAAATGAGGTAATAAATAGGTGAGCCTCATCACTTCTGCTGGAACTGATCCAACTGATGTAGTTCATTCTGGACAAGAAGAAAATCAATCAAAGGAGCTGAAGTCATGTTTATATAAAGTCCTCCTGGAAGAGAATTATCTCCTGCTTTTCACTCAGTTTCTCCCATATTTTGCAACGGATTTCTTTCCATTTTGTTTCATTATTGCTCAATAAACAACCTCATGAAATCACTTAAAAAATCCATATAAGCAGAGAAGAGACTAGAGTGGTAAGTAGAAGGCAGATCCTGAAGGAAGGGTTTGGACAAGATTAGTCTTGTGGTTTTATCTGGCAGCACAGTGGTATTTGAAGAAGAGAGAAATTAGGAGACTACCAAAGTATCAGATTAAAGATGAAAAGTTTACACACTGGTCCAGTGACTTTTTTTGTCAGTATTAGATTTTGCAGTAAAGCTATGTCTCTCATCAATCAAGAGACCCCATTCAACACCTCAGGCATAGTCACCACCTGACTGTCAGTGGAGACTTGTGTGTTGTCAATGGAGCTTCCAGGCTAAGACAGACTCGGCAGAAAGGCTTGAAGACCTGCTTCCAACAACCAATCATGAAACCCTTATGGGGCACCACCCCCAGTCGGCATTTTACTCTTTGTTGTGGGGTCACCGTGAGTTAGGGATTGACTTGATGGCAGTTAACAATTATGCCTTAAAGTCGAACAGCTACTTTTAAAAAAATGAACAAGTCATGCTCATTGCTTGTTGAATTGGCCCTAGTTGGGTAACTTTTTATTCTAGTGTGAGACTAAGCACTTTGGAGAAGCAATAGACTGGTGGCACACGGTGACAGTCCTATCTGCCACACAGGAGTCCACGTGAAACCAATTCTCAATGGTCAAGAGAAGTGGAATCCAACTTCCAGTTGTCACAGGCATTTGCCCTTCCCTTTCAAACAATGAGGCTCCCACCTACCTCCAACGTAGTATCATTAATTGGTATTACCTAGGCACTGCTTTAAAAGATGCTAACAGATCAGCAAGTCCTTTTAACTGAAAACTTGTATGTGTTTAACATGTACTGCGACTGCACCAAGCATTTCTTTTCTATTAGCTCATGAAATCATCATATAGACTCTGGCACAGCTTCAGTAAATCAAACAGCTTTCTCAAAGTCACAGCTTCTCAGCAGTAGAAATGAGTGTTTGGGCTCAAATTCCAAGGCCCCAGGAGGGAGGGGGACACAGGATCATGGACTCACTTATGTTTAAATGAGTACCCACTATATACCATGGCAGTAACTATAGACTGTGCTATGCACTAAGATCCAACAACGACTCAAACAACCCAAGCCCCTACTCTCAATGTGTTACATGCCAATGGACTAAACTAGTTCAGAAAACCTTTCCTTATCTTTTAGCTCTGGTGATCGCTGATGTCCTGAAGTCCTAGAAGTTGACACACATGGACCACGCTTTTGGCATTTAATAGATTTGGAAAAAGGATTCAGCTTCTTTCAAAACAAAGTAGAATTAAAAAATGGTCAAACCAGGAGCAGGACTGGCTGACAAATGGGTTTCTTATTCTCTGGTGGAAGACACTGTTCATGAGAGTACTTGACTCGTAGATGAGGGACGCAAAAGCCGCATGGTGCGTGGTTCTGCTGTGCTCATGACACTGTACTGTGTCTAAAGCTACCCCAAGTCCACAGACGCTAAAAGTTATGTCCTATTCTTTGAATCTCTAATCATGTTCAACCCCATTTGGAGCCATTCTCGGGCTAAGGACAATCTTGATAATCTTTCCTGAGCACTGATTATGTGCTGGGCAGGCCATTAAGCATTTTTGAATCCATTCTCTTACTTAATCTTCTCATCCCCACTTCATAGATGAAGATAGCAAGAAGCAACATCACTCGGAGCTGGCAGAGCTACATTCTACACCTGCCTCTGTCTGTCCTAACCCCAGGGTCTTAAGCACCATGTTAGAGGGCTTGTGGGTGGCTCAAGCAATGTGTGCTGGAAATGAAGACGACAGGCATTTGGTAATCAGTCGTTACTGTTCCTGGTCTTTCCCTTCGCAAAACAAATACGACTGAAGTAGGATTCTCCCTTTAGTCGTAGCCCTCGTCACCAGCTGACACTCAGAAAAGTTCTCTTTCCTGAGCAATTCAGAGTTCGTTTGAAGAGTTCTCGCTGAAAGTACCTTGTGGGGATGGTGTATTGGGACAGAAAGCCTGAGCTGGCTGCAACATTTAGTGCATGGAAATGATCTTGATTTCCATGTGAGTATCTTTCCATAAAGTGTTTCCCTCCTACTATACATGAAGCCATGATGAACTAATTTAGAGAACGAGAAATGACAGATTAACTTGCCTTCCATTTGTTTTCCATAATAAATGGATTATTTCCTTGAACACGCTAAGTCATTAACATTTCAATTTATTCATGCTTTTTCTCTCTGGCATCCTAATGGAAATATTACATAATTATATCAGCCATAAAGTCATCAACTTTGACAGTTCTTTGCATACTTACAAGTGCTGTTCCCACTGCCTTTGTTAGTCTGTTGATTTGCAAAGACAGTTTGCATTTTTTAGATCCTTTGCTATCAATTTAATCTTGTCCCTCAAAAATATTCACTGTACAGTGTTCTAAATTCTATGCCATTGACTAAATTAATGATACTATCATTTGAATTACCTTATGCTCTAGGGGGGTGACTTATAATGTTTTCTTTCATAAAACGATGATAATGTCTTTAAAGACATACCCAGAGGCATGCATAAACCAGAGATATAAGAATGGACTTTGGGTTTGCACTTAATTCTAGTATCAATCTAAAAAAAGATATGGCCCTGCTTGGTACATGCCCTCATGAAGAGAATACTGAAGATGTAGTTGCTATAGCAAAGTGTGATGAAGAAACCAGATGGTGCCCAGCTATCAGGAAAAACGCTATCTGGGGTCTTAAAGGCTTAGCACATTAGTCCATGTGGCCAAAGGATTGTAATTAACAAAATCTGAAAGAGGGAATGGTATCAAAGCTTAAATTGTGAACACCTGGTTTTCAGATGGCTCTGGATGACAGTGGAAGCCCAAATCCATTTGCAGGGTCCCCACATGGATTAAGCCTCTGGTGAATTCCCTCTGACCAGAGTTGAGGGGTGTGACTAGGCACGCTATCCGGCAGAGAGACAAACTGTCAAGTTGATTATGGCATTCGGTTAAAATGTCATACCTTCTCACTTGATTTCCTTTTTGATCCATTTTAAAGATTTTTCACTTTGTAATATCGTAAACTTCCTTTTGGAACGGGGCTTTCCTCTGTTTATCTGATTGTCGCTGAGTTATTTCTGTCGTAGTTGGTTTGTTTGCTTGCTTCCTGCTTGTGTTACGTATGATTTTCTAGCTATGAAGCCCAGGATAGTTGGTCTATGTAGACAGTTACTGGATTAATACTCAATTGGGGGGTGGGGGGAAATGGGGAGTTAATGACAATGAGTACAAGAAGAAAATGTTCAAAAATTAATTGTGATAATGAGTGCCCAAATCCTCTTAATATAATCAAGTTATTCAATTACATGGCATGTGAAGTATATCCCCATAAAATATAATTTAAAAAAATTATTCTAAACCCTAACCTCTAGCCCTAGTGGGCCACCAGGTGGGCAGCTAACCAGTAGGTCAGCAGTAGGCCACCAGCCAGTCTGAGGGAGAAAGATGGGCTTTCTGCTCCTATAAAGTTCCACAGCCGTGGAAACCTACCTGGGAAGTTCTGCTTCGTCCATGGTGTCTCCATGCGTCAGAACCGACTCAATGGCAAAGAGTTTGGTTTGGGTTTGGAGGCTTCCCATTATAATCTCATTTGGCCATGGGTTCTCTTTATGATATAATGAGACCGGATTGGTGTAAGACCTATTTTAAGCCCATCTCTTTTGGTATATAAAAGATTAAACTCGAACTAGAAGCAGAGATGGGGAAAGAGATGCCAAACCACATGAAGATGGCCCAGGACCTGAAGTTTATCAGCAACAAAAGCCAACAGCAAGAAAGCCAGCCCTCAGAACCAGAACCTTGAATGCATACTTGTAGTGCAGGGGTTGGCAAGCCTTTGAGACAAAGGAAAATCTTGTCTCTCTCAACAACTGAAAAATTATTTGAGAGCCATAACTTTATTTTTACAAATAAATGAAATCACCATTATCTGAATGATAGCCTTTACAATTTTCCGTTTTACTTCAAAGCCCATGTACGTATCACCAAAGAGCCACAGATAGGCGTAGCCACACAGAGCAACTTGCCACCCCCTCTTCCAGCCTCTTCAACTGCTAGAAAATGAGTTTCTGTTTGCTCAAACGATCCACGTGTGTGACAGAAGCACTAGACACCCCTGAGAGTTTGATACCAGACGGTATGGTGCTTCTCTGAGAAATACTTACAATGTGGAGCTGGCCGAGCACTACATAATTTTAAGGAGCCTAATAGGAAAAGCCTAGATGTTCTTGAAGAGATTGTTAGTAGAATTATGGACATTAAAGGAAATTCCAGCGACGGCTCAGAAGGAAGTAGGAAGGGCTATAGAAAAGCTCAATGATTTTTGAGAATACATATGGCACGAGCCGTATTGCTATGCATGTTGCGATAAGTGTGGACATTACATGTGCTTCTGATGACACTTTAAAACATAAATTCCCAAACTTATTTGGCCTACCACCCCCTTTTCTGAAAATAAATAAGTGAGAAAAATTAAAAATACTCAGTGCTTCCCTGGCAATTACAAACTTCTATAGGTGATTGAAAGCCTATAAAGCACGAAAGAGTGTAGTATCTTCGTTGCAGCCATGTGGCTTTAGACTGCATTGCATAATGTCGTCCCTGGGAAGGCCTGGGCCTGCTCCATCCGCACGTTGCCTTTACTCTTTGGATTGGCTTCTATCTATGTGAATTAGGACGGAATCTCTTCTGCTGGGTTTTGAATGTAAAAGGGCAGGAGGCAAGTGGCACAATGGAATGTCATGCTTAAGTACTCTTTCTCCTGTGTGCTTCACCCTTCAAAATGGAGCTTTTATGAAGGCCCAAGGTCTTCAAGAAGTTAATTTATAAAATTCAAAGGTGTAAGCAAGCACAAATTTTAACAAAGTTGAAAATACCTTTTACTCTACTCATGGGTGTTACCGTTTAAAGATCAGGATTGAGGCAGAGTGCAGGTTATCAAGCCTTGGAGAAAACGAGTGTACCTTCTGACTTTATTGGCATCATTACTTTAAATGATGGGCTTTAAAAAAAAGTGGTTTCCACAAATCAGACCCAAAATCTTTTTCAGTACATCTGCCGGTAGCCACCAAATTCTGCCTGAGCACATGCTAGCAGGTAATTTAAGGTGGAAACGAAGATGTGTGCATAGTCCCTATTAAGTGATATATCAAAGTAATTATGTCTGTACTCTCAGAAGCTCAAAATGAGGCGGCTCTTGTGGCAAGGGTAAGAGGATCAGAGGAATATTTTAATTTCAGAAAACAGGCCCATTATCAAGGATATTTCCCTCTTTAATGCATTAAAAATCACCACATTCTTTTCAAATGAGAAGACTTTTCTTATGCTTTTAATAATATCATTAATATTATGGCAATTATGCCATTACTTTTGGCTGATAAATATTCAGAGGATAAATGAAACTCACAAGACGGATGAATTCTCCAGCAGTACAAACAAAAACTTTCAATATTTTATATCACATAATTAAATGCTGTTTGTTGTTTCTGAAGTCAGAATTTGAGACATGTTAATTAATTGCTTGAAGAAGACATTTAGACATGTTTTGTGGTTGATATTGAGAATCAAATATTTATAAACCCTGCACAACACCACTGATGAATTACACTTGCAGAATAAATCCTACCTGCAGAAGTCTGGGGGCACCATTCCATAAACATTGATCCTGTCACAGAGCTCCAGTGCAATTGTCATCGTGAACCAGCCAGTGCTGAGCCAAGTGTTGGAGATCTTCCTGGAAGGAGCAACAATTAAGTCTGAAGGCTGGTAAAGCAACCATCCTAACTACTTCTATTTTCAGTCCCTTCTGGAGCAAGTTTCAGTATAATACTTCCCTTTCTCTGGTAAACATCTAGAACTTTAACCCCCCAAAGTATCTCACCAACACTGCTATCCCTCTCCCATAACTGATGTTGGTGCTCCACCACGGCTAATTTGTGTCACTAAGGAACGTTCAAGGAACTTCTACTCCACCACCATGATGGTCAACACGCAAATGCATGCTTTTAGTGCTTGATTTCTTATAAAACTGCAACCCCAGAATGCTTGAGGAAGTAGAAATAATAATTGTTCTCCAAGTAGGCTAGATAATATGGAATTTATTAAATATTAATCAACACATACATATCTATCTACCCATTATCCAACCACTCCCCAATTAACTCCCTATCCATGTATCTATGTATCTATCTATCATCTATCTATCTGTCTGTGTCAAGATGTTGTTGTTAATTTGCCTAATTAAAAGCAAGCTTTTTCAGCCTATTCATTTGGGAAGAAGCTAATGGCCCGAGAAAAAGGATGACAAGAATGCTATGTTTAACTGAGTATTTGCTTTATTTTACCACAGCCCTTTCAGAGCCCTCAGAAGAGTTGTCCTTAGGAGACCAAAAATTGACAACGTTTTAAAGAATGAAGATGGGCACTCTGACATTCAGTTCATATATCCGTCTATGCACACATCTGTATGGCTCTCCACCCATGTGCTAAGCGTGAGAAAACGTCAAGGTCTAATGTGACAATCTGAGAATGCCTCCTGGCCGCCCATGCTCTGCTGCTGTGGACATTAACTTCAATTCTCGGGGGGTTGCCTCTTTTACTTTCTTTTCAGTGCCATGGCATGCCTCATTAGCCTGTTTCAGACACCTTATCCCCAAGGTCAAACAGTCTGCCTTTGGCCGACCAGAGCACCGCCCGTGATGTGAATTCCAGAATGACAGGGAGGCTTTTCCACCTGCACTGTAGCACCTCTCCCTAGGAGAATGGACACGTGTTGAACTGTTTGCATTCTTTTCAGTTTGCATAAGGACCCCACCCCCACCCCCACCCCCACCCACACAAACCAACCAACCAACCAGGAATGAACATTTTAAGGAGTCTTTTGTCTTGTCAATGTCTGACAGGCATACCTTATCTGGTCATTTTTGAATTCCGGGCTTCAACTTTCTTGCACTGACTCCCTTTGCTCACTGGTTAATGGATCAGGATACGTGGAATGGGGCGGTGGGGGTGGGGGTGGGGTGAATAGCAAAGCTAGTTGCTATTTAGTCGGAAGTAGAAAGCTGGATTCGAAGCCTTGGTAGTGAAGCCTCCTTGACGTCTGACCCCAAAGGCCTGAGGTTTGGACCTACCCAGCCTCTCGGAATGCACCAGCAGGTCTGTGGAGAAAGGTGTGTCTGTTTGCTTTCATAGAGTTCAGCCCGGGAGGCGCTGGGGAGCAGATCCGCTCAGTCCTCCAGGGTCAGCTGATGAGTTGGCCCTGATTCGCAGCAGTGTTTTAAGCTTTGGAACTCGCTTTATTGAGATATACCCAGCATCTCGTAGGATTCCAGAGTTCCGTCAGAGTGAGAAGGGTTGTGGAATCCTCACCATAGTCAACTTCGGATGATTTTCTTCCTTCTTACCCCCAAGCAATGGGTCTCTAAAAAGTTGAACATTACTGTTTTTTTTTAAAATGCAGATTATTGCTAATTTCCTATTTATAAAGCAGGCATGGGAGGTTCTAGGCTATCTTAAGAATTAAATGAGAGAACACCCATGAAAAGCATCTCACCTAGGGTGTTGATAGATACGTCGAGATCTCGTCTTTCATTTTTAGTTGCTAAGTTGGAGCTAATGAAGTAAATAATTCAGTCATTTATTTCCAGTACCGTGTGGACTCCGGAAGGAATTTATATCATGCCAACACTCTGCTACAGGGAGAGGCAAATCCACAGAAAACAGCACCTATGGCAGGCAGTGAAATTACACCCCTGTCCAAACAGCTGACAGCAATCTTTTAAATAACGTTACCATAATATCAGCTCAAAAATGCAAGTCAAGCTTACTAATATTTTATTTAATACGTTATGGCACTACATGAAAATTACAACTTCACCTTTCTTCCTTTCACTGATGACAGCTGGTCTATGACATACTCAAAGTCATCCCAACCCCTCGGTCCCCTCCCAGGCCCGTTTCTTCCCTTTCTAAATTCCACCAAGCAAGACCCCACAGTCTACCTTGCCTTTTTATATATTTTATATTTGGAGGTATTTAAAAGTACCAATTTTAATATGCTAAATGACCTCTCATAGCTGGCTACACAAGCTTTGATGGGTAACAGAAGCTGCTCAGTGCTACTAACCTTCAAGCGCAACCCAGGGCAAGTGCCACACCTGCCCTTTGATATGCCTCTGGCTACAGGGGCCTTGTGTAGGCACTGAACTTATAGCAAAGTAATTGCAAAATTCAAGAGCCTCCAGTTTACACAAAATCAAACCTGCTACCATCAAGTTGATTTGCACTCATAAGGTTTCTCAGGAGTGCTGGTGGTATGGTGGTTGGTTGCAAGGTTGCGATTAGAAACCCCCAGCGGCGCCCCATGGGAGAAAGAGGGGCTTTCTACTCCTGTCATCAGTTACAGTCTCAGAAACTCAAAGGGGCAATGCTGCCCTCCATGTGTCAGCAGTGAGTCTGAGAGTGAGATAGGGGTTCTGAGGCTGTCAAACCTTTAGAGGAGCACGTGAACAGAAGCAATTCCTCTTCTTACTCACTAGCACTGTATCCTCAGGGGACTGAAGACGCAGGAGAATGCAGCGCTGACTGAACGGGGAGGTCCACTGGAGGAAGCACCTTCCCTAACAAATGTGAGCGCCTATCTTCACCATGTAGCTCTGACGATGCATTGGTTAGTTATTCTAGACTTAATAACAATGAATGCAGATCATATGGAAAATACCATAAGTAGCAGTGTTATGGATTGCTTGTATCCTCTTAAAATATGTATTGGCATCCTAACCCTTACACCTCTGGTGGTGCAGTGGTTAGGTGCTTTGCTGCTAAGAGAGATCACAGCTGGTCTGCAGGAGAAGGATGGGAGGGTCGACTTCCGTAAAGACTACAGACTTGGAAACCCGCGGGCAGTTGTACTCCATCCTCATCGAATCGCTATGAGTTGGAATGGAACTGACAGTGAAGGGTTTCAATTCTGGGTTTTATACCTGAGGATATGATCCTATATGGGAATATGGCTTTCTTTGTTATGTTAATGAGGCCATAACCAGCCAAGGGTCTGTCTTAACCCTAATGAGTGTTGAAATATAAAAGAAGTCGATTAGACACAGAGAGAAGCAAGCACAAATCGGGACAAGATAGATGCCATGTGGAAATTTCCAAGGCTCTAAGGCACACTAGTGTTACAGAGGCTGAAACAAATATTTCTCCTGAGAGCCAACCCAGAGAGCCTTCTCCTAGAGCCAGTGCCCTCTATTTACAAGCTCAGCCTCCTGAGATGTGAAAAAACAAGGTTCTGTTCTTTCAAACCACCCACTGCGCTTCCTCTGTTGGAGCAGCACTGAGAAACAAGGACAGAGAGAGAGGCTGTGGAGGCCACGAGGAGGACTATGCTTGAGTCCCCAGACTAACTCTGAGTGAAGCAAGGCTGCATTCCAGTGTTCTTGGAGTTTCTGGAAATGCTCTCCTTGCACGGCCCCCCCATCACCGTATTTTGGCCTCGTTTGTGTGATGGATCAGACATCACAAGCCCCTGCCTCAACTACACTAGAATGAGCTTCTACAGACTGAGGTTTGTGTGTAAGACTGAAGAAACGGAAGCAAAATCTTTAAACTGCCACTTAAAATTCTTATGACTTCCTAAATAATAGCCTTTTGGGATCATATGCTATGGAAATGCAACAGCTTTGTGCTCTTTCTTAAAAGATTTCAACTCTTTTTCCAACGAAGGAATGTCTACTGTTTTTACACTTAATCAGCTATAATGAAAGAATATGAAGAGCTGTCATGTGCTTATTAGGGAAAATTATCAGATATTCTTTTATGTGATGAAGTAACACACTGAGCTGATAATTCTATAGTGCACACTAAATTACAATTAAAGGCCTTTCTGCTCCACCAGAATCTCATTTACAATCTCTATGGAAATATTCTTCCTGCAGTTATTTCATTTATGCTTCCTTTATCTAATTACTATAATATTGGTTCTGAATCATATTTTCCTAATGTACCCTTATTCAATTATAAAGTTATTTTCAAGTACAGTTACTTTCTAATATCAAAGAATACCATTTGGCCATCTATGTCATTTGTCATGCCTCTTAATTGCAGATAGTTCCTGAGTCATTTCCCCCCCTCCTCTGTCACTTTTAACTTGGGCGAAACTTCTATAACTCAAAGCCCATTAAATTAATTACCCAGTTTCTTCCAAACGATAGCCTGGAATTCATGGCTTGATCAAGAGATCTGTAAAATTAGAGATTCCACCCTTGGGATAAAGGACCCCCAGTAGCTCAGTGGTTAAAGCAGTCCACTGACAACCACAGGGGAGGCACAGTTTGATCTGGCCAGCCACTCTGTGGGAGAAAGAGGTGTCAGTCTGCTTCCTATAGATTTATAGCCTTGGAGCCCCTGTGAGGCAGGTCTACGCTCTCCTCTAAGGTCACTATGAATGAGAACCAACTCACTGGCAGGAGGACACCTGGTGTTATCTTCAACACATATCACCATTTTCATGCGCTTCAGAAAATCCTACACATCGGAAGTATTGTTGGACCTAGCTGGTTTGCATGTTCATGTACAGAAATAGTTTCGTTGTGCTGCCTGTTTCTGATCGGGGCTTTCGGATTGGAGGAGGCTGTGGTTAAGAATGCTGATTGCTGTTAGGTGCTGTCCTGAAGTTTTCAGTTCAGTGACCCCATGTGACAGCCTCATAGGGCTTTCTTGACTGTTAGCTTTTTAAAAATATAATTTTGTTTTGTTGTTGTTGAGAATATACACAGCAAAACATATCAAGGGACTTTGAAAACATCATGAAAAAAAATGGAATGAAAAGAGAGTGGAATCTTTCCACAAACATTTGAAGCCTCCTTGAACATGAATTCAAGCATTTTTACATGTACAATTCGGTGATATTAATGAAACTCTTTAAATTGTACGACGACTCTCATCTTCCTTTCCTGAGTTCTTACTCCACCATCAACATAAAGTCACAGCCCCTGTCTAATCTTTTGACTTACTACTGTTATTTTGATCCCATGTAGATAACTCTTCAATGAGCATAATGCTTAAGGCTGATATTTATTACTAGTTAAATTAATTTATTAGGCAATAGTTTCGAGGGTTACACCCAGTACCCGTGGCTTCAGAAAGTCTGTATTCCATGAAAAATTAAAATTATCTTCTGAATTTTCCCCTTTTGATTAGCCCTTTTCTGTAAAATCTTTGATCCAAGTGAGCAGGACTGGTAGCAGGAACCAACCAGTGTTTCTGGTATCATGGTAAGGTAACCTACATGTTCATGAAGGTAACCTACAAGATCATGAAGGTAACCTACACGTCACTACACATTACATGTCCTCCTCGTATCATGGAGTCTCCTTCTTCCTCTGCTGCATGAGGCCAATGGAGACACATTGTCATGCCTTGAAGCAGTTTACAAGTTTTGAAGACCCCAGGTACCACACAATGAACTGGGAGGTAGAATGGAAACACCAAACACATTAGCAGGCCAATGAACTAGGATGGTCCACAAACTCATTCCCTTAAATATCCAAACAAGGAAACATCTTTTGGCTATAATCTTTATCAAAGTTGATGGGTAAGTCTTATTCCCCTGGACTGGGTGGGTTCAAGCTATCAATTTAGAGACTATTGAGTCAATATTAATTTTATCCCTCACTTGTCTGCCAGTTTGTTGTATTGTGATGGCTTGTGTGTTGCTGTGATGCTGGAAGCTATGTCACCAGTATTTCAAATACCACCAGGGTCACCCAAAGTGAAGAGGTGTCAGTGGAGCTTCCAGACTAAGAACAGACTACAGAGAAGAAATTAGCTGTCCATTTTGAAGGAAGCCACTGAAAAATCTAGGCTTAACATGGAAACGTTGTCATATACAGATGGTCTAATCAATATTAGTATTATATTTTCAGAGATAGTGCCAGAAGATGAGCCCCTCAGGTCAGATGGTGTATTACTCTGGGTATACTAGAGAAACAAACCAGGGAGACTCATATGTGTATAAGAATGATCAGTTGAATATACAAGAGCAGTTGAATATTGAGAAAAGATTCCAGCCCAGTCCAGATCAAGTCCATGAATCTGATATTAGCCCATATGTCTGATACCAATCGATAAAGTTCTCTTCAGACTCACACATGCAATGACACCGAATGCAGGACCACAGGCAACTGGGTGGGAAGACTTGTGGATCCAACGACATTGTAAACATCTCAGTGCTGGCAGGGGTCTCCATGTGGCTTCTCCACAGGGATGTCTCACAGGGAGTAAGTAGAGAGAGTGTGTGTTTCCTGCCTCCAAGGAGGAAATACAGGGGTTCCCCAAATCCACAGGAGAAGGCCATGCCCACACAAAGGCCTCATTGGCTATATCCTGATTGACAGACTAGACTCCACCCCTACACTCTGAATCCGCAAGTTGACACCAGATTCTGTAACTACCACAGATGGTTCTCAAAACATGAGTGAGGAAGAGCTACCTTCTTAAAGTCAAGTCAACAATAATAACATGAGTGGAGTCAAGCCTGTGGGAGTAAGCCTCTGTGACCTTCATTTGCTAAGGGGCCCCACTCAAAAGGGAAAGAAATGGTTCCAAAAATCTACTAAAAATTTGCACAAAGTATGAAATCTAGGAAAATTGGAAATCTTCAAAACTGAAATGGATTGTATAAAGGCATTAGTGAGCTGAAATAGATTGGTATTGGCCACTTTAGATCAGAAAATCATATGGTTTACTACACTAAGAATGACACAATCAATAGGAAAGGCATTTCATTCACTGTCAAAAAGTACATTTCAAGGTCTATCTTGAAATACAGTGCTGGCCGTGATAAGATCATATCTATTCCCAGATCAATCAATACAGCTATTATTCAAATTTAAGCACCAAACACTAGAGATAGTGATGAAGAAATTGAAAAATTCTACCAAAGTCTTCAGTCAAAAATTGATCAAACATGCAATCAAGATGCATTGATAATTATTGGCAATTAGAATGCAAAAGTTGCAAACAAAGAGGAAGGAACGATAGTTGGAAAATACAGTCTAGGTGATAGACGTGAAGCTGGAGATTGTGTAATTGAATTTTGCAAGATCAAGGACTTGTTCACAGAAAATACCCCTTTTCTCCAGGTGGAATATACAGAAATCAAATTGACAACATTTGTTGGAAGATACAATGAAGAAGCTCACGATCAGCTGTTATAACTGTGCCGGGGGCTGCCTGTAGAACAGACCATCAATTGCTCAAAGGTAAATTCAGTTTGAAGCTGAAAAATATTAAAATAAGCTCACGAGAGCCAAAATACAACTTTGAGTCTATCTCATCTGAATTTTGAGAACATCTCATGAACAGACTTCATGCATTGAACACTAAGGGCAGAAGATCGAACAAGCTGTGGAAGGATATCAGGAACAGCACTATGAAGAAAGCAGAAGGACATTAAAAAGACAGGAGAGAAAGAAACTCTGAAACTTTGAAGAGACACTGAAACTTGCTTGCAATTGTGGAGTAGCTAAGGCAAATTGAAGAAATGATGAAGACAAAAAGCTAACCAGAAGATTTCAATGGACAGCTTGCAAAGAGAAAGTAAAACATTGCAATGAAACGTGCAAAGACCTAGCGTTAGAACACCAACAAAGGAGAATGCACACAGCATGCCTTAAACCGAAAGAACTCAAGAAAAATTCAGGCCTGAATTGCAATGTTGAAAGATCGTGTGGGCAAAATACTGAATGATGCAGGAAGCATCAAGAGAAGATGGAAGGAATACACCGAGTCACTGTACCAAAAAGGAGTCGACATCCCACCATTTCAGGAGGTAGTATATGATTAATAACTGATGATACTGGAGAAGTTCAAGCTGAACTTAAAAACATTAGCCAAAAACAAAACTCCAGGGCTTGATAGAATACCAATTGAAATGTTTCACCTCACTGATGAAGCACTGGAAGCATTTACTAGTTTATGCCAATAAATTTGAAAAACAGCTACTTTGTCAACTGACTTGAAGATGTCCACATTTATACCCATTCCAAAGAAAGGTGACCCCCCCAAA
This sequence comes from Echinops telfairi, assembly GCF_000313985.2. Taxonomy (NCBI): domain Eukaryota; kingdom Metazoa; phylum Chordata; class Mammalia; order Afrosoricida; family Tenrecidae; genus Echinops; species Echinops telfairi. The sequence goes on from NW_022104341.1 coordinate 45,637,241, forward strand.
TGCTTAGATTATAAAATAATATCATTAAATATCACATACAAGTAAAATTTTGCTGAAGATCATCCAAAAACAGTTGCAGCAGTACATTGACTGGGAGCTGCCAGAGGTTCAGGTTGGATTCAGAATGAAGGGTATCCTTGCTGATGCCAGATGGATCTTGGCTGAAAGCAAAGAAACCAGCAAGATGTGTGGATATAACAAACTGTGGTTAGCCTTTAGAAGAATAGAGATTCCAAAACACCTAATTGTGTTCATGACGAATTTGTATATGGAACAAGAGGCAGTTGTGCAAACACAAGGGAAGACTACATGATTTAGGATCAGGAAAGGTGTGTATCAGGGTTGCATCTTCTCACCATGCTCCCTCAATCTGTATGCTGTGCAAATAAGCAGAGAAGCTCTACTATATGATTGAAACAGAATGTGGCATCAGGATTGGAGGAAGGTTCATTAACAATCTGAGATACGCAGATGACACAACTTTGCTTTGATGAGAAAAAGGAGGACTTGAAGCACTTGCTAATGACGATCAAGGCTTGCATATGTATTACAACTCAAGGTAAGGAAGATCAAAATCCTCACAACTGGACCAATAGATAATACCATGATAAATGGAGAAATGGTTGAAGTTGTCAAGGATTTTGTCTTGCTTGGATTCACAAACGTTCATGGAAGCAGCAGTCAAGAGATCAAAAGACACGTCAGGTAAATATGCTGCACAACCCCTCTTTAGAGTGTTGAAGAACAAGGATGTTACATTGAGGACTAAGGTGCGCCTGACCTAGGACATGGTATTTTCAAAGGCTTCATATGCACGTGAAAGTTGGACACTGAATAAGGAAAACCAAAGGAGAATCAATGCATTGGAATTGTGGTACTGGTAAAGAGTATTGAAAGTCTCATGGACTGCCAAAAGAACAAGCAAATCCTGGACTAAGTACAGCCAGAATGCTCCTTAGAAGCAAGGAGTGAGACATCACCTCATGTACTTTGGAAGTGTTGTCAGGAGTGAACTGACTAGATGGCAGCACCTAACAATAACAGCATTCGTTTTTATGAGATGGTTGCCTAAGGTCACAGATCCAGTTTCTAATAAGTAACCATGTGTTTTGGCCCCCTATACACTTTAAACTGTAAAATCCAGAATAGGGACTATGAAGCACCACATTTGTCTGTGGAAAGAGAGCAGAAAGATTCACTTCCTTTCTCAACAGCATTTGACCAGGGTGATAGATATGGGACAAACATAGCTCAGAATGTAGTGAATGAGATATCCCTTAAAGTGAGAGTGCATCCTAAATATCTAAATGAACAAAGCCCAGAAGATTTTCATCCCCATGTTACCAGTTTAAAATAATCAGTTAAGATTCAGACACAATGTTACAATTCTAAATAGTAATCCTATAGGACTTTTCTAAAAATACTTAAATTTATCATTCATTATACTTCAAAATCCTTTTTCTATTGAATAGACTATGCACCATATATATTTGAGTACATGCCAAGGCACCTAATTTTACCACAAAAAAATTGGGGGGGTGCTTTTTCAGAATAAAAAATGTGCTGAAAAAACTCAGCTTATACTCAAATATATATGGTATATCTATTTTGAACCTTCTAACCAGTGAAAAATGAAGCGAGGCAACTTCCCTCACTTTCTCTCTCTTATAAAATGCATTCTTGGCTAAATAACTCTCATTCAAATGAGTGACCGGGTCTTTTATCTGTGACTTTTGGAGGGAAATAACTGACGAGGTTTCCAGCAGCCTGGGATGCTAGTCAGCATCCTGTGTGATCTACTGGCAGGGCAGATTACTATAAATGTACACTCTACCCGCCCCCCTCGGTTTCATTTAACATATGTTGTAGTTTTAAGATAAACAATGACCTCAATCAATTTTTTTGGTAAATGTCTGTATGTAGTCAATTCCATAACTGAAGGTACATTAATTATCACAGCAGCTTCTTTAGAATGAGGGAAATAAGGTGAGTAAATGGTGTGTGGGCCTGTCTGACTTCCTGCGACCGCACAAGGGGTGGGAGAATCCAACTCCACATCTGCTCAAGGATGATTCCTGTGAGACAGAGGCAGACATGCCTACCCTCCACCCCCGCCCCACCCCCCCATCCTTCTTTACCCTCTTCTGACCCCAACCCTCCATCCTATGACACCCTACTTCCCTGCTGGGTTCAATAATCCATTGCAATGGCCCCACAGAACTCACAGATAATACAATTATACAAGTATAGGATTCATTAGGGAAGCTACCAGGTTACAGGTCAGAATCAAAAATCATGAAGCAAACGGTCCTTTTGTATGCATCTTCTCAGCCAGCCTCCTGCCCAAAGGCACTCTGCGTTATTCATTCTATGGAGCAGGAAGCCCACCTCTCTTTCCATGGTCTTGGTGCTGCAGCCTCTGATACCTCTGCTGCCACTGCCACTGCCACTTCATGCAAGGCTCTTGGGCAAGGATCTCTCCTGCACTCTGCCAGTGGCTCTGCACTCTGATTCATTGCGGAGCCACAGAGGAATGTTGAAACGGACCAACCCCTCTCTAGAGTCCGCTACACTTTATTTGGATGCTCCCTCTAGTCATTTGCTGGGAGTTACAGAGACTGTGGATAGGAGAGCCCATACCAAGTAATTTCACTTCACTGCACAGGAAATTTAATCCTAAGAACAAACCCATGATGTTGTTACTACCCTTTTTTTCTTCTTCAAATATTAGGTCAGAGAAGCTTCAAAACACATAACCAGTGAATGATTGAGCCAGAATTCCAGCTCACAGCTATGTGTTTGGACTACACTATGCTGGACGACACTGCTCATGCGGTTTCACCTCCCTGCTCTCTCTGGGGTCATTCACCCCTTCTCTTTTTGCTCCTCTGTTGTAGCCAGATAGCGCCTTCCTCTGCCTACTTAAGGTTCTTTCTTCCCCAGGTTACACACATTATTCTGTATAAGCCTTTCCCTTATTCCCTCTTCACCTAGACCAGGGCTTTCTAACACATTCTGACTTACACAGAGAACTATAGTTTGCATTATAACTGGAAATATAATAGACGCATATATTATATATTATATAAGGGTAAGTAAAAAAGCATTACTACAAAATCATAGAAGACTTTATTCAACAAAAGTATCAAAATTTAAAGCTGTTGTTTTTCAATATGTCCTCCATCTAGGTTTACACTCTCTCCCAGAGGGGTGCTTTCAACTGTGTAATTCCTCCCAGAAGATTTTTGTATTCTTTAATTTAAACCATCAAAATGGCAACTTTTGCATCAAGGGACTCAGAAATGTTCTGTGAGTCTTGGCAGCACAAGGAAGTCTGAAGGGGCAAGGTCTGGCTGTGGGGTGGCCAGGGCAAGCGTTCCCAGCAAACACCCTCACAGTGTTGCTTCCCTCAAAGAATGAGCAGATGAATCGTGGTGATGGGAAAAAAACGGTCTGAAGCAAATTTCCTGCATTTTCTCTACCAATGCTGTGTTCGATTTTCTTAAAACGTGTGTGTCATAAACTCTTGCAATGGTTCAGTGTCCTCTGAAAGACATTTACTAAGATTTCCCCTTGGGGATTCCAAATAAACAGCTGCCACAGTCTTTTCAGCTGCCTTCCTGAGAGGGCGTCTGTGTCTTGACCGTAACTTGCCCCACAGAGAGCTAGGAAGCCTGTTTTGTCTGGAATTTTTTTGTTTTGTTTTGAGGCCACCCTAACGAGACTAAGACACGTGCACTAACTATTGAGACACACGTTTCACTTTATTTTGCTGGAAATCCCTTGCATGTAAGACTTGGAGCCCCAACAGCATACTCTTGGACTCATTTTATCTATAGGCCCATGGGTGGGACATAGCCTTGCTCCCAGTTCCTGGCATAAAAACTGGCAGTCTGAATCCACCTAGCACTGCTGCTAGGCCTGGGGATATCCTTCCTTAAGGATTATAGCAAAAAAAAAAAAATAAAAAATCCTACGTTGTAGTTCTACACTGTTATATGGGATCAACCTCAGCCAAGATTGACACATACATGTATTTATTTTAGTCTTTTATTTCAGTTTTTTCTCATTTTATGTTTTGAAGACTATAAATTCAGTGGTTTAAAATATATTCGCAGAGTGCAACTATCTAATTCTAGAACATTTTCAGCACCCTAACCCAGAAAATCCAATATATGTATATATAGTTTCTTCCAAGGGCTTCCTGCAACAGTGCTTTGCTATGTGGGGTGTAAGCTGATGTTGTCTAGTCAATTCTACTCCACACTCCCCTCTATCCCATCCTTCCCTTCTTAGTACACACCAACCTTGACTGCACATCTCATGATTGCACCGTCACCAACTGTCTGGAAGACACTGCCCTAGGCTGTGCCAGATGTCACAGGACTGTTTTCTGACCTTCACCACACTGACAACTTCACCCGGAATGAACGCCTGCCCTTCCTGCAAAGTTGATGTTCCCTGAGGGCAGTGTCCGGCCCCCTCATGTGCCTGACCATTCCCCAGTGCCAGCAACAGTGCTGTGCAAGCAGTAGGTGCTCAATAAATCTTGTTGCCCGAACAAATGTCTGCCTTAGAAAGGGAACGTGCATGCCACACTTCTTGTTTGCCTCGTGGTCACTTGAATAAAAGGAAACTCGTTTGTACGTATAACCAATGTAGGCCAGCATCTGTGCGGCTTCTTCCTCAGCAATCAGGCTGTGGGCCTGTATTGTCCTTCTGGTCTCGGTGCTTCGTTTCCCTGGGCCTTCTCTGCAATCATTCTGAGCCCTCGGGTCACCGGAGGCTGACATGAGCCTACAGACATGAGCCTACAACACAGACTCGGCCCAAGCTTTGCAAGCCAGCAAGGTCCCTGTCCTGGGCCTCTGCCTCCCGCCACGCGTGTGTACCTGTCTTTGCCAGTCTCCTGCTTGAAGAGCTCATCAAACTGCAGCATCTGGTGGCGTGCGATCATGAAGGCCTTGAGCCGGGGCAGCACCTGGCTCAGGAGCTGCAGGTTGTTGTACACCTGGCCCTTGCCATCCCGCCGCATGTAGCTGCTGGGACCCCAGAAGATAAACACGGTGCCCTGGCTCACGTTAAGCAAGTCGTGGCGGTTTCGCAGGATCCTCTGGATGCTGGAATGCGCGATGACCCTCAGGCTGGTGCGATTGCCCACGTCGCGCCCGAAGCCGCGTGTGGGGGCGTCATTCATGCGGATGACACACTCTGTCTGGTCAATCCGGGCGCCGAGCCGGCTGCGCAGCAGATGTCCCGAGCTTGTCACCAGGGCGCAATCTTGGCAGTGCATTTTCAGGGGCTAGAAGGCAAGCAGAAGAGAGCGCTTCGTTGGCCAGGGGATTCAGCTCAGCTGGCCCCGGCAGGCTACCGCTCTGCCTCAGAAGGGCGCCCATGCTTCCCCTCAGAGCAGTTCCCTTCTGCGACTCTTCATTGACCTTCTTAGTCTGCTCCAAACGGTAGACTGGGTGAGTTGGGATAGAGAGAAAGCGAGCTAGTGTTAACTAACTGCAACCACTGTGCTGGCATTTTTACTAATGTTATATAATCCAAACATCACACCAACCAAACAAGGCTGCTAGTCTCATCATTTAACAGATGAGGCTATTCAGGCTGCCCGACATGAATCAATTTTCCCAAGGATATATAACTAGTTCAATGATAAAGCCAGGCGTTCAACAGTTTGGCAGGTCTTTCTGAATCCAGAGTGGCCCATCTCCTAAGACCAAGTCAAAGTCAAGTCCATAGTGCACCTCTTTTGATGCCCATAATTAAACTTATTGCAATTCAAATGAGGAAGGCCCTCAAGGAGATGGGTTGACACCGTGGCTGCAACAATGGGCTCCGGCCTAGGATCAATGATGAGGATGGCCCAGGACCGTGAGGTGTTTTGGGTTTTTTGTGTGTGTGCATAGAGTTGTCAGGGGTTGGAACCACTCCATGACACCTAAAAAAATCAACAGAACCCCCTAGGAAATGACATGCAAAGTGTCATGCTTTGGATGCTATCATTTGAAAGTGATCTTTAAGCTTGCTTCTCACACGCTAAGGGGTCAGAGAGATCAAGTGAGTTGGTCACAGGTAAAAGAAACTTCCCACCCTCAGCACTAGAGACCTCTTTACGGAAGCTGGGCCACTTGGTGCTTCCCCGGAGCAGCCCCACCGCCAGTGCTCATTTCAATAGGCACATGCACCAGGGGGTTGATATCTGGACACCTCAGTTCCAACAAAGTTAACATTTTCCTGTTTCTGATTCATGGGAAATAGCTCTTACTTGCTGCATGAAGATAATGTGTGTGTTGCCTAAGGACAACACCAGTTAGTACACAATAAAATGACAGTCTAGAACAGTGGTTCTCAGCCTTCCTAATACTGCGCCCCTTCAATACAGTGCCTCATGTTCTGGAGACCCCTCAACCATAAAATTATTTTCATTGCTACTTCATAACTGTCATTTTGCTACTGTTATGAATCGGGCAGCCCCTGTGAAAGGGTCGTTCAACCCCCCAAAGGGGTCATGACCCACAGGTTGAGAACTGCTGGTCTAGAATATTCTGAAAGAATGTTGCATTGCTAGTTCCTTCCCAGTGCCCCTGCCTTTCTTCTCTGTAACCTTAGAGCAGGAGACATGTGACCCTGCAGAGGTTCAAGAAAGGGAACCAAGATGGTACTCTCTAAACCCAGCTCACTGCCACCAAGTCAATGCTGATGTCCAGTGGTCCTCTAGGACAGGACAGAATTGCCCCTGCGGGTTTTCCAAACTGTAACTCATTCCGAGAGTAGAAAACCCAGTCTTTCTCCTGCGGAGTGCCCGGTCTTGCAGATCACAGCCCAACATGTAGCCATTACGCCGCCAGGGCTGTATTTTTATGGGAATTTCCTGAGCCCTAGCTTTAGTTTCAGAGCAAGAAATACAGCACCTTGAGGGCAGCTACAATCCTAGTCTTGTCTCCACCGTCTACCAGCTATGAGATCTTGGCAAGGCATTAATCGTAGCAAATCTGTTTCTCGATGCTAAACTGATGATTATACCTTATTTCACCATGGTAGAATGAGAAAATACCCATACACACAGTATTAGGCTGGACCAGTTGAAATGACCAATATTTGACTATTTACTATTTACTACTGCAATAACAATTCTTTTGGGGTGTGTGTGTGTGGTGGTGGGGGGGAGGACACTATTTGTGATAGTTAAGGTTTCATGTCAACTTGGCTGGGTCAGGATTTTCGACAGTTTGGCAATAATCCCCCATGACCTGACCTAATACAATGTAATCACAGCCAACCAGGTGTAAGCTTCCAAAATGGGATAACATTTGGGTGGAATACAACAGCCTTACTCAGTCAGGTCCCAGCCCTGGTACAATTCATTGTCCAGGGAGTATGGCCAGCTTCCAGTATAAATGGACGCTGTAGGAAGCTTGTTTGATTTTTGCTAGGTCTGGACCTTGCATCTGGCTCCTCAACCTTTGATTCTTCAGAACTGCCCCTTTGCCTGGTGATCCTGAGAGCCATCAGCACCCTGTCATCTGACCTTCAAATCTTGGCTCCATCAGCTCTGCAGCCACAGACCTGACCTGCTGAGCTTAGATTCATCCTCCTTTGTAGCAACCAGCCTGTGCTTCTCCTGCTGACTGTCAGCCCCTGTAGCTACTCAGTCAAGAGAAGCCTCCAGCCGAACATCTGAACTGTTGACTTACCCACTTGTACAACTGTGTGAACCATCTTCTTGATATAAATTTCTCTATATGTACATATATAAGCATCACTGGTTTTGTTTCTTTCAAGGTTCCAGCCTAAGATACCTAAGAGAGGGAATGGTCAATGATGTCACAAACCATAATATAATTATAAGGTAAAGGCCTGGAGAATGATTTTTGGACTTGGTGACCTCTGACAAAATCATCCCTTCAGTGGAGGTGACCAAAGTCTGACTGTGGTGGGAGGTGAGGTTGTAAAGGTGGGAATTTGACATAGAAGGGCTGATGGGTGTTGATGGTGCAGCACAGATCCACAGGGCTGACCAACATTCAAGGTGTCCAGCCAATCCAGTTGCCCATTAGGGATCCTGGTTTTATCCATGCAAATTTCTACATTCTTGGAAACCTTTCAGCCCTAGGCAAACTGAGCCCTTAGCTACCTTCTTGCTACTCATAGAGAAGCACATAAAAATGATACAAAGATGATAAGGGGTATCTGCAAATGGCACATTCTCAATAATGATCAGGGTCAAAAGACCCAGAGTCTAAAACATACTGAAAAGAAAAGGTATTAATGTTTTCATCAGTTAAAGAAAAGTAGGGGAACAACTAGATACTTGTGGTCAAATGACATTCATTTGTTTTTCATTCAAAGGACACCCACGGCGCGCTGACTGCACCTGGGAGGCCCCGTGGTAACGCAGCGCATTTGCTTCCTAAGGCATCTTTGGAAGATTTCATCCCAATGGACCCTGGGGTCATGGAACCTGCTTTTTCTCATCAGCCTATCTGGGAACTGCCACCCTTAATTTTCCAGTTTGGTAAGTTGTTTTCAATACATTGTGCCTATTATTACTCAAGAAACAGTTTGAAGAAAGGTCCCCGTAGCACCTCTTTTGCTCAGAATTAATTATTCTGCTTGCAATTTTCACAGCTGGAGGCTGGTAGACAGCTGGAGGCTGGTAGACAGCTGAAACACCCAAAGATTTCTGTCCTTTGCCCACAGGAGACAGGGAAAGCCCTTTTGTAGGGGAAGACAAAGATACTGGCCCTGCCACACTGACTCTATGTTGCACTGAGTTCAATCCAATTAGGTGACCCTAGGTGTGTTTGAGTAGAAATCTGTTCCAGGGGGCATTCAATGGCTGACTGTTTAAAAGTACATTGTTAGGGCTTCCTTCTGCAATGCCTCTGGGTTGGGCTTGAACTTCCAACCTTTTAATTACCCAACTCAATTTAATTTCAGCTGAGAATTAATTGGCCATTTTCACTACTTACTAACAGACCTATGATGACTCCAAACCAAAAAAGAATCAAACTCACTGCCATTGAGTTGATTCCAACTCATAAGGACCCTGTAGGGAAGGACAGAACTGCCCTGTGGGTTTTGGAAATTTGCACTCTTTTTTTTTGTTGTTGAAATTTTCACTCGTAATAGGAGTAGAAAACCTCATCTTTCTCCTGAGGAGGCGCAGCTGGTGGCTTTGAACTGCTGACCTTGCGCTTAGCAGCCCAATGAATAACCACTGTGCCAGCAGGGCTAGAAACTAAAAAATAAAACAAAACACAGCTGGACCCTAGTGTGCAGTACGTTTGGCATTGGTTCAAATCCACCCGTCACTTTGTGTGAGAAAAATGATGCTGTCAGCTCCAATAAAGATTTACAGTCTCGCAAACACTATGTAGGGCCACGGAGTCAGAATCAATTTAGTTTTTGGTTTGGGTCCCACCCAATCCACGTTAGCTCGGAGGTCTTGACTTCTACAGGCACCTATACTCATTCTTTGAGTTGTGCAGATGCACCACACGGCGTGAAGAAGATTCAAGTCTGAACTATGCCTGAAGTGCCTGTTGGCATGTGGAACCAATACGATGACAATCGTTGCTCTAAACATAGTGTTACATTTCTTGTAGTCGGGAGCGCATGTTCCACAGGCTGAATCACTCCCAAAGGAGGGGAAATGAAGTCTGTTCTCTGCATTCAGAGTCACTGATGTGGTCTTGGGAGGAGAATGACGAGCGTGTTGCCTGTTTGGCCCTGTTTTCTCCGAACACCTTACAGTCCTCCGAGAGTCACAGCTTGGCACCGCTAACTTCAGCTTCTTAATGATATGGGTGCACAGACTCATGCCCGAGTGAGTTAGGGTTTCTGATGCAGCATTTACATGTACTTCCTTAAGCACTCATACGCTGGGTTGATGGATCACTAAGTGAACTTCAGGAAGGTGAACTTGAGGATCTGGGAGATGAAGTACCGCTAATGACTTGGGAGAGGAAGCAGCTCCCAGGGCCCTTACTCCATAAACCCAAACAAAACTCATTACTGTCCAGTCAGTTCTGACTCACAGTGACCCTACAGGACAGAGTAACCCCTTTCTCCTGGGAGAATGCCTGGGGAGTTCAAACCACTGACCTTTTGCTTAGCAGCACAACACTAACTCTACTGTACCCTCGTCACCCCCGTCTCCACTGCTCTGCCGGGCCTGCTCTCTGGCTTCCCTCTCATAGGAATTAAGCATCCGTGATCCTGTGGGACATTTTCCTTCCACTGCATTCAGCGTGTGTTCCATCCATTACCAGAAGACACAGCCACTCCTATTAGGGCCACCACAGTCTTGGACCTTATTTTCCTGTTGTAATCCATGCAAACCCCACCCACCAAATTATATCCCACCGGTGGCGGCTGCCTAGTGGATTCAGACACACGGCAACCCATGTGTATCTGAGTGCCATCGCCTGTGTTCTATTGGGTTTTCAGTGGCTGACATTTTGGAAGTAGATTATCAGCCTTTTCTTTCGAGGGCACGCTAGGAGGATTCAAACTGCCAACCTTCTGGTTAGCAGGAGTGTACTAACCCTGTATACCACCCAGGGATTCCTGACCCATAGAAAGCACTTTGCACGGAGTAGATGGGTGGATAGATGAGGAAATGACGTACCCCCTAAGACACAGAAACAAGATGTAATGTGGTGCCCTTACCTAGAGTTTGCCTGTAAATGCCAGCCTTTGGCACGGACACTGTGGAGACAAGAAGAGAGCGAGCCGTGGAAGCTTTCTGTCTGCAGAGAAGGAGGCTGTGACCACTTGCCTCAGAGCAGCCTCTAGGCCCAGGCCACCATAATGGCCAGAGTCCAGGGCACTGTCTGGAATTAATGGCTGGCTGGGAAAATGGCCCAGGACACAGAAAGGGCCATTAAGCCCAGCCAGTTATTAATCCCTAGGAAGAGCTTGATGCCAGGGACATTAGAGCTGTTGCGAGGTGAAAAATGCTACAGAGCTAGGCGGAGTTGCCCTTTCTCCAGGCGGCTGATGATCACAGCTGTAGGCTGTCCCCCACGGGGTACCTATGGGGCACAAGTGAGCTGGCTCTCTCGAGGGAGCAGACTTACACACACAGTCATGAGTGTGCACACACAGAGCTTTCTGTTCTACGTGCTGTCACTTCTGTTCTTTGATAATGTGGTAGCGCTTGTCACCATCACCTGAACCCCAGCACTGGATCTGTCACTTGGTGGAGGCTCATGAATATTTTAGAATGTCTTAGAATACGTGAATGAGTCTATTTCTCCAGACCCCTTTCCTACCCACCGAAAGAAATTCAGAGACTAGGCGAGCGTGACAACTTTCATCACAACTGTGCGCTGTAGAGACAAGCGTAACCCCTGTTTGGGGACTGGTGCTCAGAGAATCAGGTCTGATTTCTGTCACAGCCCGAGGAACAGGAGCAGAGAGGGATTCGTCCTGTGACACAGTGATGCCTCCTGAGCATTCCTTAAGAGAATAGACCAGGCCAAGTCAAATTGAACTTGACACCGAAAACACTCAGTGATGGCCTTGCAAACATTTGCAGCCTGGCAACACCAGGCTTCACTTTTAAGAATTCTGATTTATTAGGCGGAGGAAAAGGTACCTCAGAGCATAGTGTCAGTTAGCTCAGTAATGAGACCATTCTTGCTCTGGGAGCTGCTTGCTGATCTGAAGCAAACATAAGACATATTAAATGGCTGCAGGTGTTTTCAGAATCTCTGCACTTTCCAATCTGATGTTTTCCTGTAATTACTGGTCTTTTATTAGCTGTCAATCTCAGTTCAGCCTGACACTGGATATAAACCTTTGTGATTATTTATATGATTTACCAGAAACATGTTACTCTTCTAAGTTGCCCATTTTTCTTTGATTCGATGAGAAGCGCCTCCACCAGCCATCACTACCAAGCAGTCCTCCTCTCTCTACCCGGGGCCACCTTCCATGGTTATTGTCTATTAGCTGACGGCGGACAAGAGTGCCCCATGGTCCGGAGGCAGTTCTGAGCAGTGTTTTCAACATGGCCTCTGAAGTCACTTGCTTCTTCGGCTCCTTAGATGACTTTGAGCAGGTAGCTTAGCTTTTCAGAACCTCAGCTTCCTCACAGGTAAGATGCATACAGGAAGGTCAACCTTATAGGAAAGTTAGCCCTCCTTGCTCATGATGTGTCTCCCACTCCATTGAGCAACTCCCAAATCACAGATCATCCTCAATGCCTCTTGTTGTCTACCGCTGGTGCCAGTGCCCCTCACATGGATCCTGGCTCAAGCAGACTTCGTGCGCCTCCGAGGGGAGCTGTGCTCCGTAGAAGTTTCAATGGCAGACTTTTGTACAGTAGATTGACAGGCTTCCTTCTGAGGTGCTTGGGCCAACTCCAACCTCCATCCTTTCAGTGAGTAGCTGAGCCTGCTAGCCATCGGAATGTATCTGCTCCCTCTGGGCTGATTCCGTTAGGTCGATTTTCCTACATGCATCCCAAATCACACTGCTCTCACTATTCCTCCTTCCACTGCCTTTATCAAGCCATCGTTCTTTCTTCTTAACTCTTGCTGCACACTCAGCTCAATTGTATGCCCCTTGTTCTCCTCCTTCCCACCATTCCTGTCTCCTAGAAGCTTCTGTGATGACCTATAAGATGCAAGTCACACAATACCCCGCTTACGTCCTCCAATGACTTCCTACGGAAAGGTGAAGGAAAGGCTGTCAATCTCTTTATCAGGAGCACTGGTGGTGCAATGGGTTAAGCATCAGGCTGTAATGGGAAGGTTGACAGTGTGAACCTACCAGCTGCTCCTAAGGAGAAAGAGGAGGTTTCTTCCTTCCATAAAGACGCCTAGCCTTGAAAGCTCTCTGAGAGCCCTACGTGAGGCTATGGGATCACTAGGATTTGGGACTGACTCTACAGCAAGGAGTTTGGGTTTGAGGATCCGGGCCCTCAAGACACACAGGCACAACAGTGAAGCGCTCAGCTGTCAACCAAAAAGTTGACAAGTCAAACGCATCCAGCAGTTCACCAGGAGGAAGGCCTCCTAATCTACTTCTATAAAAATTACACTCCATGAGCTCCTTTGGGGGCAGGTCTACTCGGTCACAGTGTCTCCGTGAGTAGGAAGCAACCTGACGGCATCCCACCACACCACCACTACCTACAGCAGTCTCAAGTATTGCTTTGTGCGATTACAGGTTTTGTTTTATACACATTATCTCTTCAGCACCAAGACCAGCGTTTCAAACATGTTTAAAGGAATGACCGAATGGAGCACATGCAAACTATTTACAAATGTCCCTAGCACATAAAAGTAGTAAATGAGTGAGTATGTTTTTAAAAGGTGTCACCATTCTACTATATCAACCGACAACATTATGATTAACAGAGAAAAATTCGAAGTTGTCAAGGATTTCATTTTACTTGGATCCACAATCAATGTCCACGGAAGCAGCAGTCAAGTAAGCAATGAGACAGCGCTGGGAAAATTCACTGCACATGACCTCTTCGAAGTGTGAAAGCGCACAGATGGCACGCTGAGGACTACAGTGCACACAACTCAAGCTAGGGGCTCTTACTGGACTAAGATGCTTGTGAAAGCTGGGCTTCAGAGTGGATACATTTGAATTATGGTTGGCAAGACGATGACACATACGATGATCTGTCTGAAGAAATGGCAAATCTGTCTTGGAAGAAGTACAGCCAGATGTTTCATAGAAGCAAGGATGGCAAGACTTTACTTCACATGCGTTGGACATGTTATCAGGTGAGACCAGCAAGGACATCAGGCTTGAGCGAGGATCCGTGAAAAAGAGGAAGACTCTGGTGAGACAGACGGACACAATGGCTACAGCAACGGGCTCACATGGAACAACCCTGGTGAAGACAGGGCAGGACTTGAAAGCGCTTCCTGTTGCTGTGCGTCGCGTCTCTAGGAGCTAGAGCTGGCCAGATGGCACGCGACTTTAATGATGCTTCCACTACTACCAGTCCTGGAGATTTTCTGTGTCATTCTCTTTTTTCTTAGAACACAGTCTTTTGAATTTCAGGCATATATCAAATTGACTTCAGCACTCTATTACATTCAAATAGAGGATTAGGGAATCTCATTATTTTCTTTTAAATTATTGTATCCTATTTTAAAAGCATTATTGGGGATACTTACATATGATCAAATTGATCCACTTAACACGTTTGCAATTCAATAATGTTTAGTATATTTAGGGAGCTGTGCAAGCAAGCACAATTTAATTTTAGAACCTTTAAGAAATGTTGACTACATTTCGACTCCTATCTCGAGGCATCCCCTACTCTACTTTCTTTCTCTACAGATCGATATCTGTTTTATACTTATGTACAAGTGGGATCATGCAATATGTAGTCTTTTGTGCCTGGTTTTTGTTCCTTATCATAATGACTTTGAAGTTCATTCAGGTGGTAACATATAACAGTAATCCCTTTTTATTACTGAGTAATAGTCCAATGTATGAATAGACCATTTTATTTATCCTTTGATCAATAAATAAACATTTGGATTTTTCTCACTTTTTAGTTATTATACATGAAATTATTATAGACATTTGTGTACATGTGTTTCTGTGTACATATGTTCTCCATTCTCTTGTGTAGAATTCTACCGAGAGGTTGAATTGCTGTTTTACAATTTTAGGCGAAACACTTTGAAAAGCTGCCAAACTGCTTCTCAAAGTGGCTACGCCAGTTTACGTTCTAACTGGCGATTAATAAGGGTTCCAACTTTTACAGATCCTCATTAACACTTGCTATTGTCTGTATGTTTGATTATAGCCATTCTATTGGGTGGGACACTGTATCTCATTGCGCTTTTGATATGCATTTTTCTATTGAGTAATGATGATGCTCATCTATTCAAGGGTTTGTTGATGCCAAGAGTTTTTAGGTTTTTAATTCCATCTGCTGTGTCCCACATCCCATCACAAGTAAATGTCACCAAAGTTAGAGGATTCTGTTGAACATTAAATCAACATCCTCAGCTGACTTCTTCCTGAGTCCTGGGTGTTGAAGACCCCTGGAAGAAAGTGGGTGGTCCACATGTGCAGAGAGAGAGAAAGTCCATTCAGTCCTCTCCCTATGCATTTGTGTACATGTGTTTCTGTGGACCGATGGTTTCCATTCTAGGAATGTAGTAGGTGTGGGGCAATTAAGTCCAAAGGAAAAAGTTAGCATTGGTTAGGTCGCATTTTTATATTTAAGTTATATTTCTCTAATTAAAGTCACAAAATTTACTTCACCTATTCATCTTACAGGAGCCCTGCTAGCGTAATGGTTATGCATTGGATTAGTAACTGCAAGGTCAGCAGTTTGAAACTCTGATCTGCTCCTTGGGCAAAGGATGAGGCTCCCTACTCCTGTAAAGAGTGACAGTCTCAGAATTCTACCTCTCCTATAGGCTCACAATGGGTGAGTGCATGAGTGAGCCAGTCATATTTTTGCTTGTCCCTATAGGTTGATACAGTGGCTAAAACAATGGACTCCACCATAACAAGAACCGAGGACGGTATCGGACTGGGTAGTGTGTCATCATTGCTGTACATAGAATCACTGTGAGTCAGAACCTAACACCACCAGTCACATGACATTGAAATGACTTCCAGGGAATTATAGATTAATAGCTACAGCACACATTCCAGTATCTAGCCCAGTGATTATCATAGTGTGGTTCCCAGACTAGCATTAACAACAAAGACTAAGAACTACACTATGCTTGCTGCTGTTGAGTTGGCTCCGACTTAGGGTGACCCCATGCACCTGTAAACAAAATGCTACTGGGTCCTCTGCCATCTGCAAGGTTGGTTGGGCACTGGAAGGGTGTGATCCTGGTTTTGTTGTTTCAGCTTAAAATATAACTTTATTATCTCGTATAGCTTCAGAGGGTCAGGGACTCAGGAGTGGTTAGCTGGGTGGTTCTGGCTCAGGGTCCCCACACTGGTTGCAGTTATACCACCAGTCAATCTGCAGTGACTTTACTGGGGCAGGAGGATCCACTTTCAGCTCCCGTACACTGTTGGTAGGCTTCAATTGTTCAAGGACTGTCAGCCAGGAGGTCCAAGATTTTTACTCTGTGTGGTTCTTTATGAGGCTGCTTACAGAATGGCAGTTTGAGTGACCATTTAGTTAAATCAGAAAGGAAACAAATCAAGGGACACAGCAGGCAGAGTCTCGGCACTGCTGTGGCAGGAGGCTTCCCTAGTCCAGGATAGTGCTACATCCCCCTGTACGGATGGTCTCACACCAGAATCCCAAAAGAACAACAAAACGGTTTTCATTGACTGGTTTTTGGAAGCAGATCGCCACGTTTTTTAATCGTTCATCTTAGTGCCTGGAAGACACCAAACACCCCCTTTCTGATCGCCAGCCCTTGGTTCTGTGGCTCTTTCCTTGCTGAGCCCCGCTTAGAGGCAGCTTCCCCAGGAAGTAGTCCCTAATGGCCTCATTAAGAAGAGGCCTCATTCACCTATGTTAAACCAAAGATAGCATTCCCTAATAATGCTGGCCAATATACATTTTGGCACCTCAATGTTAGACTTGTTTTTGGATATATTTTATCTACTGATTCCCAAAATAACATCTTTCCCATTGTCAGCTATAGTTTTTGAGATACAGAACATATGTCATATACCACTCTTTCCTCTGCTTGCCCATAAATAAAAATCAGAATATTTTAATATAGTGTTAGCTAACCTGAGATAGAGGAAGTGCATACTGGATTTATTTAAAGTAGTTTGTGCTGTTCTAAATATTTAGGTCAAGTTATACTTCACATGGTATCTCTTGGTCCAAAGATATATTTGAACAGTGAAAATTACATGAACTTGGAATTCTCCCCAAGTATCATTTCACATTTATTAGGTACTGAATGGCAGGCAGTTCCAATCTGATATCTTAAAAAGAGCCAGAAATAAAGAATTCTCCCCAGGTATCATTTCATATTTATTAGGTACTGAATGGCAGGCAGTTCCAATCTGTTATATTAAAAAGAGCCAGAACTAAGCATTACTCTATGACAAATAAGGTGCTCTGATGGCAGAGTGGGTTATGTGTTTGCCTTCTTACCTTACAAAAGTCAGCTATTTGAGGTCACCAGCCGCTCTCCAAGAGAATGATGAGGCTTTCTGCTCCTGTAAAGATTTACAGCCTCAGAAACCCACAGAAGTTCCCCTCCGTCCTACAGGGTCACTGTGAGTCAGAATCAACTAACTGGCAGTGAGTTCGGCACAATAAATAGAGGTTCAAATGTTCTGAAACCCCAAGTGGGTCTGTCGGAGTTCAAACTCCTTTATTAAAATTAAAATGTTCCTATCTTGTTATAGGATGGCATAACTTCTCTACCCGTGCACAGAAATTCTTAAAAGAAAACTTAGAATCTTGTTATAAAGTAGGTTGGAGTCAACCTTATCTCTGAAACATTTAACATGAATTAGCCATTGATGTCTACACATCACAGTGTACTCTGAAACGTACACTGCCCAAGTTGAAGAAGAAATGTTTAGATCTTCAGAATAGTATGCAAATTGCTTTAACGTCTTACATTTTCATCACTTAAAATTGCCCTCACACCTTCTAGGTAAGCCCCTTTTCAGTTTTCACCTTGACTTTCACTCTTCTCCAGCTGGGTCGGCTTGGCAGTCTCCAGCTCCCAGTCTCTGTCTAGACTGCCCAGCCTCCCCTACCGAAAAGAAAAAAAACCCAGCTGCCATCGAATTGATTCTATCTCATAATGGCCCCATGGGACAGAGAAGAGCGGCCCCTTTGGGTTTCAAATCTTTGAATGACCAGTGAGTTGGAACCACTGGCTTATGATCGGCAGCTCAACATGTACCCAAAAGCCACCATGGTTCTATCTGCGGCCTCCCTTGGAAGTACCTTAATGAAGAATTCTTTTTCAAATATTTACCTTTTTGGCTTACCTTTAATTTGTGAGTCTGAATTCTTTTCATATTTAAAACTAACAAATAAGCATAACCCAATGGCTGAAAATATAGTGGAAAGTTGTATCTAAGAAACCAGAGCTGATGCAATTTATCTAATGCAATTTTCTCAATCGTCACCCAACAAACAACCCCAGGAACAAGCCTAAAAACCAAGACATCAAGAAAAAAAATCTTTGGGGTTGGGCTATCCGGTGGGCATTTAGTGGGATGGGTCGTTTAGTGATAGGATTCCTGTATTCCATGCTGGAAACCTAGGTTCAGTTCCTGACCAAGGCTTTTTCACACACAGCCACCACTTGTCTGGCAGTAGAGGATTCTGTGTTGCTGTCATGCTGAACACGTTTCAATAGAGCTTTTGGATGGTTGAGGAAGAAAGATGGATGAGGAAGAAAGGTCTGGTGATCTACTTTTAAAATCAGCCCATGAATGGTCTGGTGCTGTTGTGAATGGGGTCCCCATGAGCTAGGAACTGACTTGATAGGGACTAACAATCACCACTGATCTCAGTGACGGAATGTCCAGCTGATTGTAAGAGTGTTGTAAGCACCTTACATATATTTTCTTATTTAATCCTGAAAATAGTCATGAAAGGCAGGCAAATCTTGTCTCAATTTTATCGGATAAAGGAATAACAGCACAATGAATTGTTCTTCATTACCCTGAGCTTTGCCTTTATGGCACTTACCACAACCTTCCAACTGTACCTACGTGTCTACCCACCCATCCACCCACCCACCCACCTACTACCTACCTACCTGTGTACCCACCTAGCCACCCACCTACCTACCTACCCACCCATCCACCCACCTACTACCTACCTACCTACCTGTCTGCCCACCCACCCACGCATCTACCTACCTACCTACCTGTCTACCCACCCACCCACCTACCTGCCTACCTATGTACCAACCTACTTACCACCTACCTACAAAACCCTGGGAGTGTAGTGAGTTACATGGTGTGTTGCCAACAGAAAAGTCAACAATGGGAACCTCGCACTCACCATGGCAGAACTATATGGTTGCTTTTGTAAAGATTTACTGTCTCAGAAAAGTTAAGTGAAAGTTCTACTCTGTTCTATAGGGTGGCTATGAGTTGGAACTGATGCAGTGGAAGTAGGATCTATCTATCTTATATCTATCTATCTATCTATCTATCTATCTATCTATCTATCTATCTATCTATCATCTATCTATCCATGTATCATCTAACTGTCCCTGCCACTAAAATGTGAGCACCACGTGGGCAGGGACCCCGCATTGTACGGCCTACAATAGATGTTGCAGAAATAGTGAAAGACAGTGTATCCTGTGATACTGCCATCCTTTTGGCACGTGGATGAGTTGGTGAGACAAGGACTAGAGCCCATGTCTTCGCTCAAACAGTGGAGGATCCTTTGCACTGGCTAACCTTGAGACTTTATGAATTACCCCTGATGGGAATTCCCTCACAGGTCGCTCATGATGCAATTCCCCCGCATTCGTGGAAACAAACAAAAAGGAGCCCTTTCATTTGAGTAAGGAGGCATTTAGTGGCATTTGAAAGGGCCTTAAAATAAATGTAGCATAGCCCAACTCTGTGCAGTTAACCAGGAACTGATGGTCAAAGGCAATAGAGTAAGAGAACTACAAATTCTCATAAGAGAATTATGAGATATATAATTGCATGGGTGTGTGTGTGTGTGTGGGGGGGTGTAAGCTAAGGCTTCCATTTATCCAATGAGAAACAAATCTAATTGAACAGAACAATGCATTTATAGTGTTCAAGTGGAAAGAGCAGACTATGGAGTCAGATTTAAGTCTGATTTTCAATTTTGTTATTTGTGAGTACGGTCTTTCCTATTCTTGACATCAGTTTTCTCATCTGTAAAATGGTCACGATAGACTTTCGATGCTGCTTTTGCTAGTGGCTCTAACTCTTCGAGACCTTATGTAGAACAGGACAAGGCTTGACCTGGTCTTGTCCATTGGTATTATTCTGGTTTGGTCATCAAAGACCGCAGAACCACCCGAGTCTCCTGCCGCACCTTCTCCCCCTCACATCTGGTCACTTGTTAACCTGGCTGGCTCAGCCTCCCTGTTTCTGTTCAATCCGATCCTTTCTCTCCACTCAAGCATTGCTTCTCTTAAGCCCAACCTCTGGTTAAACTCATTATTATCTTCACCAGATCCCGATCATGCCTCAGAGCTCGTCCTCCCATATTCACTGTGTTAGTCTCCACACCAGTCTGAAAGCCTTTCTAAAATCCAGATCTAATTCTGAAATGCCTCCAACTGTTTGGGGGATGAAGTCTTTCCCTGGGCTTATTGGGCCCTAAATCTCCCACGTCCCTTTCCCTGTGTTCAGGGGCTCTTTACATCCCATCACAATGACCACGTGTGACCTATAGCTCCTGCCAGTGGTACCATTTACAGGTATTACCTTAAGTCTTGGCATCCGCTTTTCTGGGAACCTTCGGGTCCTCTATGATAAATGAGAACAGTAATAGCTGCAGCATCCAAACATCCCTGACTGCCAGCTGTCTTCATCTGGACTCATTCTGTGGTGGCTGCCCCACTCTAAGTAAAATTGACGCCATGGTCCCCCATGGTCCCTTGCTCAGACACACCCACCCCGCTGTAGGATTGAGGGGTGGCTATATCACATCATTCCATAAATCTCTTTGAATCATACAACTTGCACACTCAAGATTCAGGCATACTCAGTCTAAGCCAATCCCATTGTCAAAGACAATCCACAAATACACTTGGATGGTTCAATTTCCCACTTCTAAATGACCTGTCACTTTCATAAGCTAAACTGTATCTCCCATTACCCTTTATAGATGTTCAAAAATGTTTAATCCCTTTGTGGAAACAAAAGAAAATACCTCGAGCAAACAAATCTCAACTGCTATTAGTAGACAATAGAGCATTACGTTGTGGTTTGTAGTCTGCTTAAAATTTTGTCATAGGCATATTTGATATTACCTTGAGACTCAGACGTTGTCGGACAGAGATGAACCCTCCCTGTAGGGGTTCCAATTTGGCACCCTTTCCCTGAGCACATGGCCACCACTGTCTTCTATGGAAGCACAGGGCGGGGGGACAACGGACAGGAGAGCGCCTAATCGCTGTGCCACCAGGGCTTCTCAATCTCACAGACTCAAGCATTTTCATCAGCTACACAATGAATAAAATAATCCCTGAGATGCTGAAAATACTTTTAAAAATTGACATATCGCATTCCATTTTATTCGAATTTGCAGACCATCAACTATTAACAATACATTTTCACTCTGTAACACCACAGGAACACATCTGTGCTCAGTCATTGCTGGGTAGAGTCACTCTGTATAGGTCGCTCTGCTCTTTTCCTGCAGTGGCAGAGTAAATACCATGATCAATGTACCATCAGTGACTTTTTCTCACTTATTTTTTTGAGGGGCTCTACTTCCCCCCATCAATCTCTATTTCTTTTGATATTAAAACTTTTTATTTTGTTTTTTTCCTTTGGTAGCAATGGCTAATTCGCAGAGTTATTTTGAGGTTAACTGAGGTAATAATAACAACAATAAATTCCCTACTCTACCTCATACGCTGATATATACTCATATCACATTTGAAACTTGTTCTCTCATTCAAAGCATCACTTTTTCTGGGAACTCTACTAGACACAAGAGTAGCTTAGCAACCTATTTTCTGCCTTTCTCATCCTGATTGTAGTTACAATCACTGAGTCAATGCCCCTCTTAGCACACAGTTGTAAGAGCCTTCAAATTGCATTAATACCCGCGTGGGGTTGACTTCTGTTGTTGTGGGCTCTTGAATGATCCTGCTTCTCTGACCCCATCCTCTGGGGTGTCCCTGGGGCAGATCACTACGACTTTTTCTCTCTGGTTAGCCCAACCACTGTATCACCATAGTTCTCGGAGCCAGGGGTGAGGTCCTCGAGTCCTAAGACATCGTCCTTGCTTGTGAAACACTTTCTGTACAAATGCTTAACTGAGTTAACCCGGGAGAGGGGCCCTTCAAGAGCCATTGTCTCTCCCAGGCTGTCCTTTCACACTTCCCTTTTCATTGAAGTTCTGGCCTAAGAGATACATCTATCCCAAATAGCATCTTTAATTTGAGACAAATACTCATTTTCCCATATAAGGCCAAGAAACACAACCTAAGCCAATTATTGTAACCTGACTTATAGCTACTTTATTACCTAAGCATCAAGAAGTTTCCAGAATGAACCACTATTTGAGGTTCTGGACACTGACTCTCGCCAAGTCGCAAATGAGCAGATTGCGTCCGTGTTGACACATGGGTTCTCCAGCTGATGATTTGTTTACTGAACTGCCTGCGTTAGAGGCTCTGAGAGTGAAAGAATGGCCATCCGCAGGCTGGATCACAGTTCCAGCACCCCAGCCGGAAACACACGAGTAAATAAAATCATAATTTCTCACTTTGCCAAGCTCAGTAAACACCATCTTGATGAGTTATTAGCAAGGCAGCCATTAGTTAAATAAATAAAGCGTGAGGCTGCAAAAGGATTATCGACGTGGGCACAGTCTATTCATTTGCTGACCACTGATGGACATTAGCTGTGATGTACACACGGGGGAGGTACTTTACCACCTGTTTTAATCTTGCCAAACAGAATGCATCCTCTGGGCCGCAAAATGACTGCCGGTATATTAGTAGTGGGGGGAAATCACCTTGTCTTCTTCTTCTTTTTTTTCTCTCTCTCATTTGTTCAACACATAGTTATTAAGCACCTACTGTTTGTGAAATGGATGCTCTTGGGCAGGTTGCCCAGTACAACCTACTTTGCTCCTCTGGCTCAACCCAGACTTGGAAAGAAACTGTAAAATACATAGAAGCATACTTCTGACAAGCAGATAAGGAGGTATTTCAGGTTCTCTAAGATGTCCAGAATTCAATGAAAATAGATAAGATTGATAACGTAAGAGATTTACAAATTTAGGAAAGTCTTCCCACCTTCCTTTATTTTTTTTAAAAAATCGAAGTAGGAGGTAAATTTTATTTATTTTTTTAAATACAAAGTTTTACCTAGTCTCTCTCTCTTCGTTCTTTCTCAATACATCTCTGTTGGTGTCATCCACTTCTATAGATCTTTCCTTGAATTGCTCTTGATGTCAAATCAGTCTCCAGGAACGCTGGGGCTCCACGCGTCTTTGTGACCTTTGCTGTCCAGCTTTGCAATTTTAATCAGACTCTATAATGAAGCAAGTCACCTTTGTTGTTTACGTTCAGAAGTCAGAAATGAAGGTAACTTATTTAAATAATTCAAGCAAAGGGGAATTAAATCGATTCATAGCAAAATCAGGAGAGTAGGTTAAGAATTATTAAGAATTTTTTAATTCTAGTATGATTTGTGATAGTTTAACTATTTTTTTCCGTCTTAAGAATCAAAACAAATAACTGGTTTGTATTTTTAGGCCAGTCAGCTGGAATGTTTGTTGAAGAGTCACTTTTGAGTCCCAGAGACAACACAAGATAAATTATTCCACAGTGCACTCACTACCCACAGCGTGAAGACTACTGAGCATCAAATGAAAAGCAGCACAAGAAAGAGGACATGAAGAAAGCAAAAAAAGAAAGAGGACATGGTGTTTACTAACCAATACTTTGTAGCTTAGTTACAAGATGATTAGCATTCCTTTTTCAGATCCTCTCCTTTTTTAATGTATTAAAATCCTCTCTTTTCACTAGGAGGCAAAGGTCATCTATAGAGGTCTAAATATAGGCATGGACATATGTAAATAAATTTATATATAACAATAGGGGAATAGATCTATGTACATATACTTATGTTTTAAGTATTAAGGTAGCAGACAGACATTGGACCTCCACTCAAGTACCTCCTCAATGAAAGAACACTAACCTGGCACTCTGTGAGGCTCACCTTCCCTGACACAATTGCTGAAGACAAAGTGGGTGCATAAGCAAATGTGGTGAAGAAAGCTGGTGGTGCCTGGCTATCAAAAGATATAGC
>NW_022104341.1:45662052-45686877 GCF_000313985.2 Echinops telfairi
CTCTTTTCTTCATTTGAGGAAACAGCTTTTGTTAGGTAGGCTCTCCTCTGTCTCCTTGAATATCAATATTCAATAAAACTACTGTTCTTCTCCTTGTGCCTGTCTCAGGAGGCAGTCCAAATCTCAGGGTTGAGTGAGCCTGCCAAACATCTCTGTAGATTTATGTATCCTTGGAGACCGTCAGGAGGGGTCTCCCACATCTAGTTCCTCCTCAATCCCTACCTGAATCCAAGATCCATTAAGCTTTGTTCCTTTGAGTAAGGCAGTATAAAATTAATTTGGAAACTTTAAGTCCTGTAGGTCATTGTTCTTCTATTTATGATCCCAATGATTCCCAGATCCCATCAATGCCAAAAAAACCCAAAACAAAATGCAATAGAGGCTACGGACTTTTACAGAGACACCTTCTATGTTACTATCCTCTCAACCAATCCAGAAGGTAAGCCTAGTTAGGTAGGCTACATCTTACCACCTTGGTTTATATTTGAGAAAACGGAGATTCAGAGGTGAAGCTGCTCAAGGTCCTAGCTTCTTAGGTGTAGTCACTTTGGGCGCCATGCACTCCCAAGCACATGTTTGTTTTCATCGCCCTGCCATTCCAAACAAAGGAGACGAAAAAGAAAATCTGAGAGGAAAGCGCTAACAGAAGTGGCAGGAGAAAGGAGGACGTGTAGAGAAACGTACAAAGGAGAGGAGGAGCGGAGAAACACAGTATCTGTAGAAACATTCTGGGGGCCAGAAAGCTGGAAGAGAAAACCGCCCTAGAATTTGGGCATCATTCAGTGCAGGAGACCGCTCACAAGCTGTGTGTTTACAACACAGTGCATTACAAAAAGGGACATTCAGAATGGGGAATCTAATTCATAAAGAAAAGCATAAATTAAGCTTTGTTCACTTAGGTAAGAAAGCATACAATTTGGAACCTTCAAAAATAATTTAGACAAAATAAGATTTAGTGTTAAAAGGGTTGTGCGCATGTTATTTTAAGCTTCGCTTGTAAAATTAATTCTGCAACTCTGTTTCGAAACGAGGTGCTAGACACACTTTGAAGTTATTGCTCAGCGTTTAAGTAAGTTATTGCTCAGGGTAGATAAGCGTTGGTTTCCCTCACTCAAGTGTGATCGTGATGGCTAACTGTCCAACAAAATTTCTCCCTCCTGAGTGTAGATCCTGCAGGGAAGTGGCTGCAGCCACGTACTATGTTGTCAGCTCACAGGCATCTAGCAGCGGTTCGCCACCTTCCTCAGGCCGCCACCCTCTCATACAGTCCTTATGTTCTTGTGAGCCCCCAACCATAACATTATTTTTGTTGCTACTTCATAACTGTAATTTTGCTACTGTTATGAATCAGCGACTACTGTGAAAGGGTTGTTCAACCCCCAAAGGAGTCTCGACCCACAGGTTGAGAACCACTGATCTAGGGAACAGAGACATGGGTTATGGGCAGGAGTCATACGAACAGGTGCCTTCTCTACCCTCTTCTCTTCTGACACTTCGATGCCCCAGGGCAGTCCCAGGGTGGACAGTGATGGAGCCACAGGATGGAAGGACGAGCCCCTGGATTACTGCTTGAATAGGAACTACTAGGACACCTCAGGAAGTCTCACTTTTTTGGCTTTGTGAGAGAAAACAAACAAAAGCCCCACAAACCTGCCATTTTTTGAGTCATTTCTTAGGTGTTTGCGACAGCTGCCAAAGTAGCTCCAATAATTGTATCAGTCACACACCTTTGCTTCTTCCCACTCATTTTACCGCTGGCTATAGGGAGGGAATCAGGGTGTTTTTTTTAAGTCCAACTCTTCCATATTACCCCAGCTGGATGGGCTTTCGTATCTCCCACCGTCTACCAGAAGAAGTCTACAGGTTTCAGGCTGGTAGTTAGTCTGTGTCGACTTGGCTGGGCCAGGATTCTCGGTGGTTTGGCAAGTGAGGCCTAATAATCTCCCCAGATGTGACCTATTCTGGAATGGGATCTTCTGTGAGCAGCCAACCGTTGTGAACTTAAGGTGGAAGGACCTCTCCCTTATGCAAGTCACAGCCCTGCGGTGACAGAAAAGAGGTTTCCTTCGGGGTGTGACCAACCTCCTGTAAAAACAGATGCCGAGGAAAGCTTGCTTGCTTTTGGTTGGGTCTGGATCCTACATCGGATGCATTGTCACAGATCTGGCTTTTCTAGAGAACCCAGATGAGCACACTTAACGAGCCTTTTCACATCACCTATTTCACTGATGCACTGGATGAACTTTATACCCACCTAACTAAATTGGACCACCAATCACTTATTCTTGGCTCACAGTGTAGCATCTATCTGAATGCATGCCTAACCGCTCTGGTTCACCACAGAAAATTCCTCTGCCACCACCTAATCTCACTTTATATCTTCACCATCTGGACAGATCAAGCGTCACCTCCTTAGGAGGCAAAATAGACTTTTTATCTGTGTGTCTCACAAGTGGCTCCAGTGTAGAGGGTGACAGATAAAGTTTTGTTGAATGAATGACTCTAGAAATTCGTAATGCTGCATGAACCAGTTCCATTCATTCATCTGCATGCTCCACTCAAGGGACTATGAGGTTTTCTTCCAGCTTAAATTCCAATCAGAAAATGATGCATATAAGGCCTTCTTAATGACCTGTGTCTGGTCATTAAAGTTCTGGTTATTTTCTTATCTGCGATGAAACTGCTTACCCCTTAATAATGGGGACCTGTTTTACCCAAAAGTTTTGTTATGCCTTTTAGAGCAGGGGACTTTAACGAGTGTCCGGGTGAACCGTGGTGGTCATTTGCTTCCTTCTTGGAAATGCTTGAGGTTTTAGAGATAATCTGGGGTATTTTGTAGAGAGGACATAAACCAAACCCAACCCAAGGTCATCAAATCAATTTGGACTTATAGTGCCCCTTTCTAGCGTTTCTGAGGCTGTAAATCGACTGGAGCAGCAGATAGTTTTGAGTTTCTCCCAGAAAATGGCTGGTGGATTTGAACTGCCAATCTCGCAGTTAGCAGTCCCAACACTTTCCAGACAGCATCAGCAGGGTTCCTTAGAGAAGCCAAACCAAAACGAACCAACCAAACCAATCAACCAACCAACCAACCAAACCCCCCCCACCCCCCAAAATCAGTGCCATCAAGTTGATTCTGACATAGCTACCATACAGGATAGGATAGAACTGCCCTTAATGGGTTTGAGTTGTAAATTTTGGGGGGGTGCAGAAATCCCCATCTTTCACCTGAAGCGTTGCTGTGGGTTTGACCTATCCAACTTGTGGCTAGCAGCTGACTACATGACCTGGGTTCCTTAGAAAGGTTATTTTTCATTGCCATTGAGTTGATTCTGATTCATAAAGCTGCCATAGAATAGACTAGAACTGCATGTTCTAGACTAAATTTTTATGGGAGTAGAAAGCTTCACCCAGAGTTAAGTAATTCTAGGCTAGAAGAACTAAATATCCCTCAAACTTGACAGTTCATGAGACCAAAAGGCGGAGGAGAGGGGTCACAGAAGGAAGGCATTTCTAAACACAGAACCTTGACCGACCATTTCTCCCCCTGGTTACATCCAGGGCTGCTGTGGTGTTGTTTAAAAATCAGAATTTCTTAGGAGGCATACCAGGACTATAAATTAGTCTTCAAGCAAACATAGGGTAGTATTGTTGGTGCTTAAAAATATTAAAACAGTAAAACACCCCTAGTCTTTAAATAAAAGCTGATAGTAAATTATCCTACTTCCTCAACTGCTGTGGAAAACAGGTTGGCAGTTCCTCATAAAATTAAACACAGATTTACCATATGACTTAGCAATTTAAAGCAGATATTTGTATAGCAGTATTCCCAGTAATCAAAAGGTGGAAACAAGTTAAAAGTGTCCATCAACAGATGGATGGATAAATGAAATATGATATGCATAGCCAATGGAATGTTTTGGGCCACAAAGAGAAATAAAGTTCTAAAATACTTTACGACTTGGATGAACCTTGAAAATATTATGGTGAGTAAAATAAGTCAGGCAAAAAATGATGAATGTTGCATGATCTCACTTACATGAAATATTTAGAATCAGCAAATGAATAGAGACAAACTGCTGGATTCCTGGGCATGGGGGGAAGTGGGAAGTTACTATTTTGGGGGGGTCTGAGTTTCTGTTTGGGGTTTTCACTATTTGGAAACAGATAGGGATGATGGTTGCACAACACAGTGAACATAATCAATGTTACTGAATTAAGGAGGAAAAACAAATCCCACTTTCCTAGTATCCCTTTCCTCTTGGATGGCCCATTACAGTCTCCTAGTCCATACATCTAAAGCTGAACTCATCTTTCATGTGGACAAATAAGTCCCCCTAGTCCTCCGGAGCAGTAGGCACTACTCTTACCTCGGTGTCAAAGCTAGACACCCCTTGTAGTCAGTGGCCTCCAAAGTTAGCCCCAACTTGTGGCAACCCAATGAATGAAGTGCTGCTAAGTCCTATGATTGGCTAGTTGCAGACCAGACGACTGTGACCCAGAGAGTTTCTACTGGCTGAGTTTAGAACGAAATCACTGGGCCTTTCTTCTTAGTTTGTCTTAGTTGGGAAACTTCACAGAAACTGCAGCTCACCTCTGACAGATGCATAGTAGTTGTATATGCAGTGCATAGGCTGGGAATTGAACCCAGGTCTTTCAGATGGGAACCAAGAATTGGACCACAGAATCTCCATATGGCACAATGGGAGTTACCTTTAACGTCACCCTTCCCTTTTCTATCTCAACTAAGCAATCTTCCCCATCATCCTCAATTTCTCTGAACGCAGTTTAGCCCTCTCCAATCGTACTGTAAACATTTAAGTTCTTCTCCCATCTCTCACCTAAGCCACTGCATTTCTCTACAATACATGCCCTTTTCCCCCTTTGGTCCCTCCCTAGACTACAAACTCCTTGGGGAATCAGTCTCATTCACAGAGATTAGTTCAGTGTCTAATGCGTAGTAAACAAAACAAAATAAAACAAAACCCATTGCCAACAAGTAGATTCAGATTCATAGAGACTCTATAAAGCAGAGTGGAACTGGTCCCAGAGGGTTTCCAAGGACGTAATCTTTACAGAGGAAGACGATCAACGCATTACTCCCTCAGTGTGGCTGGCGGGCTCAAGCCTCTGGCCCATCAGTTAAGAGCTGAATGCTTTAACCACTAACAATTGGAATTCCCTCAAGTCATAGCAGATGTTCAAGAAATCATCACCCATCTTGAGTCCAAACTTACAGCCATGCAAAAGAGGACAAGAAGAGCCTATAGAAACTTTCATTCTTCTTTGTGTAAGTTTAGGCCCTCTGATAAAAACTCAAACCCACCACTATGGAGTTGATTCTGACTCACAGTGACCCTACAGGA
Organism: Echinops telfairi; assembly: GCF_000313985.2. NCBI lineage: Eukaryota > Metazoa > Chordata > Mammalia > Afrosoricida > Tenrecidae > Echinops > Echinops telfairi. The sequence goes on from NW_022104341.1 coordinate 45,667,419, forward strand.
CAGGGAAGAGCTGCCCCTGTGAGTTTCTGAGACTGTAACTCTTTATGGGAGTAGAAAGCCTGGTCTTTCTCCCACTAAGCGGCTAGTATTTTTTAACTTCTGACATTGTGGTTTGCATAATACATCCTAAATTAAAGTCTAAATGGAACATGAAGCCCTTTCAATCCAGCTTCAATATAAAGGACAATACTAATTGTTGTTGTAAATGATTAAAACGCCTTGCTGTCAAGTTCATCATGCCTCACAGCAAGGCTGTGGGACAGACTAGAACAACGCCATTGGATTTCCAAGTCTGCAAAACTTTATGCAAGCAGAAGGCCCATCTTTTCCTGCAGAGTGGTTGGTTTAAAGCAACAACTTTTCAGTTCGTACCCAAGCACTTAACCACTGTACCACCAGGGCTCCTTGCAGGGGCTTTATCGAGTCCAGTAAAGATCCATAAATGCTGTGCAGTGGGGCTGGTCTCTCTCACTCTCTTTGTGACTTTCACATTCCTTACTTTGCCTTTTCTTCCGTCAGCACTACTCTTGCCAATCTACCTCAGTAACCTGGGAACATAGGCACAGGCCATGATTTTTGGACAGCTGATGTCCCAAATCACAGTCCTCACTACTAGGAGTAGTGCTGGCCTTGCTCCTGATCAGTTTGGGGCAGGCCTGGAAGTGGGGGCCAGACTCCAAGTGGGTGTTCCATAGCACTGCACAGCCCAGCACTCGTACCTACTACATCTCCATCCACTGATTAGGGAACTCCTTTGTAGTCCATTCTGTTCAGGCACCATTCTCCATGCTAAGAACACAAGAGTGAGTAAAACCAAAATGTCTGCCATCGTGAAGGTTGCCACCAACCGGGGAGGTGGATAGTAAATTAATAAATACATAAAAGATGTTGAGTAGCTGAGAGCTACTTCATGCCTGGGTCAGAAGAGTTTTTCCTAGCCCTGCCCAGGGCTGAGTGACCATAGGGACCATCAGCAGGACCCTTTCCTGCAGATGGTGGTGATTCCCATACGCTACACCGCTACTTGGCAAATAGAGTCTGCACTATTTTTCCAAATGGCTGGTAGCCTGGGGTACTGCAGAAGAAAGGCCTGGTGATCTGTTTTTGAAAGGTCACAGCTGTTGAAAACCCAATGGAGTAGTTCTACTCTGCTTACAAGGGGCTGCTAGGAAACATAACTGAATCATTGGTGTGTTAGTCAGGGTAGACTAGAGAAACAAATTCACAGACACTCATGTGTATAACAAAGAGCTTTATATATAAGAGCAATTGAATATTGAGAAAACATCCCAGCCCAGTCCAGACCAAGTCCATAAGTCCAATATTAGCCCATATGTCCGATACCAATGTGTAGATTCCTCCTCAGACTCATGAAACACGTGCAAAGGTACCGAATGCAGGAAGATCACAGGCCAGTGGGTGGAAAGTCTTGTGGATCCAATGACGGTGGAAGCATCTCAGCACTGGCGTGGGTCTTCACGTGGCTCCTCTGGGTCCAGGGCTCTCGCTGCCATCAGCATAGATCCAGGTGTCTTGTCAGCAGACAGTCTCTCAGGGAGTGAGCGTGTGTCCCACCTCCAACAAGCTCTTTGTCTCCTTAGCGCCTCTGGATAAAGTCATCAAGCTGCGACCTGATTGACAGGCCAAACTCTACCCCTTCACTCGTAAGTCTCAAGTTGACAATAGATTACTGTATGTGACTACCATAATTGGCAACTGTGTTGGTGGTGGTTTAGACAAAAGACAGAGACCAGCCCTCTGAACTGCTTTGCAATCAGTGGCACGTCAGGCAGCTAGGTGAGGCTGGACTGAGGCCTCTGAGGTGAATCAGCTCCAGCTGCACACAAAGTCAGCCCGGCCAGGTGCACTTGTGTGCCATTTAGAAAAGCAATTTAAAATGTAATCGGCCATGCAGTGCCCTTACACAAAGACAGCGGGGTTGGAGGGAAAGAGGAGAAAATCTACCTGGAAGGAGCTGAGACTGATCCAAAGTGCTTGCAGCTCTGAGGAGAAAGGCCTCCTCCCCTGGCTACCAGGCCAGGAGTCACTCCTTAATCAATCCCCCAGGGTGCACCTTTTCCGATGCAAAGGGCAGCATATTGGTCAAAGGTGACCCGACCTTTAACATGACCCCCTTAAGAATTATGGTATCAAGAGCCGCTCCAAGCATGGCTAGCTCATCCAAGCTCATACAGCGAGTTAGCGTCAAAGGCACGGCTAGAAAAGTGAGGAACCATGTCCCTTCCTGAAATCAGCTCTGAACAAGTCTGAGACTCCCTGTGGAAATGAGACATGGAAGGGAAGACTTCGTAACCTTCCTAGATTTACATTTACTACTGTGGAGGGTGGGCAGGCCTCTAGCCCAGAGGGTCTTGGTGGGCACAGGGAGCAGAGACAGGGTCGTGGTGAAGGGGAGAACCCTGGTGGCACTTGGGTGATTTTGACACAGTCAGCAGAGCTGTGAACTGGTTCCATTTCAAGCAGCCCCCTTTCCCCTCTTGCTCCCTCTTTTCAGCCAGCCTGCTCTCCCCTTTTGCCCCCTCTTGCCCATCATCCTTACTCCTCAACCCTGGACATATAGAGCTGCCTCCTGGCCACTCAAACATCCACTGTGGTCACCCCGTCGTCCAGATTTTTCTTAACCAAATCTCCTCATCAAATCAATCCACTCCATATCAGATTGTTTTCCCCATGACAGTTCCAGGTATTTAGAGAGGTGATCCTCCCAAAAGAGATGGTTTCCAGTTGGCCTCTCTCGAGGCGGACCTGTGCTAGAGGAGGCAGTGGCTTGGCAGAGGGCTCAGGATGGGATCCCGGGCCAACACACCGCGTGCACAGCCACCACCTCTCTGTCAGTGGATGAGATAGTTAGTTTATTGTGCCAGCCTGGCCGATAAACACAAGTGGGATTAACTGAAGGGCGGAGAGATAAATGACTCAGTGAGTCTTGCCTTTGTCTCCTGCTCTTTGATCATCGGACCAGTGTGTGGCTGCCTTGCTTGTTCTGTGCCTCAATTTAGAGACTACACTACCTGTGGGATGCCTAGCCTGTGGACTGTGTCGCTGTACGTTGAGGTCCCTCTAAGACCACACGATTGAAATTTACATCTCTTGAGCTGGGGACTGACAGTTGGTGACCTGGCTGACAATTGGTGACCTGCCTTGCTATTTGCTGCTGTACTCATATGGCCTAGCTCTCTGTACAGAAGAAGATCTGGCAGCCTTCAAGACTTGAAGGACTGCTAGTGTCTCACAACTCTCATGGGAGTGAGTTGCACTGAGCCATTTGTACTGCTTTATAATTTAACTGTTCATTTCTTGTATTATATATCTATCTGTATATAATTTAACAATTCATTTCTTGTGTTATATATCTAACTATCTTTATAAATAAATATATAAAATTATCAGCAATCTAGTTTTATCTCTCTAGAGAACCTTGTCTAACACAGCGGAGCCTTGAGAAGTGCTGTACTCCAAGCCTGTGCCGAAGGAGAACACAGAGACTGGAAGCCTCATTTGCCGGTTCAGGAATTTTCAGAGAGGCATCCTGACTTCCTGCAGCTGTGAGCCACCTTGCCATCTGATCTCAACATGGGGGCAGGTCCTCTCTCAGATCTCCTCTTCTTGATAAGCCCTGTCTCCTTCCTAGTCTGCCGGAGATCCTATTTGCCCTAGGTGGAAATGCAGTAGGCAATCCTCAACCTGGGGTAACTTGAGAGGTGATGGGAAATTCCCATCAATTCTGAATCTCTCACCATCTGCCAGACACCAAGCATGTTAAAATGCCTGATATTTCACTGCAGGGTCTCTTTTTACTTAAAGAATTGAAAGTTTTTAGTAGAATGCAAGTAATTTCTCTAAGACAGAGTGTTGTTGTTAGCTGCTGTTGAATTGGCTTTCAACTCCTGGCAGCTTCCTGCATAAATGAATGAAACACTGAACAACAGCCGTTGCCAGGGTGCCTCTTCCCTCATGCAAAGGCTGTGGACTTTCTAGACCAAGAGCATATCCTGGCCCAGTCTCCACAGGCATGTCAGTGGCCATTTTTTTTCCTGTACCAGGAGGTTTTTTCTCTCCCACATCAAAATCTACTCTGAAGTCTCCACAATCAGACTCAGCCCTTGAGGCATTCCTTGGCCTTTCAGGTCAGAAGGTACTAGCTACAGGGTATAAGCTCTCCAGTTTTCACCGAGGCACCTGCCAGCTGAAGCTCAAAGGCCCACCTGGTCCCTCGAGAGGACTCCCTTTCCTATCCTTGTGTGATGGTTAGGGGTTATGTCAACTAGACACTCCTGGATAAAGGGTGGGGTGGAGTCCTACTTATCAACTGGGTTGCAGCCTGATGACACCTCCTTGGTGTCATAAGCCTTTTGTGTAAATGCGACGGATCAGAGGAGAATTCATTTTTGGTATGTCACCTTCTGCTGGGGCTGGTTCCTTGATCTCTTGTTGAGTTGCCTGTCAATTCTAGGGGCCATCAGAGGACTACCAGTGGTGGATTCATTTGGCTGCATGTACCAGCCTGTGCCCTCTGCTGTCACTACTTTGTCATCCTCCTTCCCGTTTATTAGCTTCCACAAGTCAGAAGAACGCTGACCTGAACCGGAATGGACTTACGTATTTCTACAACAATGGAAGCCACTTCTTGCTATGCATCTCTTCCTATCTACAACACATACAAGTAGCACTGGTTTTGCTTCTCTAGAGAACTCCACTAATAAAGCTTGGCTATCCACATACCCCATGACACTGCATTAGGTGTGAGGCTCTGATCGGCTGGGGCTATCAACATTAATTGATCCATCTGGTATGTATGTATTAGAGAGTCAATTCTTGTCTGGGACCAGGTTACCAAACCCATCGCCCTCAGAGTGACCCTACATGTCAGAGCAGAACTGCTCCTTGGAGTTTCTGTGACTGTAAGTCTTTATGGGAGCAGACAACCTCATCATCCTCCCATGGAGTGCCTGGTGGGCTCAAACTGTTGACCTTTTAGTAAGCAGCCCAACACCTAACTTACTTTGCCATCAGGACTCCTTAATACTAGTTCAGGTCATGGAAACCCAGCTTCTGCCTCCATTGAACATAGAGGTTATTGGGGAAGACAGGTATTAATCTAGTAACTGCACCAATCTATGCATGAATATAAACTGTGACAAATGCTATAAATGCAAAGCACAGGGGGTTTTGTGAACACTTCCCAGGAGCCAATCCAGTCTAGTGGTGGGTGTTTGAATATGATATGGTTCTGATTTCTGAGAAGAGCCCAAGCTTCTAAGCTCATAAGAGCAAAGCAATCCAGCCTTCTGCTTCCCTGGTCTTGGACAACTGCTTGTTGCCTAGGCTGTGCCAGACAACATAGCCTCTTTATCCCCCCCAGACAACAACCTCTTTATCTACACAGGCTGTATCAGTCTTTAGGCAGCATCTGAACAAGACCCTGTCCACAGTACCAAATGGCTCCTGTGACTGGCCCCTTTTAAAAAATACTTCCATCCAGTTTGTAGTTTATGCTCTTCTAGTTGGTTCTACTGGATCCATCAGAAAGATACGTTGAAGCCTAATCCTCAGGACCTGTGAATGTGATGTAATTTGGAAATAGCATTTTTGCAGATATAATCGGGGGGAAGGGAGGGGGGGTGTCTACTCTAACGTGATGCATGTCCTTACAGAAACAAAGCAGCCACAAGAGTGAGTATGGCCTTCTAAAGAAAGAAGCAGAGATGGTAGTTATACTGCCCCCGCCAGGGAAGGGCTGGGATTACCGCTCCCTAGAAGAGACCCTAAAGAAAGCCCTGCCGCAGAGAGGCCCTTCAGGCTCCCGGAATTCATTTTTCTGGCTTATAGACCTAATTGAATACATTTCTGTTGTTTTAAAGCAAACACTTTGAGGCATTTGGTAAAGCAGCCCTATGAGAATAGGCATTTCTCCAACTGCAAACTCACCGCCATCGAGTCAATGCGGACTCACAGCGACCCCTGCGGAGACGACCTGTCTACGGGAGAAGAAAGCCCAGCTTTCTCCCTCCGAGCGGCTGGTGGTTTCAACATTTCTGCAGTGGCCCGCTTCCACCGTATTGTCATGGTCAGCCTCTCTTCTCTTTCTGAGCTGTGAAATACAGTACACTACAGCGTAGCACCCACAGAAGGTGGCCCGCATGTACACACACACACACACACACACACACACACACACAGTCAATCCCAACTCCAAACTTGAAAGGTTTCGCCTCCTTAATGTCTTCTGAGAGGGCCTCTGGTTTGAATTGTACTGTGGAGTCCCTCCCAGTTCGGGGTCACCCATGGTTCAGATTAACCCTAGATGTGTCCGTTGATGCTTCTGCGTCTACTTCTCAGAGGCCCTCAGTGGGAGCCTGGGTTGGAGACCTGCAGCAGAATCGTGGAGGAGTTCTACAGGCTGCCCCCCCGCCACCCCCCCAACCGCAAACTGGGCCGACTCTCTCCCTGAGCAGAGTTGTAGCTGAAGACGTCGAGAGGCGTTCGCGTTGCCCCGTCGTAGCTATTCCAAAAGGGCACGAATGGTAGGGGAAGAGAGACCGAAGGAAGGAAGGGTTCTGTGACGTCATCTCTGTAAAACAGCCGCCACCACCCGCCCGTCAGTTTGTCACACGGTGACAGACTGCACGTTGCTTCATGCTGGAAGCTGCACCCCTAGTACTTTAGACATTACTTTTCACCCACGTGGGCACGTGTCAGCAGAACTTCCAAACGAAGAAGACAAGCCTGGTGATCTGCTGGCCAAATCAGCTGCTGGAAGTCTGACAGCTCTCAGGAGACCAGCGTCCAGTCCCGCTGGGCAGCAGTCACTCGCTGCGCTGCGATCCACGTGGTGGGAAGTCCGAGACCACGAGCTGGACTCAGGAGCTGGACGGGCCTTCTGCTCCGAGGACGGTTACAGTCTGGGAAATTCACAGGGGCTTGCTACCGTCAGCACGGATTCCATGGCAGTCAGTTTGGCGTTCGGTGCTGAAAAATGAGGTCCTTCGCTCGCTCGGAAGGCTTTAGGCAACAGCTAAACAGATGTATTTAGAATACCCCCATGATCATGGCCATGGCACAGGACTGGGCCCTGGTTGACTCCTCTGTACACTGGCTTGCTTTCAGTCAGAACCTACTACTAGAGGGCAGCTAACAGCCATACAGCTAAGCCAACGGAGGATCCTGCTTCCAGCCCGGAAGGTGAGATTCGGAGGAGAACCTGGTTATTCAAAAGAAATATCTCTTTCCTTGTTTTGCATGTTGATCTTCCCCAATATGCTTAACTCTGAATTTGGAATGAAAAGACAAAACAAATGCATTGATCATGACATGACCACCCCCACCCCCACCCTAAACCCCACCCCTTAACAGGTTGAGAGTGTAATCGTGCTGAGGTACAAGAAACAGAATCCTCTTTGAGTGTCCATGTAAATGAATGAACAAATCATGAGTCTCACTTGAGTGGCTTGAAAGTGTTGGATTTGATCGATGTGACTTGTGTTTTCCAGATGAAAGTAGACATTTAAAGAACCCAGTGGATGTGATACTATCATCACAGTCAAGTACTGCTTTGCACTGGCTTCTTGTTAGCCTACTAATTGAGGGGTACAGATTTCTCATGAGAAATCCGCAAGCATGTGGCCAATCAAGAGGGCTACATTAGGTCTCTGAATCTCCCAGAAGCTTAGTTTTTCTAGGAAAGTTGCAGCTATGTTCTGAAACAAACAACTGGCTTCAGTGAGGTGTTTGCACTCACCTTTATTGTCTATTTCTTTTTTTAAATGGAATTGATGGCAGGTGAAAGCCTTCATTAGAGTAATTAAAATACCTCTCCTCAGAAGAGTGAAATGATGCATTCTGGGGCTTCTAGACACTGGCTACATCTCAAATGCACTTATCTAAATGTACATTTTGTTGGCTGGAAGAAAAAGGAAAACAGACGAACAGGGGCCTCGTGCCGACTGCTGAGCACCATGACAGCACGTGTGTATGGGAAACATTTCTGCTCTGATTAGGAGGTCTGATGATATGGTTCTCAAATTTCCCCTTAAGCCTCCTGAGATGAGTGTGAGGTGCAACCGTGTAAATTGTCAGCACATATAATGCTAAGATTTAGAGAGTGGTTTCCGCTGAGCATCCTATAAAATGTGTCCCAGGAGGAAGATTAGTATCAATCACAGGCTTATTGGAGAGGGAGATGGGGTCCAATGATAACCTGGCACTATCAACTAAAGTAATGGTCTAAGAAGAAAAAGCAATCAGAGAGGAGAAAGAAAAATCCACAAAGAAAGACAGAAGTAGAAAATCAGAGTGCAATGCATCATATTGATGAACAGGGGCTGTTATCCAGGACAAAGGCTCATGTGAACAATGCAGGTTCTCAAGCAATGGTTATTGCCTATTGCTTATCTTAAGGAGAATACAAAGAGACATTCATATCACATCAAGCAGCCTGGTTCCAAAGACAGCAGCACCGAAAGGTAATGAGGCTATTACCAATCAGGCGTCTCACCTAGCCTACTCTAGTATCATTTGCTAATTTCAGAGGCTTTTGAGAGAGGAACTGACACTCTAGTTTCCTGTACGGCTTCATCTGGAAACAACAAAAGCCCCGTTTTGTTAGTGTGATTCTTAGTAAGCTTATTTGAATTGTAATCCCTCAGCATTTGAGTTGATCAACAGGTGCATGGAAGGAAGTAAGCAGACTTGACTACTTTTTGCTTCTTTGTTTTTATTGTGGTAAAATATGCACAGCAGAACACACACTGTATAGAAGTTAGTGGTATTATTATTAAGTATGTTAATTATGTTAATAATACCCATTATTAATCTTCAAAGCCTTCCCATCATTCCCAATAGCAACCCACTCCCCTCTCCCTCTAGTCCATACTATGTCTATTATTCTATCTTCTGTCTCTATGCTTTTGTTGATTCTAGCTATTTCATTGAAATGGGATCATGCAATATTTGCCCTTTATGTCTTCCTTATTCCATTTAGCAGGCTGTTTTCAAGGTTCATCCATGTTGTCTCATGTATTAGAGCATCATTTGTTTTTATGGTGGAATTGTATTTTATTGTATATCCATCTATACCACACTTCTTGAGCCATTCATCTGTTGATGGTAATTGCTTTTTCTAAAAAAACTGATTTGAAGTTGTTCAGGTGCTCAGATCCTATGAAGAGGTCTCATTCCCCTTTCCTTGAACAGTGGCTGAGCTCAGTGGTTTACTGCCATTAATTGTGCTACTTCCAAGGGTAGGTTAGCAGTGGTGCCTCGCTCTCTGTCTCAGGATGAACCACCTGTGAGCACAGCTGTGCTTAGGAAGCCTAAGCAACACGGGGAGGTCACGTGTAGGTGTTTCAGTCAACAATTGAGGGCCTAGTCAATAGCTGAAGTCAGCTCCCAGACTGTAAGTGGAGGAGCCTGCCGATGATTCCACCGCTGGCACTGAGTACAACCGCATGAGAAGCCTTGGATGCAAAATGCCTCGCTGGATTGCATCAACTCCCAGTATCTGGGGAGGTTACAGTAAAAAAAATAGGATTCCTTTGGTTTTACATCAGTTTGGGGTGGTTTGCTATGGAGTAATAGATAATTGATACATTCAGTAAGAGATTGCCAAAAACAAATGAAAATTCCACCCCAAGTCACTGAATGATCATGGGTAGAAGCTGAAAATACTTTGGAATTGTAAGCGCACAGCCTCAAATTCCTCTCGGAACCATATTCTCACTCATTCACTGCCACTGATTCGGTAATAGCGACCTTCCAGGCCAGGGACGAACTGGCCCTGTGAGTGTCTCAGGTCAGGTGCTAACACTTTACAGAGTAGAAAGCCCCATCTTTTTCCTGGGAACCAGATTCTAGACAATTAAAAAATGTAAGTGAAATACAAGCGTCCCCTGCAAAGCAAACTTTCTATTCATATTATCACCTATAAGCAGACGCCACCCCCCATGTATGGCTTAGAGATACTCCTATAGCCTATATTCAATGTTACTAGTGCACTCAGAGCTTATCACTAAAACAATAATGGAAACTTGGCTCTTTCCCCCCACCATTTTTTAAACATTTGATTGTGGTAAAATATGAGGGGACTTCAAAAGTTTGTGGAAAATGTCCACTCTTTGTTAATTACATTTTCCACCACCTTTTCAATCCTCGTACTTATAACAAAGCACTTTGCATTTCAGCACTTTTCCTGGATGAGTTTACATGTCAGCAGAGCCTCGATCATTTTATTCAAGTAGATCGTTGGCAACTCAGCCAGATGCTTGCATTCTGACTCCCAGGCCTTTCGGACTGCGGGCCAGTTTCAAGACTGTATAGGAGAGAATTTAAAACAAAGGGTACATCTGCATTCTCTTAACTATGGGCAAAAGAGTAATTTTTAAAAAGTGACACATATACTAACAGAAAAACCAAAAACAACACAACACATGCTGGTACCTCAGGCACATCCAAGGTGGATTTCTCACAAAATGAAGAAATTTACCCTCCTAAACACTGCAATTGGGTTAAAACTTTCAGGAACCCCACTGCTACTCATATCCTTGTGAACAAAGGAAGTACACATGACTCTCCCATAAGGCGAGGCTGATTACATATTCTGTGCAGAAGTTCCTCCAGGCCAGCCTGGAGAATTAACGTGGAGAATTGAGACGGTGCTCCAGATAGTTTGGGAAACTTCCTGCCTGAATTGCCTGCATAACCTGCTTTCAGTTCTTTATTATCCTGAAGGATCCCACTGTGAGAAGCAATGGGGGTTTGAGCACCTTACATCACCGACATGAGGAGAATAGTGGTGGAAATGTGACGGGGCCCTTTCTTAGAGCACCGTGGGCTTTATCCTGCCCACATGCCAGCTCTGGGCCATGAGTCAAATCTCTGTGGTGACCAGGAAGTACACGGAGCTCTCGGCTCCCCTCAGCCTGCTCCTCTCTTCCTAGGCCTGATCAGAGAAAGAATGGTTTCCAAACACTATGGGGGACACTTCTACCCGTAATCAATTTCCTATGTGCAAGTCCAGGGGTCTTTTTCTCCTGCCCTGTCAGATGTAGACTGTGACTTGTGTACAGTGGGATGGTTAAGGGAGAGATGACATTGTCTCTACCAGGCGCTTCAGAGAGATAATGCGGTGTGTTGTCTCAAGCAACATTAGCTGATTTTGTCACTTAGGTTCTAATATTCCTTGCAATGGCTGCACAGAAATCACATATGATATTGAGGACTATAAAGCTTATTAAGGAAGTTAACAGATTATAATGCAAATCAGAAACCCTCAGGATACAGATGTTCCCAGGGTGTCAGGATACAGATGTTCCCAGGGTGTGTTACATAGTTCTTTCAGGGCTGCTAATAATGCTCAAAGGGCAGTCAGCTCAAGCTCCATTGTTCAACAACCCAGCTCCCCAAATTAAGTGCCCAGAGGCACCCCACTCAGGCAAGCTTCAGCTGGAAGGCACTCAGCTCCACTTCCATGGGTCTGTGCCCCCAATGAAGTGCCCAGAGGCACTCCACTCCACAAGGCAGACTCTTGGCCCCAAACACTCAGCTTGACTGGCTCCTACTCCCTGGGAGAGAAAGGACAAGATGGGCGGGTCGGTACTGGTCTCCATTTTCCTTTTTCCCGTTCCCAGGGCACAAAGCTTTTAAACACAGAGCTTTGCTGGGGCTTGCTCCCTTCATTCCTATCAACTCTGAGACCTGATGAGGAAGCTCAGTCTTTCTCCTTGTTCAGTGATTGCAGTCAGACTTGCAGCACGTTCTGTACCATTCACGTCATTGCTAATTCTCCTTCCCATTAGGATGTCACTCAGAAACAAAAGGTCTTAATCATGAGGCCTTCCACATTGTTTTTGAAATAATTATGAGTTTCACCCAACGGAAAGGAAACATTTAAGAAGATGCTAAAGATCCTAATTCCACTCCAGTGTCCTCCTCATTCTCCTCACTCAGATGCAGGGCAGTTCAGGGGCTTGAAAGGGGGCTGTTTTCTCCAGTATGAAGCAGTTTGGAAAAGAAAAAGATGTAATTTAAAAGAATGTACATCCCAGCGGGTTTTCTGAGTGCAAAGACTGACATACAAAAAGCCAAAGGCAGTGTTTAAATGCCACTATAAAAGGAGCTAGGGCCGGAAGCCTCTCTCAGATCCCTGCTCTTCCATGACTAGCTGTGAGTGACCTTGGCCAGATCACTTAGCCTATATATGACACTTTTAGGGGAGTAAATGTTTGAGTGAGCAATCACCATTGTGTATTTTGTGGCAGAAGCATTACCTCTGCTGAAGCTATTCTGAGAAGCATTTGATGGTGCCCAAAATAAGTCTTTGTAACTCGTATGGAGGGTAGGGTGGGGGTGGGGGAGCTAGGGGAGGGGAAAAGAGGAGGAGGAGGAGGAGAAGGAAGAGGAGGAGACTGAACTTTGCCTGAGGTAAAGCTAAGCCAACTGTGCTTCAGCGATATTAGGACCAGAAGTCTGGCTCTGAGGAGGCAGCCACTTATGAGCTCCTCTATGAGCGGGTCCCTGAGGCCATCCAGCACGCTTCTGCTATTTTTGACCTTGTATTCTGAGCTCAGAGGATCCCTTGTTAAGCTGTATCTTGCTTCTGGACTTTGTATATGCCATTTCCTCTATCTGAAACTTTCTTTCAGCCTCACTCACTCCTGGCTGATCCTTAGGTTTTACACATTTCCTCATTTGCTAAATTTCCCCAATAATGTAGAGGCCTCAATTTTTATCTCCCTAACACTGCTTCAACAACAACAACAAAAACTTTCCAGAGTGCATTATTTTTGCCTGCTTACTGGCCTTTTACAACAGACAGAAAGCTCCTTGAGGGTGAACTCAAGTAACGAAAGTTTGTGTGTAGCATATAGTAACTGTTCAGTATTTGTGGAATGAACACGGAGAAATAAAGGGTATGTCCATATATATTTATGTAACTGGTATGCTGAGCAAATAATTTGAGAAGTTGGGCTAGATGGAGAGGAACTCAGTATCAGGATTGCAGGAAGGCTCATTAACAACCTTCTATACCGATGATGACACAACCTTGCTTGTGGAAAGTGAGGACTGAAGTCCTTGCTGATGAAGATAAGAATTGAAATCTTCAATGTGGATTACAAGTCAGCGTAAAGAAAACAAGAATCCTCACAACTAGCCCAATCTCTCATGACAAATGGAAAAAAGACTGAAGCCAAGGATTTAATCTGTTTGGATCCACAATCAACCCTCATGGAAGCAGCAGACAAGAGATCAAATGATACATTGCAGTAGAGGGGGTTATAGCTCAGTGGTAGAGCACTTGACTGCAAATGATACGTTGCATTGGGCCAATCTGCTGCACAAGACCTCTTTAAAGTGTTGAAGATGCAAAAGTGTTGCTCTGAAGACTAAGTCATGTTTCATAGGCAGGTTTATTGTGCCAACCTGGCCAATAGGAACATGTGGGATTAATAAGGTCGCAGTTTGATTGGAGGGCAAAGAGGTAAATGGCTCAGCAAGCCCCACCTATCTCTCTATTGCTCTCTGGTGATTGGACCAGTGTGTGCTTGCCTTAGCTAGTTCTCTGCTTTAACTTGTGAGTTACACTACCCGTGGTACACCCAACCCGTGGTACACCCAACCTGTGGATCCTGTTGCTAGAGCTTGAGGTTCCTTTGTGTGACTGATCCTGAATACCACGCTGCTGCTGTATACATCCTTGAGCTTGGGACTGTCAGATTCTGTCATCTGGCTGACTGTTGGTGACCTGCCCTGCTGTTTGGTGCTTGTGGCTGGACTGCCTGTGTTGCTTTATGGAAGACTCAGCTGTATGCTCCCTTACGTTGGACCCAGCAGTCCTTGTGAGTTGAAGGGCTTCCAGTATATTAACTGTTCCAGAAAAGTGAGTTGAATTGAGCCCTCTGTACTGCTGTGCGCACTAATTAGCTGCTATATTCCTTTGTGCTTTATATATATATCCATATATATAAACCATAAGTATCATAGTTTTGTTTCCCTAAAGAACCTTGCCTAACACACCATGGTATTTTAAATTGCCTCACATGCATGTGGTAGTTAGATATTGAAGAGATGAGTTGACACAGTGGCTGCAAAAATGGGCTCAAACATAACAATTGTGACGTTGGTGTCAGGACCTGACAGTGTTTAAGTTCTGTTGTCCATAGGGTCACTATGAGTCGGAGCCAACTTGATGGCACCAAGCAACTACAGTAACAACAATGTATGCATGAGCAAGGCGACTGACTCAGAAAAACAGCCATTTGTCCAATAGGACAAATTAGAACTTCCCCTGTGTGTTTCTGAGACTGTAATTCTTTATGGAGTACAAACATCGTCTGTTCCCCAACCCTAACCCCCACCCCCGCCACACAGAGTAACTGGTGGTTTCGAACTGCTGACCTTGTGTTTATCCGCTGAACACACAGGTGATGCAAATGGTTTGCATTCGACTGCTAGCCTAAAGAGAGTTTGAACCCTCTCAGCAATACCATGGAAGATAAGCCTGCCAACCTACGCCCATTGAGATTACAGCCCCCAACCCCAAAAGAAAAGAAAGGAACCAAAGGCAAACAAAAAAAACAACCGAACAAACTGGTACATCCTGATTACTGACGGGGAAATGTGGCTGAGAAGTATCTGATTTCGGAGAGCTGGAATATGGACTAAGCTTTGCCATTAAATTGCCTTCAGAGGGGCCGCTCAGACTCAGCCTTAGTTTCTACACTGAAACTATACATTTTGAAACCAACCAACCAAGCAGCCAGCCCTTCTTTCTACTTCCCAAGTCACTGTAAGGCACAAATGTGATACTGTGTGCACAGGCTTTCAAAATTTAAATGTGCCATGTTTCCCGGAAAATTTGACTCTTAGTTATTTCCTGTTTGGTTATTGCCCTGGTCCCAGAGGCCTTTTTGCACTTGAACCCATCAGGCCTTGGGGCACAGCAGGCTGTGGGTGGGACGCAGAGCTGAGGAACATGCATATAAACCTGAATCTGTATCCTGTCATGACCTAGGTGTCTTATCCACCAGCATCCTCCCACCTGGGCCTGGTGGTGGGTTTCAGAATTTTCCAGTCAACTTAGTCAAGAGTAGGTTTTATTTGATAATTCCTTCTGAAAGAGTAGTGATTAATATCACCAAATTAATTGCTTGGATTGTTCTGGTGGCAGTGGTAGATCTTCCTCCCACGCCTTCTCTCGTAACTTTCAGAAGAGCTACACTAACGCTGTCACTGCCTCTGACGAACTGCTTGCAGGTCACCCACGTGTAAAGCTCCACCTGTCTATCCGCAAGCATCAAGTTGAAGGGGCCACATAGTCAAAGGCCCTGATGGGGAATCCTGTCATTTGGCCGATGGAATGGTAATAGAAGTAGAAGCCAGTGATGCATAATGGATCATGGGATTTAAAATCCAACCTCTGTGTCTGAGCTGCCGGACAAGGTTAGGGGATTATAGGGCAGCAGCAGCAGCATCAATGATGACATAGAAAATACTCCCTCCCACTTCCATCCCAGATGGGAGTAAACATTTTCTCCTGATTCCCTCTGTGAAAGGAAAATACTTCCTGGTATCGATCAGCTTGTAGGGGGGTAAATAAGTGAACCCACTGCCTTCGAGATTCTGACCCAAGGCCACCCTGAAAAAACAGAGTCGAACTGCTCTGTCGGGTTTTTGAGATGGTCAATCTTTCCAGGAACAGACAGCCTCGTCTTTCTCCACCTACCCTCCAGTTAGCAACTCAGCATTAACCCCCTGCACCACCAGAGGGCCTTTAAGTGAGTGAAAGGAACAGCAAAACCTGTTTCCCAGGAGTGACTGCCAATGACCTTGAGACGTATGCCTTATGCACTGTTGGTCGTGACACTGGAGGAGACATGAAGTGTGATCTGGGGCACAGTGGTTAAGCACAGGGCTACTCAGCGAAAGATTAGTGGTTTGGACCCACCGACCACTTCAAGGGACAAAGATGTGGCAGTCTGTTTCCCTAAAGACTTCAACCCCATGCCAGTTGTGCTCTTGTGTTTTGGGTCGTTATAAGTTGGAATCCACTCACCAGCAGTGGGTTTTGTTTTGTTTTTTATGTATCCTCAATTTCATCGGATGGAATGCTTTCCACATTGGCTGACTTGTTGAATTGCTGACTGAAGGGTTAAAGTTCAGGCTGAGCAGGTTCTGCAGAACCCACCCCAAGACTAATCCTGATGGCGTCCCGAAAGGCCAGCCTGCTGCCAGGAGCTGAGACATGGCTTCTCCACTCCCTTCAGGTGGTGAGCCAGCATGCCCATGGAAATGAAGGTAATCCTTCCTAAGGGTGGCACGGCAACTGGGAGTGGAATTGTGAGGAAAGATACTTAAAAAAAAAATCACAACATAGCCTTAGAATGGAGGGAGGCCTACTCCTCAAAAAGGGTCGAGATACAGCCAAATGCAAACACCACCCTGGGGAGTAAATAAGAGCTATGCGGTGTCTCTAGGTTAACAGAGAATGTGCCTCAGGGATGGCAGGAGACCAGCGGCTACAAGTTGGTGAGAAAATAGGTAGAGTCAAGGAGTTTCTGAAAAACAACCATTAAAACAAAAACAAATAAAACCCCAAGCCCTTGTCCTGTACCTGTCTTATTGTGACTGCTGAAGAAATATTAGCTCCCTCTTGGCAATGCTAATTTCACCAAAGGAGCTAGATGCCACTAATATCATCCACGTGAGAGTATTCACGTGAGAGTGAATATTCACGTGAGAGTGCTCGGAGGCCTCACAGAGGCGCCAGGAGACCTTAAATCTTACTGCACGGCCCTGACTTGGGGTCCTCCTTTCCATCGAAGAGTATATATGAAAGAGGGAACAGGTGGCTAGTTCTGACTGTTCAAAAGGCAACTGCAGTGTTGTGGGGCGTCTTTTGCCTCATGTTCTCTTGCATGCACCTGGGATGTCCTTGGATAATCCTAGGGACCAGCAAACCCCTCAATGACACAATCCAAACCTTCTTTAGGAGACTTGACATTCCTTCCCCTAAGAGATCATCAAGTGCTCCTATCTCAGAGCTAAAGTAAACCAGAAAACCCACTGCCATTGAGTTGCTTCTGATTCAATACCAACCCTTTAGGACAGAGGAGAACTGCTCTTTAGGGTTTCCGAGACTTTACAGGAGCAGGCAGCTTCACTTTTTGCCAAGGTAGCAGCTGGAGGGATCGAACTGCCAACTGCGGTGATAGCCCAATGCTTAGCACACTGCACCACCAGGATGCCTCGCAATTCTCAGGAAGGTCTATGAAACCACCACAGGAAGCTGCTGCTGGTTTATCTCCAGTCTCTCCATTCATCTGCCAGGCTCTTGGGGACAGTGACCGTTTCTGACTTCATAGCTCTATGCCTTCTGTATCCTCTTCCACTGTAGTCTCCAGAGGACTTTGTAGTTCAAGGTACTTGCTCAATATAGATGGACTGAATGTATAAAGGAAGCAATCATGGGCCCCGGTAGTTAATCATTTGACAGCTAACAAAGGGCTGGCGGGTCTCAGCCACACAGTGGGTTTCTCTGCAGGAGAAAGACCTGGCATTCTGTTCTGAAATCCCAAAGAGGAGTTCTACTCTTGACAACGCTTCGACTCGACAACGCCCAATAACAAGAAGAGGATCGCCTGCAAACTCTCCTCATTCACCCCCAACCTTTTTGTACGTTATCCAACGGCAGCTAAGCCAGCTCATTATAAACATCCCTTCTTCTGGCTCACAGTGACTAAGGTGGTTCCCCATCCATGAGGGTGCCCAGGAAATCCTATTAGGTCTCTTTCGTCTAGGCTTCCTATCAGCCCAGAAGGGCTCTGTAAGAAGGAAAATCCAGCAAGGCCTTTAACTTGAGCTTTCATTGGTTTTGCCCCATTTTACACCTGTTTCCTCACTGTTCTCAGTTTTCACTGGCGTCCAGAGGCCACTCCTCTTCACCCCCAGGCTGGGTGAAGCCCGAGAGCTGCTTCATGCTGATGCTTTCAGACGAAGTCCTGGATTCCGGCCCTACTGGCTATCTGAGCCTGCTAGTTACCTCTTTCTGTGGCCTTGGCCACTCTACTAAGAATGCTCCTGATCACCAAATTGATGGTGGAAGTTTTTCTAAGACTCCCAGGACTCCTAAATATCTCTGTTCAAAGAAGACACGTTTGTATTCTCCTTCCTACAGATTTGTACATTTCTACTATCTAGTGATAATAGAATTGTCTCCTCTTAAATTTTCCAACGGTTCTGGTCACTCGGATGAGGGCAGTATGGCGATTCAGGGCTCAGGCAT
This sequence comes from Echinops telfairi, assembly GCF_000313985.2. Classification (NCBI taxonomy): domain Eukaryota; kingdom Metazoa; phylum Chordata; class Mammalia; order Afrosoricida; family Tenrecidae; genus Echinops; species Echinops telfairi. The sequence continues at coordinate 45,685,717 of NW_022104341.1, forward strand.
TGAGTCAGCTCCACCGCTGTCAGCTATGAGAACTTGGGCAAGCACTTAGCTTTATCTGTGTCTGTTTTCTCATCTATAAACTATGTGTTATCATACTACCTCCTTCATAAAGCTAGTATGAAGTTTGTGATGAAGGATGTAAAGCCTTAGAGCAAAGCCTTATTTATAATCACCAGCACTTGTATGCACAATTAACATCAGATATCATCACTAGATGACAAAATATAGGCACAAACCCACAGCGATCCTATGCACCACGGGACAAAGCACGGCTGGTCCTGCATCTTCCTCCAAGGCTGTTCTACTGGAGCTCATTATTTCAGTCACTGTGAGAAGCCCTTTTGCCAAAATTCTCTCATATCTCTGACCCTCTACTTCACCACATCTCTCCAGAGACTGAGAAAAAACTACCCGTATAACAAAATAAATGACATATTTAACATGTCAATTGGATTGCACAGTCCACATGTCTAAGCAACAGATGATATTACATATGAAACACATTCTATTCACATGTAAGATAAAAATAAAACACATTTAGTGGACGATTGCTCTCCAGGACAGTTATTCCAAAACCGCTCAAGAGGGCTTCAACACGTTTGTGGGCGGAATTCCATGATCTTTCCATTCGATGTTCCTGTCTCCTTCGCTGGTCCATTAGAGACATTTCGGCTATTTGGTAAAAAGAGAAACAAACACAAGGCAACCACCTGGGCTGCATCCCCAAGAGTCTCTTGAAGGGCGTCTTTGTGCCTTGAGAGCCCAGGTGCCCTGCAGCACTGCACTTTGGGGGCACGCCTCTGTGTTCACCCCATTGCAGATGGATGGGTGGCCTTGTCCAAGCTAGAAGCCAAGGCACATAAAACAAACCTATTTCTACATGGCCTCATTCTGCCCAAGGAGCCAGTGCTCCCCATCGGGAGCAGCTCTCACCAGCCCTAAGCCTTGGGGTCCTGCTGGCTGCCACAGCCGGGGACTGCTCCTCCCACCGGGCCCATTGCTGGCTGTCGAGTTGACTTCACTGACGGTGAGCCACGTGTGTCAGCATAGACTGGAGCCTCCGAGGGTTTTCAGTGGCTGAGTTGTTTTTTTGTTTTTATTTTTATTTTATTTTTAATCATTTTATTAGGGGCTCATACAACTCGTATCACAATCCATACA
>NW_022104341.1:45687109-45689205 GCF_000313985.2 Echinops telfairi
TGCCCTGTCCGATGTCTCCCTTCACCCACTTTTCTGTTGTCCATCCCCCAGGGAGGAGGTCATATGTAGATCCTTGTAATTGGTTCCCCCTTTCCAACCCACCCTCACTCCACCCTCCCAGTATCGCCACTCACACCACTGGTCCTGAAGGGATCATCCGCCCTGGGTTCCCTTATTTTTGTTTTTACAAGTAAATTGCCAGACCTTTCTTCTGGGTAGCCACGAGCCACCAACTTCTTAGTTAGCAGCTGCACACATGAGCTGTTTGCGCTGCCCGGCTTCTCTTTGCCATGGTGGCCCTAGGGAAGGACGAGAGCTTCTTCCCAACCCCGGAGTAAACGACCTTTCAGAAAGTGCTGAGACTTTCTGGTCTACGTTTCCAAGACCAAAGAGACCAAAGGTTCTAATCCACATAGGACCATCAAGGAATGAAGATCTTGTTGTTTCCTTGGGGAGACCCTAAGGAGAAAAAGATGAGGCTTTCTGCTCTCAGCAAGATTGACAGTGGTGGAGACCCGGTAGGGGAATGTCTAGTCTATCCTATGCTATGGGTTGGAATTGACTGGAATGGAGTTTGAGTTTAAGGTCCCCAACATCTATCTGAGTAATGTGATTTTTTTGCAGAAGGGAAAGGCAAGTCAAGTTGACTTTCAAAGACAATTTTCAGGAGGGCAGGTGAATTGAATCAATTTGTCCCTGGGCTGTAGTTGCTTTTACAAATATTCTCAGAATTTCCATTTCCAACCAAATAAGAGCATGATCTTCAACATCTCTAAGAAAAGGCTTGTTGGGGCATTAGCCCCATTGTGTCCGGGAGCCCTGGAGCCACAAGCTCGGATGCTGGTCTGCCCTGGTCTCCTGGCTTCCCACAGCACCCACACCCTGAGCCACACATTCCAGAAGACTGGTTCTCAGGATGGGAAATGACTGCTCCAGGGCCAGAAGGAAGCACTTCCCAGAACAGAGCTGCGAAGGCCCACTCCTCAGGGATGGATTGAAACCCCAGTGTTTCACAGCTCTGCCTGGCGAATTGGCCATTTTGCACCATAGATCATCTGCCTGGTCACTGAATAAATACTCACTGAGCACTGATGGTGCGCCAAGCCCAGAGTAAGACAGCACGAGAGAGCCCCATATCCACAGCTGTTAGTTCGTGGGCAGTCACTAGTCAAATGCTCAAGGAAGCTGCCTTCATGGAACAAACCATCTTAATGCTCTCAACATGGTTCCTGCCACCAGGCTGACAATCCCTTCAATTCAATTTTTCAATCTCTAGTCTAGAAATTAGAATGAACGGCAAATGGGAAGGGATCAAGGTCACTCTATTAAAAAATAAAAGTACTGCAGTATTTTCCATAAAAAGAAAATTGGCAATTTATCCTAGAAAAATACTCTAAAAGTAGTAAAGAACTTGAAGACACCTCAGTTTTCCAATGATAGAATTATGATTTCCTCAGGGGGAAAAAGATCACCTATAACAAGGTAGGAGGCAAGAGAGAAAGTGAGAAGATAAATACAGCCCTAGAGGGAAACGAATCCATGGTGGCCAATCAGCTTCCTGTCACATGGGAGAGGACAGGAAAATGATACTTTTCCAGATGGTATTAGAGTTAATGTGGCTCATGGAGGGAAAATGAGTTTGCCTTTTATTTTTATTCATTTCCTCTCTGACTTTCTTTGCTAGTCCCTATGTGGTACAACACACTTGGATGCTATCAGCGAGACTGGATTCACCCAGCCATGCGTTCGAAGAAAGATATGGAAGTTTACTTCTGAAAAATCTGCTCCAGAATTCCTCTTCGAACCCCATGTTTTCCACAGTACCAAGAGCTTGCAATTCCTGTAGCTAGGCGATCCTCTCTCCAGGGTTAGGGTGACATTGGACAGTCTCAGAAAACATGGATGGTATTTCTTTTTTTAAACTCATTTCCATGGAAATGCCACATTCCTGTCCATCAACGTCTGCTCCCAATCAAACTCCCCCCTTAGCCCACTCATGTCAAGGAGAAAACACAAGATAAAATAAATTCACATTTTGGTTGCAGGCTCTTCCAGAAATTCTGGTGGAAAGTTACCGTGAAGATATTCCAGGCTCT
>NW_022104341.1:45690604-45701097 GCF_000313985.2 Echinops telfairi
AGAATAGCACAAAAGGGGTGAAACATTGGGAATGAATATTCTGGATTACTTTTTAGAAAACCAATCCTGGACATGTGAGAGGAATTCAAACACATGTATTCTGGCTCCCTGTCCCAGTTATGTAGTGCTGCTATAACAGAAATACCACAGGCATTACAAACACAAATTTATGTTTGCACAGTTTAGGAGGCTGGATGTCTGAGTTCAAGGTTCTGGCTCAAGGGCAAGGCTTCCATCTGCTTTGGGAACCGTTCCTTATTCCTTGGTAACCTTCATGGGGCATTGCTTCTTGTTCACATGCTTATTTAATCTTTTTTTATAACTCAAAAGAGATTCATTTAAGGCACACCTAAACAAATGTGCTCACTTTAATATAAAAAATAAAGCCCAACCCCAAATGGGATGATAACCACAGGTCTATGGGTCAGAATTCAGAACACATTTCTGGGGGCACATTTCAAACCCCAGTTCCCTCTAAACTTCTCCACTTATAGTAAAACTTATGTCCCAAGAGGGTAGAGACAGATTGTTTGGGGGATGGCTATCTTCTCAGGACCTACAAGAATTCCAGGCCCAAAATAAGCATTTTATTAGAGGAATAAAGGACCACACAGACGGTAGCATTTTAGAGATGCTGGGCATATAGTTCTGAGACATGTATGTATCTTCAGGCAATATTATATTCCACGCCTTGATTTATTATGGCAGGCAAACTCCTACTCTTGTAGGCCTGGAACTCTACTATAGGTAAAAAAGTTGGGGAAGTGTTGTGGTTTGAAATGTAGATGGACTAGTGTGCAATTACCACCCACCACTGGTTATTCACTGGGTTGCTCACCTCGAGGTCAGCAGTTTGAAAACACCAGCTGCTCCTTGGGAGAAAGATGAGGCTTTCTATTTCCGTGAAGTCCTATAGCCTCAGAAACCCACAGGGGAAGCTCTGTCTGTCCTATGGGGTCGCCAGGAGTTGGAATTGACTTGATGACAGTGAGTTTGGGGTTGTTTTTTTTTTTTTGAGAATTGTAAATGACATAAATGGTTGATATCTTTAACTGCTAACTTTGGGGGTGGTTAGTTTTATAGCAATAGAAAATTAATAAATATGCCTTTTCCAAACTTCCCTGATCAAAAGTGCTGCTAAAAAACCCCACGCAATTCTCAACCCCACCCCAAAACTACTAAGCCACTTTGTCAAGAGCAAACCCAAGTGTGGGACACGGCACTAAACAACCTCATCTCTTAAATGAATTTGTGTTTTAGTGCAAGAATTTTAAAAAGTGTTTCGTATTACACCAAAATTCAGGCAAGGCTCTGACTTCTTTAGAGGCTAGGGGAATATCTGAAAAGGGCCCAAGACATTGGTCATACTGAAGGATTACGTTCAGCAGCTAATTTCCTCGTTTACTTACTTATGAAGAAGGGCCCAATTTCAGGTAAAATACACTAGAGGGAAATCTCAAGGCACCCAAGCTGATAGATGCTTCTCTTCCACTTTGGGTGGGAGGGCGGAGAAAGGGAGGCATCCAAGGGAAATACTACATTGAATCCAAAAGGCATTTCTAAACTTTTTATTTTCTACAGAACTGGAGCAAGACTAAATTGAATCCTTCTTTCTGAACAAAGCCAGCTGTGTGAGTGTACTTCCCTTTCGTAGTCACCCGAACTAAGTAATAATGAAAAAAAAAGTTGCACGGAAATGATTCTGAAATAATTTCCATGCCAAGCATGCTTCTCTTTCTATGAAAGCCTGACTGTTGTTTACGCCAGATAGCACTTCCAAATAGTATCCTCGGGTAGGTAATTCACACTCAGAAACCACTGCAGATTCTGAGGTGTGTAATTACAAAGGAGGAGTCTCATCTTCAAACATTTCACACATAATAGTTACAGAACTTTTAACACCTCTGGGTTTTCACTGGATTACTCAATGGTGGCTTGAGTTTTGCAAAAGTCTACAGGGAATCTTAAAACTCTAACTTTAAAATGTTCTGTTCTAAGCATGAAGAAAGGACTTGACAAGTGGCATATAAAGGAAGCTGGGTGCTCTCTTTCTGCAAAGGGTGTCCTTCATTCTGTTCAGCATAGAACTTAGTTCATCTCCCTGTCCAGTCACTGAAGATTGCCATTAAGTCTGAAATCAGAATGTATTTTGTTCCAGTACACAATGTCATTGTCCTCAACACTTTTTTCTTTAAAATATAATTTAAAGTATTTCTACATTAGTACCATCCCAAACTGTTCAAGTCTTCAATGTAACCTTTCATGACTGATATTTAATTGTATTTCTTTCGTACAAAATAGGAAGAAAACATTGGGTGTGACTCAGTACAAAATTCAATGAATGGCTTGGATCTTATTTAAAGGAATCAAAGACTAAAACCGTCCCACTGTCTGCCTTTCAGTTTGCTGTACTGTGGTAACTTGTGTGCTGCTATGATGGTGAACGCCAAGCCACCTGTATTTCAAATACCAGTAAGGCCACTCCAAGTGGCCAGGTTACACTGGTGCTTCCAAATGGGCAAAGCAAAGCCTGGAAATCTAGTTCGGAAAATTAGCGATGGAGATCCTGTGAAGCACAACAGACTATTATTCTGGAGACTGAGTCCTCTAGGTTGGAAGATGCTCAAAATCACAGTGGCTGCAATAGTGGACCCAAGCAGACCAACCACTGGAAAGACAGTGCAGAATGTTCAGCATTGCATTCTGTGAGGCATGGGGCCCCCATGAGTTGGTATCAACTCAACACCAACTGAAACCAACAAGACAATCCCCAGGAAATCTTCCATCCAGAGTCGCCTGCTTGGTTGAAAACCTTCCATGGCAGGTTTTCAGGTAGTTTCGAAAGCACAGACAGCTTCGTCTAGCCCTGCTCCACGTTTGAATCAAAACGACTTCCCCTTGACCCTTTGTGGCCTCATCATGGAAGCGACTTCCCCTTGACCCTTTGTGGCCTCATCATGGCCCTGCATGGCTCTGCACCATTGCTCAGAATCTTTCTTCACGAGCTTCATTTATACAACCCATGGCATTAGATTAGAACTGGGAGTTAGTGCCTCTACACAATAGACAAGTTCCTTGTATCTCCTACCCGTGAAAACAAACCTTCTAACATTTGTTTTTACTTCCAGCATGTACCTGCTCACTTACAAGATGCTTTTTCCTTTTTCGATTCCAAGTCATCTGCTTTGAAACAAACTAACAAAAAACAACTTGATTCATAAGCTACGGACCTCACCTCTTCCCCAGGCTGCTTTGCGCAGCACACTCAGCCTGCAAATGTGACAGGTGAGAAGCCACCTCATCTGCTCCAGGGGCTTATGTGATATTCCGGAAACTGACCCTTCTGGGAACTCTTCTGGTTAAAATATAACACCTCCTGCTACAAGTCCTGGAAGATTATTCTCCGCATTAAAGTGTCATTTTCTTCCCCATCATCTCTGACGATGTCCCTTGCTTGAACGTTGTAATATCACATCCACCTCACACCTTTGTGGGCTCTTTACACGTGTGGAATTCTACATAGACTCTAAAGCTGGAACAAAGGAAGAAAGCACATGCTTCTGTTACCTAGGGTTTCCCGAGCAACTTTCTGACTTTCCCACCGCCATTCCAACAGTCCACTCTGAAGGAAGTTCCACAGCTACTTTCCAACTTCATGCCTCCTGGCTTAGGTCTGCAAATAGGCACCTTTGTGAAGATCCCAAGCATATGTACTTAAAATTTTGTCTCAAACCTAAATTCATAGTCATTAACATATGTACACTCAACCAAGTATTGTGTTTGCTCTCATTAATATGCATATTATTAGATCTGAAAAAGAATAGGATTTCACACACACACACACACACACGCACACTGTCAACAATAGATAGAAAATGTATATGGACAAAGCAATAGGTTGGCATTAGATTGTGAGTGTTTTTGAGGATAAAGACCTAATCTCAATCATATTTGCCATCTGAAAGCTTTGTCATCTGATGCAGTTGTGGCTGTCCAGCTGCAGTCTTGTTGGTTCTGGAAAGGGACACCATGTTGACAAAAGGAGACGGTCAGATGAAAAGAGCCTCAATGAGATGGATTGGCAGGAAGCTGCAATGACAGGCTCAGACATCACAGCCCTGTGAGGATGGCGCACGACCAGGCAGGAGCTATGAGTCAGAAGTGACTCAACGGCACCCAACAATAACAACCAACACCATCATTCAGATGTGTCCATTTCCCTTTGGTCGGTCTTATCTATTGTCCAGCTTTCATAGACATACGTGATGACGACAAAATGGCACATAGACATACGTGATGACTAGATATACGATGGTTTGGGTCAGGCAAATTTTAGCCCTCAAAGTGATACCTTTGCTTGTTAACCTTTGAAAAAGGTCTTTTGCAGTAGCTGTTCCTAATGTAACACACAGTTTGATTTCTTGGCTGCTGCTTCTGAGCGATCCAAGTAAAATGCAATGTTCAACAACGTCAGTACAGTTTCCATTTAGCATGATTTCGTTTATTGGCTCATTTGTGGGGATGGTGATGTTCTTCACATTGAGTTGTAATGCAGACGGACAGCTGTAGTCTTGATTTTCATAAGTGCTTCAAGTTCTCTTTGCTCTCAGCAAGGAAGGTGGTGTCATCCGTGTATGACAGGTGGCTACTGCATTCTTCCTCAGGCAGTCCAGCTTCTCAGAGGATTTGCTCAGCACACAGATGGAGTCAAACCCTGATCCACCTGCCCTGATGTTCAAACGTGCAATATCCCCTTTCTTCTGTTCACACAACTGCCTGTTGGTTTATGTCGTTTCCACATGAGCAAAATTCATGTGTTTGAGAATGTCCATTCTTTAGCAATATTATCCATAATTTATTACAATCTACAGAGTTAAACTATTTTGCTGAGTCAATAAGACACAGGGAAACATTTTTTCCTAGAATTCACTTTCAGCTAAGATCCATTTGACATTAGCAATAACACTTCTCATTCCACATCCTTTTCTGATTCTGGCTTGAATTTCTGGCAGTTTCTCTTCAATAGACGGCTACAACCACTTTTGCATTATTTTCAGCAACATTTTTCTTGTGTGATATTAATGTCTTAGTTGTCTAGTACTTCTATAACAGAAATTCCCCAAGTGGGTGGCTTAAACAAACAGAAATCTATGGGCTCACAGTTTAGAAAGCCAGAAGCCCAAATTCAAGGCAGCAATTCAGTGGTCCGGCTTTCTTTCTCTGCTGCTTTTCAGGAAAGTCCTTTCACCCAGCATCCCTGGGTCTAAGGTTTCATTGCAGGGACCCCAGAGCTAAAGGATTTTCTCTGCTTCGGTTCTTCTTTCTTGACTATTGGAGGTCTGGTACCGAGTAGGCACTTAATACAGTGACTGATGAGACACAATTACTGTCTCATTCCAGGGGCTAGGATTCTCCTTACGCTGATACAGGAGAGTCCCCATGGATGTAAGAAAGGCCATGTAGTATAGGAAAAGCCAACTGATAGGACAGTGATCTGTACCAATGCTTGGTCATTCATGAGTGTTGCTGGGTAATTCTGATGACATTAATTTTCTGCTTGAGTAGACAAAAAATGAGCCTCTGATAAAGATTAGGAGATAGGGATTCAAGAACTGGTTGTGCCATGAGTTAGTGTGCAACTTAGGGTTCCGTCTCTTCTTCTGTAAAATGAGGACCCCCATGATCCACATTGATAATACTGTTTCCAGATGTATAATACTGTCATGCTTATAAAAGTTCTGGGAAATCATAAAATCACTCATATGTAACATTACATGACTGAGCCACTTTGACGAAGTAGAACTTTCAAAGACAGTGGTAGTCTCAGTAAATATGGCTATAAACCTGTCTGCCTTTTCCATTCATTACCCTTCTGGGCTCTGTGTGAGTTAGGAGAATGAAATGGTGGAGCAACCAAAAGAGACACGGTTCTTGATTTTTCAGAAGTGACAGAATCACAGACGTTGTCCTGGTTAGCTCAGCCCCTAAGTGATCACAACATGGTGCACAATGGAACGAAACCCTGCCCAGCCCCATAGCATCCCTGTGCTGAGCAGTTGTTTAGACGGTGCTGATCCACAGGATTTCCACTAGCAAGCCTTTCCTCCGCATCTCTTAGTCTGCCAGCTCTGTCGAAGCCTGTCCAGCATCATAGCAGCATGAAAGACTCCACTGACAACCGAGTCATCTCTGTGCATGAGGTGCATTGAATGGGGCCTCCTATGGGAAAGGCAAAAATTCTCCCGCTGAAGCATCATCACTGTTCTTGTCTATTTAAGAACACAGACATAAACATAATAAACATACAAACGAGTATCAAATAACGTTAGTGGTAAGCATTATATATGTATGTAACTCTAGGGAGAAAACAGAAAAAAAAAAGGGGGATAGGAAGGAGAAATAGAAATCTGAAAATTACAGGTCACTTTCCTGCCCATAACCAGGTGGCCCATATCCAGAGTGAGGTAAGGCCTAGAAGCTGAGCCCTCCTTCACTAGAGTCAGCTCACCTGCTTCCCAATGCCATGCTGAATGGGACCCCTCGTTTCTAAAGGTGCTTAGTTTGATGCAGCAGAGAGCCAAATGCAAACTGAAGACTTAACCTGGTGCCTTGTGATCTGTACAATTTCTCGCTAATTTATGAGTGTGGTTGGGTAAGTCTGACCACATAATGTTCTGCTTGAGCAGGCAGGGCACGAGTCTCTGTAGGCCCCTCCTCTGGGCACACAGTCACTTTTGTGTTCGTGTGTTTGTCTCTTGCTGTTGTAGGGCCTCCTGTGGTCTGGGGCACCGGGGGCTTCTGCAGTCTCCCTGCATTGGTGGCCCACCTAGCATCTGAGTGCCACTCCAACCCCTAAAATTAAGCCCCCAGGTGACCTGAAAGGCAAGGTCTAAGTGTGTTCTCGTGACTTTTTTTCTCTCTCTATCATTGACCTTCCTTTTCTCTCTCATTAAAAAGAAACTTAAGAGAGGATATCCGGCTCCTTCAACACGATGCTCCCAATCCAAATAGCTCCTGAGAAACTTTGGGAACTCCATTGCCTGCCGCAGGTCACCAGGGGTCGGTCACCAGTTGTGAATGTTTGAGGCAGAGAAAAACGTCACACCTCGTGGAGTAAAACAAAGTCATTCTGGAAAGAGAGCCAATGACCAAATTAATTCTTTTATGGAGCTGTCCGATTTGATTAACTTGTTGTACCACATTTTAGAACTCATTAACAGGCACTATCAACTCATTTTCTAAGTGATTTTTTTTTCCTCCCCCGAATGTCTTTACACTTACGTTCCTGGAAGGCTCCGGGTGTCAATCAAAATAGATGACAATGCTAAATCACTAGCTTCATAACATAATTCAACACTGGCTGAATTCAGCTGTCTGTGTGAAATATGACCTTGCAGAGAAGGGCTGATTTGCTTGTTGCCTCCTCTGATAAGAAAAATATATTTATAACAGCATTGTGGCTGTGTGGATATTTCACAGTGTATGTTATTTTATATCAGGCTTATTTAATCGCCAAGAAACCCCTCTCCAATATTAAAGAATAAGGGAGAGCCTTTTGAAACAGTCCTTTTTCCTCGCTCACTGCTTTGCAGCCAAAGCGTCCCCATATAGCTCCTCAGCCAGATAGTGCCGGAGAAGAAAATTCACAATTGAAAACAGAAGGAATATGGCTTCACTGGGCGAGCCTAATGAAAGGCGGAGGAGTTGGGTAAATCTGCACAAAGGAGGCATACAACCGCATTTTCTGGAGCTGAAAGCTAAACGTAACACAGGAGAGAATTAATTGCTTCCATGCAAAGAGCACGGCCCTGGCAGAGTCACGGTTTGCAAATTACTCCAACGGTAACCATTTCCTTAAACAAGCAACTCAGAGACCTGCCAAATAAGTACTTACGGTCATCATTCCTAGTCATAGACAAAAAGCATAAATAGGAAATCAGACCCCAAGTGACCAGAGAACCAAACTAAACCAAGCCTATTGGCATTCAGTTGGTTCTGACTCTTAGCAATTCCATAGACCGGAGTAGATGTGCCTCCTGAGGTTCTGCGGATCTAAAGAAGCAGATTGTCACATCTTTATTTTTTAAAAATCATTTTACTGGGAGCTCTTACAGATATTATAACAATCCATACTTCAATTAGATCCAGCATAATTGTACAATTTTATGCCACCATCATTTTCAAAACATTTTTTCTTCTTGAACTCTTAGATAACAGCTCCCCTTTATCCCCTCCCTCCCCCATCCTAGCCCCCAGGAACCCTTATTATTATATTATTATCTGCCTTATCTCTCACCTTGCAATATATCCGTTCACCTACAATTATGGTCAGATGGTCACATCTTTCGTGGGTTTGAATGGCACTTAAACCACGGCACCACCAGGGGGCTCTTTTTTGACTATGAAACTGTGTGTGTATTTCTCACACAATTAAAGAAAGTTATATTGACACACAACACTGAGATGTGAGAGGTCACTCACTCGTTTGCACTGCCACTGAGTCAGTTCTGACTCTCATCGACCTGTAGCACAGAGAGAAAACTGTGCCTGTGAGTTTCCAAGACTGTAACTCTTGAGAGGAATAGAAAGCCTCATTGCTCTCTTTTGGAGCGACTGTTGGTTTCAAATTGATGACCTTGCAGTTAGCAGCCCAATGTGTAACCATGACACAACCAGGCTTATTTCCTATAGGAGATAAACCAAAAAACCAAACTCACTGCCAGCGAGTCAATGCTAATTCAAATGACCCCCCAGGACAGGGTGGAACCGCCCCTGTAGTTTCAGAGATTGAACTCTTTATGGGAGTAGAAAGGCCTGCCTTTCTCCCTTGGAGCAGCTGGTGGTTTTAAACTGCTGGTTTTAGAGCTATAAGAAAGAGATAGTGTGATTTAGTGGACACTAAGAATGTTCAATGAATATAAAGTTAATAATATATTCATTAATTTAACACACATTCATTAAACCTATTTTCCATATGTGCACTAGGATGGAATGGGGAGACAAAGAAAACTGTAACTCAGTTTTGGCCTTTGGGTCTTGTGAAGTAAAAAGATGTGGTTACAGTGCAGCACAGTGATAGACAGAACGCTACAGAACCACAGAAAAAGGAGCGATTAGCACTCTAGAGTTCATAAAGGCACCGACAGTGGAGGTGATCTTTGAGGTGTGTTTTTGAGTATGAACGTCCAAGGGAGAGAGAAGGGTATAAGGCAACTAGGAAACATTTTCAGGGACTGTGGAAACATAGGGAATCCAAGTTCAAAGAGAGATGGGTACAGAGGGAGATGATCCTAGAAAAGCAAGTGGGCTGACATGCTGATGAATTGGGACTTTATCTTACAGATCAGAGAAGAAAGCACCTGGCAGCGCAGAGGCCAGCAGGTAACAAGGAGCCCTGTGGACAGCTGTCTTACTTAAAAGCACTCAAATTTAAATGGAAGGCACTTTGCTGGGCAAATACAATTATCCAGGGGGCTCTATGGGTGCATCAGCACTCATGGGACAAAGAGTGAGAGTCTATAATATTGACATAAGTGAGTGCGAAGCAGATTTGCACTCTAGAAAGGTAAAGAGAAGGGAGTTGAGAAGAAGGTTTTGGAGGCAGGAAGGACTTTTAGAAGGCTCTTCAATGCTGTAGGAAAAAGATGATGAGGACCACTACCAAGGTGGTAGCAGCAGAGATGAAGAAGATGCAGTGCCATCTATTCATTTCAGAAACACTCATTTCAGAGTCTGGCACAAGGGATACAATACCAAGAGTAGGCATGGTGCCTACAACACAGGCTTGTGACCCCCTGGACATGGGAATGAGGGAAAAGTTTACTACCAAGATACTATTGCTGAACCGTCCCTTGCATTGGCTGTAAGAAGCATGATTGACAATGTTATTAAGAAACAATGTGAAATATTTACTTATTTTTCTGCTAAAGGACAAATGCCTTCCATAGGTTCATTTATTTCTATTAGAAAAACACAATTAGGGGAAAATATGATAAACAAATTTGAGAAATTGGGATTAAGAATAAGTGTGTGTGTTTTGGAAGAGTTGAGTGGGCTTCAAGTGAGGAGTTCGATTTTGAACATGGAAATTTAAGATATCTATAAAGCATCCAGATGAAACTATCATCTGGCAGATAGGTCTATGGGCTTGAAACTTATGTAACAGAGATGAGTTAAAAGAAATAGTTTGAGGAATCACGAGAGGAGATGTGGGAACAGGCAAAAGAATTGCGAAAAATCTGCCAGGGAGAGACAGCAATATAACTAGCAAAGACCAAGGCTGAGTGAGGTAACCCATGCTTAAAAAGGTGAGAAGAAGAGAATGGTTTGTGAACCCTGAAGAAGTGGGGAGAAAAATTCAAGATAAAGTGCTAGCAAGAAGTGGATGGTTTTCAGATAATTCTCAGTAGGTGTGATGTTAAATAATTGTGTGTGATCACCATCCCCACATAAATGCTGAAGACGAAGGTGTGCATAAGTAAGTGTGGTGAAGA
>NW_022104341.1:45702648-45756484 GCF_000313985.2 Echinops telfairi
TTCTCTAGAACAAGCTTATATTTGCTTTCTGTAAACCAGCGATCTTTGCATCTTGTTTGCTACAGGAAAATGTTCCATTAAAGTTGCTCTTGGTCAGTTAGTGGATTCACTGGACTGCTGTATCTTTGTTTCGCCCCTCCAGATCCCCCACTCCCCATTCTCCTCCATGATGCCCCAGAAGGTGGCTGACTCCATTGCCCTCTGTCTTTCCATTAGGTTTGCCAAATGGAGGCACTGATTAGACCTGGGAGAGTAAGAGGAGAGTGAAATTGGATTCTGCGTCAACCACCACCCCCACCCTACCCCTCCATTCTGCTGGGGTCACTCCACATGGATAATGTCCCTCTACTGAAGGCCAGAGCTCTCTTCATAAAACCCCCTCTATCCAACTGCCCCCTCTGGGTCCCTGTAACTACCTACTTGTGACTCTTTCAGACTCAAGGATGCCAAGACTCTTTTCCATTGGCAAGCCCAAGATAGTGACAGTCCCTAAACCTTGACACAGGATTATAGCCCCACAGGGTTAATTAAAAGTGTCCTTATTAAATGAGTACATAACCCGATTTGAATGCGCCATCTGTTTGCCACCAGGAAGAGGCTTGTTCATGAAAAAATTCCTCAGCCAATGATGAGATCCATTTTTCTATTGACTCCTCACACTCGGTGGGGACTGGATTGAGCAGTGGTGGGCGTGGGTCGGGGCAGGCACAGGTATGCCTTCTTGTAGAGTCTGCCTGTGCGCACAGCGATCTGGGAGCTGGCGCGAACGAGGTCTACGTGCAGGTTCCTACCCAACCATTTCGAAGGGAGCAGCAGAGACAGCAGACAGCAGACTGAGAAGATGCCCAGTTCACCCGGACAGAACTGACAGCTGGGGACTGAAGCCTCACGTGTCTGCATTTTCAAGTAACTGCTGTTTGAGTTCATGTTCAGAACCACCAAGTCCGTCGTGGAACAGTTGCATAAATTAGGTTGCCACACAACGATCAATGTCTATAGTGTGAAGAAGAGGTCCGTGGACTCTTTCTGGCTCCTGTGGAGAGAAGCCACAGTGGCAGGAGAATCGCCAGAAGCACCAGAGACTGTCTTTTTGGTGGATGCAAACTTCCAGAATCTTTCGGCTGTGGAGTACTGCCTTAGCCTATTTCTACCTGGAAACCACCCTGAAGCACAGGACGAAGGGTATTTTGGTAATACAAATTCAGTTTTTAGTAAAATTTCCAAGAAGAGTCAAACATTTGAAAGATTTTCTAAAAGCATTTGAGTTCTCCCAGGGCAATGTAGAGAGAAGCTGAGAAGAGATTTAAAGATCTCGGTGGTAGGAAATCAGCAGTGATCTCAGGAAGTAACTCAGACATCACCGCCTAGAAGTGAAAGATGCATTTTCAGAAAGTTGCTCCTTGTTTGCATACGTGTAAACAGAAAAGAAAGGGTTGCATCTCAATAGGATGTGGTGGAGTCAGTTAAAAAGAGAAAGGTATCCACAAGCTTGTGCTTGTGGAAGCTTCTACAAGTTGTAACACCATTTTAGACAGGACTGCTAACCTGACCCCATCAGAAACCTCTTACAAATGTTTCATGTAGAAAAATGAAAATCATTCACTTGAGAACAACTTAAAAAAAAAAAGAAAATATAGCATTATCAATAAAAAGAGACTCTAAGACCAAAGTGGGGGAAGGGGCAAAATTCATTAATGAAGAACATTCTTCTGTAAAATATTCCAAACTGGAACCTAATTTTCAAGTTGATTCCAACTCACAGTGACCCTACAAGACAAAGTAGAACTGCCCCTTTGGGTTTCTGAGGCTGTAAGTCTTTATAGGGCAACAAGCTTCATCTTTCTCCCGCGGAGTGGCTGGTGGATCTGAACCACTGACCTTGCTCCTTCTGTAAAATATTACCATAGATCAAATGCAGACTGCTAACAAATATTTTCCCATGAATTTGGGGCAGGGAGAGGAAACCCAACAAAGCAGTCATGGTGATGAAGGCAGGAGTGTGTAGACATGGAAGAACCAGGGAAAATGCAGCAGGGTATCAGGAAGGAATCCGAGATGAGGTGGTACAGCTTGGGGAGGGATACAAGAAGAAGAATATCCATGACAGAACGACAACAAATGATGGAAGTGTAAGAGTGGATAGAGTCTAGGAAAACAGAGTGTACGGGAAGCTCACGGCCAGCAAGCCAATTCTGACTGACCGTGACCCTTAGGACAGGGCATAACTGCCTCTGTGGGTTCCCCGGACTGCAATCTTTACAGGAAAAGAAAACAGCATCTTTCTCACGAGGAACGGCTGGTGGTTTTGAACTGCTGACCTTGCAGCTAGCAGCCCAATGCTAACATTAGGTTTTCTTCCTTCTGATTTCTTTCTTTCAGTTTTAAAGCCTTGAGTTGAAATATTTATTGATTCTGAGGGCAAAATATTAAATGATGCAGGAAACATCAACGAAAATGAAGGAAGCCACAGTCACTATTCCAAAAAAACGAGCTTGTCAACCATTGCAGTTGGTAGCATGTGATCCAGGACTTAAGGTACTGGAGGAAGCAGGCCAACCTGTACTAAAGACGTTCTCAAAAACCAAAAGCAAGGCTCCAGAAATCTGTGGAGATATATCAAGATGCTGATGCAACATTGAACATGCTCGCTCCTCTATACCAAGAAGTTGGAGGTCAACCAAATGGAAGAGATCATATCAATTCCTCTTCCAAATGAAAGTGATCTAATCAAATGAGGACATGATCTGAGTTTGATTTCCTGTCGATTTGCGGAGGGGTATGGTCCAACCGGTCAATCAGGTCAGCGATGATGCCTCCTGGGCGGAGTGGCCTTTTTATGAGAGAACTTCTTCCCCTTTTCTCCTTTCCGCTTCACTTTCCTGCTCGCTGGGACTCTGTACCTGCCTCAGGGCTGGCCCATGTGCACTGCCCAGCCCGGAGAGCTGTGGACGCCCCGACATGTCCTCACAGACCTTGGGGTCATACAACTCCATACCCACCAAGACTAGGATCGGACCCAAGGACTTGAGTTGGACTTGGCGGGGGCGCCTTCTTGATGTGAAGTTTCTTCTTGATATAAAGCTCTTGCTTGTACGTAGATGAGTGTCCTTGGTTTGTTTCTCTAGACAACCCAACCAAACACATGTTCAAAGTATATCATCAACATCATATGCAAGTACAATTTTGCTGAAAATAATTAGCAGATTCAGATGAATATGTGGAATAAGAGCTACCATTGCTGATATCAGATGGATCTTGGTTGAAATCAGAGAATATCAGAGAGGCACTTAACCATTAATTACTGCCTATACAACGTCGAAGGATGGGTCATAGTAAGCTGTAGGTAGAGTCGACAACACAGATGTCACTTTGAGAGTGAAGGTGTGTCTGACCCAAGCCATTATATTTTCAATTGCCTCATTTGAATTTAAAAACTCAGTGATTAAGGGAGGCCAGCGAAGAATTGATGACTTTGGATTATGGGGCATACCATGACAGAGGAGAATACTGGGGACACATGGCAGGGAGTTAGTCTGATCTGAAGGGAACATAACAGATCTGCAATGGGAGCAAAGCCAAGCCACAAAGCTCATAAACAGCCCCCCAAATAGACTTCAGGTTAGGAGGGGCAGCTCCTGGAATTCCCCCACGAGCAGTGGGGAGACAGTCATAAACGTCAGAGGACAGACCTGGAATTATGTATGTTTTTTCTCTTTTACTTCTATTTTTTTCTTTCGATTTTTTTTGGGGGGGTCTATGTTATTGTTGGTTTGCCTACTTATATAAGACAGGCATGGGAAGCAAGCTCAAGGAGAAAGCAATGGGACTTGAAGGTCCTGAAGGGACTTTGGGGGAGAAGGAGGCGGGGGACGAGAGCAATGAGCAAACAATGCCATAGACAGGGGAACAACTAGGGAATTAAAAATCAACATCAAGGAGGATGTAGAGATCCTGGGGGTGTTAAAGCACCAACAATCTAGCTGAGAGGAATTACTAAGAGGTGGAAGTAGGACAAGTGTGATGGTGGGGCAGGAGGAAGGTAAAAGGAAACAGAGGAACAATCTAGGAAGCAAAGTTTTGGATAGAGGTGTGTACATACATAGGAGTATGTAAATACATTAATTCATAAAAGTAGAGGTATTGGCCTATGAACATATATTTATATAGCCATACACTGAGGTAGTAGATGGACTTTGGGCCTCTGCTCATACCCTCCCTCAATACAAGAACACTTTGTTCTAACAAACTGGCATTCTGTGATGCTCACCCTCCTGGTACAATTACTAAAGACAAAATGGGTGGGTGCATAAGCAAATGTGGTGAAGAAAGCGCATGGTCCCAGCTATCAAAAGATATAGCATCTGGGGTCTTCAAGGTATGAAGTTAAACAAGCGGCCATCTAGCAGAGAAGCAACAAACCCACACGGAAGAAACACACCAGACTGTGCAATTATGAGGTGCCATCGGACTGGGTAAGATGCATCAGAAGACCCACAACAAACAAACAAACACACACACAAACAAACAAATATACTATTGAGAATGAGGAGAGTTGGAGCAGAGACCCAAAGCCCCTCTGTAGACAATGGGACATCCCCCCACAGAGGGGTCACAGGGAAAGGATGAGTCAACCAGGGTGCAGTACAGCACGGATGAAACACACAATATTCCCCTGGTTCCTTGAGGCTTCCTCATCCCCCACTATCATGACTCCAGTGCTGCCTTTCACTGCAGGCTCCACTGGAGCACATACACAGGTACAGATAAGAGATAAGAGCACACGACACAGAGAAACAAGTGGGAATAGCGGTGCCAAAAGGGTAGGGAGAAGGTGGAGAAAGGAGGGGAGGTAATTTTCAGGTTATGCACATGTAAGAAATAATTTCAAGAGAAACAAATATATATAAACAATTTTATATAAATATAAAAATTGGATCTATAGAAGCATTAGAGGTTACAAATGGAAGGATTCTTTCATAAGCTTGGAGTGGAGAGATCTTGCCAAAACTGGCACAGAAATCTAGAATTCACAAAAGAAAATACTTAGGATACCATAAAACAAAATAAAACTCGTCAGCAAAGTCAAAATACGCCTCACAGATTGGTGAGAACATTTGTACAAACAAGGAGCAATGTCCCTGAGGAAGAAAGAGTTCCTATCAATAAATGAAGATCAACAGATTAGTGGAAAAATGGATTAAACAGACCAAGAATCACACACTTAAGTTCTTAAACTTAGGGGAAAATGCTTACATTTGCTTATAAAAAGAATAATAATAACAAAAGCCACACTGAATCATCGTCCATAGTTTTCAGAATGGTAAAAAACTAAAACAGAAGCCCTGGTGGTCTAGTGGTTACGTGTTGGGCTGCTAATCACACAGTCAGCAGTTCAAAATCACCAGCTGCTCCTCGGGAGAAAGATGAGGGTTTCTACTCTTGTAAAGAATTACAGTCTTGGAAACTCAGGGGCAGTTCTACCCTGTCCTTTAGGGTCGGTATGAGTCAGAGTTGAGTTTGGTTTGGCTTGGTTTATGGCTAAAATATAAGAAAATAGGTAGTCTCACTTGGATAGTGTGTTAGTTTGGGTGGACTAGAGAAACAAATCCATAGAAACTCCTATTTGTAGAAGACAGAGTTGTATATAAAGGATAATTGTAAAGTAAGACAACATCCCATCCCAGTCCAGATCAAGTCCATAAGTCCAATATTAACCCATATGTTTGATACCAATCTGTAAAGTGCTCTTCTGACTCACGAAACACACGCAAGGAAGCCAAATGCAGGACGATCACAGGCCAGTGGGTAGAAAGTCTTTGGGTCCAGTGGCATTGTAAGCATCTCAGCGCTGGCAGGGGTTTCATTTGGCTCCTCCAGTTCCCAAGGCTGCATCAAGGTAGGTCCATGTGTCTTCTCCTTAGAGATGTCTCGCAGGAAGTGAGCAGAGAGAGGTGTCCCCCACCTCCAAAGAGGAAATTCTAGAGTTCCCAGAATTCTTAGGAGAAGGCCATGCTAACACAGAGGGCTCATTGGCTATGACCCAATCGACAGATTAGACTCCACCTCTTTACTCATAATCTCTCTAATTGACAAATGATTATATAACTACCACAGAGAGGCAAATGTAAAATGGTGTAACCTAAGTTAGGGTCAATTGACATTGCCTAGCCAGAAGATAGCTGCACATACCTCTAGGCCAACAATTCCACCTCCAGGAATTTATTCCATAGATATGCATTTACATGTGCAAATTGACGTACCTTGGTAGTGGGGTGGATAAAGCCAAAGGATTGGAAATAAGCCTAAATAGAATTAATAGAGGATTGATGGAACTATGGAATTTATAAATAATAGGTCTTCATGCATTATTAGAAAATGAAACTTGATGCAGAAATATGAAAACCTTTTGAAAAATATACTATACAGTGAAAAAAAAGGCAAGGTGCAAAATACCATGTAAGGTATGTGCCACTTGTGTAAAATAGACATACAACATATATAACCATATATTAGCTTGTGCATTCATAGAATATTTTTGTTTAAAAACCTGAAGTGAGAGGGAAGCATTGTAGTTTTACACTTCATTCTATTTGAACATTACTTACGTGAAGCACTAGAAAAACAATGGAGGACAGTATAAAAACTGAATTGATTTCACGAAAGGGGAACTAGAATTAGGACTAAGGACACTTAGACAAGGAACAATTAGAATATTATGTTAAAGGCATTGGTGAGCTAATGAGACAGTGAAGGAACAGCAAGTTAGCATCTAGAGGAGAGCAAAGCTGAGGCAGATGGCGCCGGGGGCTTGGGCTTTCTTTCTTTTTTACAAGGTACTGTGAATTGTGGAGGTCACCTGTGAGACTAAGGACACTTTCAATAATATCTAGTATAGAGGCACAATAGAAATAGAGACCTTGGATACTGGAATTTCCAGACTCAGAATTTAAAATAACTACACATACTTTTTGAACCTAAAAAGGGGTAAGATGGAGACATTTAGAACATAACTGGAAGCAAAACTAAAAGACCATAAAGGAAAATGTAAAACTAAATAATATCCTAAGTAAAATTTAGGCGTCAATAATTAAAGTTCACAGCAGATGAGATAGCGAGAACAGATCATTAGTGAATTATAAGATAAACCGAAAGAAAATATCCAGAAAACGGAGGCGAGGGTAAGAGACACCCCAGAGTTACAAAGGGAAGGTGTAGTGTAAGTATCATTGAAGGCCGGGAAAGGCAGGACGGGGTAGAGGATGTGTTTGAAGAGATAACGACGGACAATGTCTCCAAAATGTCCCAAGTAAAAAAAAAGACTCACATCGAAGCACATACGGGTAAATAGTACAGTTGTTTCTGTTTAAAGGTAGAAAAAAGAGGGGAAAATATACATTTAACAAATTTTCTTCAAAAGAGCAAAAACCTAGACTGATCAGTACTTTACTGACAACAAAGATCTTTGCATGCTGTCATTAATGGGCTAAAGATGAAACATCCAAACCGAGAATTCCACAACCCGTGATAACATTCTCCACAAATGAAAGTGAAACACTCTTTCAGACAAGCGGAAATGAAGAGAATGTGTTGCCAGCAGAGAAACGCTAAAAATAGAAATGAATTCTTTAGGCAAAAGGAAGTGATTCCAGATGGAAGTTAGAAATGTAAAAAGAAAGATCAATAAAATGGTAATTGGGTCAATTAAAATGAATGCTGACAGTATAAGAGAATAACAATTGTACTTTGGGGGCCTTAAAGTGTGTAAACAAATCAGTTGTCCTTAAGTTCATTCCAATTCATGGAGCCTTCACATCTGTCAGAGAGTCTCTGCCTCCACAGGACTCCAGCGGCTGCTTTGGGAGGCAGTGGGGTCTTCCTTAGAAGCTACGGGGGTGGCGGGGGTGGGGGTGGTGGGGGTGGGACTTGCTCTCCGGAACTTCAGTTAGCTCAGTGGCTAACCACTGGCACCTTCAGAAAACTTCATGAGAATATAAAACTCAATAAACAAGCAAACAAAAATCCCTGCCACTCAAGGTGATCTTGTAAGACAGAGTGGAACTGCCCTTTTGGGTTTCCAAGAAGGTAAAATCTTCACAGGAATAGACAGCTTCGTCTTCCTCCTGGGGAACAGCTGGTGGGCTGAGCCACTGACCTTGTGGTTAGTAGCTCAATTCATAACCCACAATGCCACTAGGGCTCTTTAAAATAGGTAGACTGTTAATACATAACAACAACAACAATATATTAATTCCGGGTGAAGTGGCGGAGCTAAGGTATTCTAAGGTGTTTCAACAGGACAGAAAAAGCTTATAGTACCAGAACGGAAGCTTTTCGCCTCCTGTACAGTAGTTCTCAGTGTGTGGTCCCTGACCAACTGCGTCCGTGTTCTTTGGAAACTTGAAATGATCAGACTTCATTCCAGACATCAAGCAAGAAGACTCAAGGTGTAGGGCTACGATATATGTGTTTCAAAAAGCCCCAAGGAAGTTCTAATGTGTTTGAGAATCGCTGTTTTAGGATAGCCACTAAAAGAAAAATAAAGGAGTATATAATTTCTAAGTTAATATAATAATGAAGTAGATCTGCTGGGCCAGTTCAATTCAAAGCAGAGAAGGCAAACTGTTAAATTTCCACGCAGGCCCCTTGAGATGTTTTCTTGAAGGATACCAAAACCCCAAACTCACTGCCATGAGAGGGCTTAAAAGAGTTGGTAGAAAAAAACACCATTACTTTAAAATCTATTTTTCATGAACCTTTTGAATCTTTCTCTTTCTCTCTCACATAAGTATTTATTAATTATAATTATCATCAAACTCAGAAGGTAACTCCTAGGTTCATGGAGGGAAAATGAGTATGAAATGACGTTAGAGAGGCAAACTGTGGCTAAGTCTTGCAGAGTACCAATATCGGTCCTAATTATTCCCTCTGCCCAGGTCCCTTCAGGTCCAAGACATTCAGACCACGTCTGTCTTCCATCATGGACAGTTTCTTGGAGGTTTTGTAAAAAGAACTCAATGGTTGTAAATACATAGCAACCCAGTCAGCCAGGGAACGCATTGGGTGCTCTTAGGCTATGATCAGTAAAGCAAAGCTTTATTAAATTCTATTTTTCTGTATGAGAAAAACAAATGTGTGACTACTTGAGTCTTTAGACACATTCTTTTATGTGACAAGCAACCAGTCAAGTTCTAACTCACAGCAATATCTCTACTGTCATAATTCCCTCCATCCTTAGCCTCTCTGGTACTATTCCCATCCTAGGAACTCCCTTCTCCACTCTCACAAGATCTTTCACAAAGCTTTCCAGTAATCCTACGAACAGGATAGAAGCAGAGGTAGAGATTATCCACAGGGTAGAAGAGGTGTATTTCATAAACTATGCTTTTCGAAGTCAATTTCATCTCTGTATCAGTAGGAACTTCAAGGGTGAGTCAAAAAATAGTGCTATAAGATCATAGAACACTTTGTTCAACAATTATCAAACTGTGAGGCTCTTATTTCTCAACACATTCTCATCTAGGTTCATTCACTTCTGAGGGCAGTGTTTCCATCTCTTGAACCCTTCCCCAAGAATTCCACACTCTTCAATTCACACCACATCAAAAAGGCAATTTTCACATTTTTCCAGGACACAAGTTGTGCTCCTCTTCCATGTTCTTTGAGTTAGGAGCCAAAAGAAGTCTGACAGGGCAAGATCAGGGGTGTTGGGTAGATGGGGTGAGAGGTACCAACAACCGACGGCAGCCCTGCTACTTATGAAGAACGAGGAGGTTCACTCCTGTGATGGAAAAACTCCTTGCTGTAACATTGCTGGCTAGTGTTTAGCCCACATGATCATTCAGCGTCCTTCCAGGAAATAAAGAGCTAATCCTTTTGGAATATCCCCCCTTCAAAAAACAAAACAAAGAAACAAAAAACACCTTAAAATACAATTGCCAAAAACCTTCTAAGCTGTCCCCTCTGCCTGGCATAGTGGTTACGCCTTGAGTTGTGATCTGAAAGTTCAGCAGTTCAAGGCCACCAGCTGCTCCCAGGGAGAAAGACAGCGACAATCTCAGACGCCGCTCCTACAGGTTTGCAGCGAGTCAGCATGACTCGATGGTAGTGGCTTTGAACAGATTCCCTACAAGCTGCTGCTTTGATAGGATTTCTTTGAAGGCACCTTAAGGGGAGGAGGCCAGTGTGTTCCTGAGAGAACTCACCCACAGCTCCCCGCAGCTATTGAAAGATATGTTTAAACATGTTTTGTTCAGAATAAACCTGCGCACATATAAACTGGAACTAGAAGCAATGCTTTTTGACTGACCCTCATGGAAAACACAACAATTTTAGGGTCAAGTTTACCTATTTCTTTCAAAGCTCTCAGTACACAGTAGGATTTATAAATCTCCTTCTGCCTTCTTTGGAGTTGACAGAACTCTCTAATGAGTAGAAACAACAGCCATTTTTCTGTCTCACCCAGGCTATGAAAAAAGAGACTAATTAAAATGCAAGGTGACTATGTGGTATTTTGGTTTAAAAGACATAAATTAGCACCATCTCTTTTGTGATCCTTTTTTATTATACTTTTCCTAAAATAAATGGGAGCGTGTGTGTATGTGTGTGAGAGAGAGGAGGGGGAGAGAGAGAGGGGAAAATCCATCACAGATTCAACAGTGTTTGATCCTTGGATTTCAACCTTAATATCCTTCACAACCCTATGCCTTTAGATCCTTAAGATGCTATTGAAAATAAAAATGTCACAAAGTTGCTTTGCATGTCCTAGACCTCCGCTTCAAGATCTGCGCTGTAAAAACAGTCTTTGTTAAAACTGGTTGGTGACATTATCACACATACCAATTGAGCTTTGGATCTATAATTACATCTCCTTCAAGTCCTGTTGACTTTCTACTGTAAGGCTCTAAACTTTCTGTGAGCTGCTTGACATTTGCCCTGGGATCATCCAGACTGCCCTTCCCCGTTTCTTCTCAGCGTGTCTTTAAACTCCTCGTGGCAGGCAGGTGAGTAGAAATGAACACTGTGCTTCTACACGCAACAAGCAAGTAGCTCTCAGTTTTTTTAATCATGTTTTCTTTAACCTCTTTCCTCAACACTCTCTCAAAGTTATTCCATCTGCCTCTCAGGTTCTGTATATATACAATTGGCTCAGCATCCATATCACAGATTACCAAATAATAATTTCTTTAACTCAGGCAGTTGTTTACATTTGATGAAATGATCGTTCAGATTTGTTTCATTTTGGACAGTTAGCCCTCACTATCTTGACATTAATCCGTTCATCCATGCATCCAAAGACAATCCCATTCGGCACTTCCGAGGGGGAAGCCTTTGTTCTGGGCCCATGTGATTCAAAGGCTGGCAGAAAACAAAAACAAAAACTGTTCTTACACGAGTGGATGTTACTTTACAGTTTAGCGAGAGAGGAAGGCATCAGTGATACGAGTTATTATGACAGCAAGTAACGGACATTCGAGGAAAACGTCTCTGAGAAGCTGATGTTTGATGTGGAATCTGCAAGGTAAGCAAGCATTAACTAACGGAAGAGATGGGACAGGCACGTTGCAGGCAGCAGGAACAGCATCTGCAAACCTCCTCTGGTACAACAAGGCACGGAGGGCTTGAAAAGAGGCCAGAGTGGCTGGTGAGCAGCGGGGGGAGGAACCCTGATGGATGATTCTGGAGAAGCTGGCAAGGGCCCACCACAAGTGGACCTCACAGACCTTGTTAAGAATTAAGGGGCGACATCATTCAATTTTCATGCTCCCTGCCTAGTTCTCTCTTTTCATTTTCTACCCATGGACATGTGTGGTGATGATGTAAATAAGAATTCCACACAGGGTAACTCATAGAACTTCCAATAACATCTGATTATTTGGGTGTGTGCACAAATGATTACTAATTGGAATGGAATTCTAGCCCACCAATCAAAGTACTTCACAGGCACATATTTGAGCAGCTGTTGTTCATATATATATATACGTGTGTGGACAACATATATGCTGTTATATATATTTTATGTATGTGTTGTTAAATATATATAGATATACACTTAAAAGGGGGCATTGACAGTCTCTCTGTCTCCAATTCCTTGAGTAAAGTGAAACGAGCCTTCGGATGTTAGAGGCAGGCCTCGGAGAAGCTGCCCAGTGCAGAAGTACACCCATACTTGTTCCTGTTCGATAACTTTCTGTTTTAGCAGCTCCCAAAGAAAAGGAAACTGCTTTTGGTGCAACAACTCTTGTGATCTCAAGGAACAGGCTTTTAAAGATGATTGAATAGTCTCAGAAAGCCTATTTTGGACAAGGCTCTGGGCTGGGTGCCCTGGGAGAAGAGGAAGTCGTAATTGTTCGTGGGAAGATTAAAAGTTAATAGAGAATACGGGACAAGTGAATAAGAATGTGACAATTTATAAAGCTGTTCTGAGGATTCTGGGGAGTAGCCAGCTTTGAAGGGCAGTTAGTCCTCAAATAACTGAGCAAAAATGAGAGCTTCAAGTGCCAAGGGACTGGCACTCAACTTTTGTAGGAAATTTGCAATCAAGCCTTCCCTTCTCTCTACCCATTGTCCCATTGTTCTTTTTTTTTTTTTTTTGCTTTGGAAAGCATCAACAACATTTGGACAGGGCCCTAGCTCCCTCATTTCTCTAAGCATATGTTGTATTAGTCTAGGTACTTTGGAGAAACAAATCCACAGCAACTCATGTATAAGAGAGAGTTTTATGTAAAGAAAATGTGCATCACGAAAACATCCCAACCCAATGCTGCCCAAGCCCACAAATCCAACATTAACCCATTAACCCAACACCAGTCCACAAAGTCCTCCACCTCACAAAACAGAGGCAATGATGCCGACTGCAGGAGGAAAGCTGAGTCAGTGAACGAACAAGCATCTCAGCACTAGCAGGGGTCTCCACACGGCTGCTCCAGCACCCAGGGCTGCATCGGGATAGGTCCATGTAGCTTCTCCTTGGGGATGTCTTGTAGGAAGTCAATCTTGCAAGCTGAAGCAGGGAACTGCTAAGGCAGCTGCACCCGGTGCAACCATCACAAAACAAGAGACCTGAGAACTAGAAAGGCGAGGCTCACCACCCATTTATCCCTCCACCTTTCAATTAGCCCCACATGTGATTATTGACCAGGCTGGCACAATTAACTAACTCATATGTCCACTTCTAAGCAAGCCAGGCCAGGATGCCCTATGTTCTATTGTGCCCACAGGTCACTCCAGAAGGTCCAGAGAAGCAAGCCAAAGGACGAGCACAAAAAAATAAAAGCTAAATGTAAAAATCAAACCACAAAAGAGAGGGAGAAAGATAGATATGGTTATGCTACTATGTTATATAAAAGTACAAAATATCTAATTATATTTACATTTCACTGCCATCATATCAATACTGACTCATAGCAACCACTTATGGGTTTCTGAAACTATAACTGTTTACAGGTGTAGAAATCCTGGTCTTTCTCCTGTGGAATGCTGGTGGTTTTGAACTGCTGACTATGTGGATCACAACCCAATGCATAACCACTACACCACCACGGCTCCATAATTACATTTACATAAAGACATAAAAAAGTAATAACAAATATATGCATATTTTCAGTTCCTACACATTAACTAAATATACATTTTTCAATATGCCCTCCCAAACCTATGGAGATTGATAAGGAGAGCAAGTGCAAGTGCTTATAACCCCGGTCTACAGCACGACCAGGGGACAGGGAATGGTACAACTCTAAACTTACACAGGGGTGGGGAAATAAGTCAGGTGGAGAATGTGTGGGAAAGAGGAGAAAGCAGTGGGGTCCAGCACCGGCGTAACACAAATAAAGTCATTTCCAGAAAGACAGTGTCCCATATTGGGGACAGGCAGTTGATTTGGGGGAAGGGGTCTTTTAAGTCTAGGTGGTGAAGCCTAAAAATAAACCAAGTATTCAAAGTTAAGGGTCTACAACAAAAGAAAATGTACACCTCAACCCCTCAACTTCTACATATGTCTTCTACTCATATTTTAAAGAAAGAGCATTATAAATGTATTAATAGAACACTCGAATTAACAAACTGAGTTTCCGTAAAAACTTAACCACTCAAGGTCACCAGTTCCTCTGGTCCAGGAAAATACAAAATATCTTAGTGGCAATTTCTTCAATTGTGGGAGCCTTGTTTTTCTTCAATGCCACCAATAGAGTTTGGACATATTCCTTCAATATCATTTGCTATTGGCCATATGTTCCTTCCTGAAATGAGTGGGCATAGACCAAGTTTTTCTGGTACACTGACTCTGATATTCCTCTTTTCTTCTAGCTTCCTGCCTCACTCAATCTTTGCCCAGTGTGTTAGGCCTGGTTGACTAGATAGAGAAACAAACCCAGAGACACCCACATATGTGTGAGAAAGAGCTATGTATCAAGAAGTAATTGTGTATCCGAAAACATCCAGCCCCGTCCAGTTCAAGTCCATTAGTCTTTTATTAGTCCGTAAGTCCCTCTTCAGACACACAGTCTTAAGCAGTGATGCCAAATGGCCGCCAATCAGAGGCTGATGACAGGGCTGTGTGGGTGCAAGGGCAGTGACTCACACAGGGCTCAGCGTGGCTCCTCAACAGGAAGGTGAATCCAGAGACTGTACTCTCTGTGGACCTTTCAGGGGTGGGTGTGGGTGGGGAAGGGCCTGTGGGGGAGGTAAGGTCTCCAGAGAGTGGCATTTATCTCAGTTGCACCTCCAAAGAAGGGCATCAAACTGTCATATATAAATGACACAACCTTGTTTGGTGAAAGAGAACTTGAATCATTTAGTGATGACGAGCAAAGACTATAGTTTTCAGTAGGGATTACATCTCAATGCAAAAAAAGAAAGAAAGAAAGATCATTCTCACAAGTGGATTAATAAGGAACATCAGAATGAATTGGGAAAATACTAAGGTTATCAAGGATGTCATTTACCTGGACCCACAATCAACCCTAATGGAAGCCATGGACAAGACTTCAAATAATGTATTGGGCAAATCTGCTACAAAAGACCTCTCTAAAGTGTTAAAAAAAGATTGGATGCCACTTTGAGGACGATGGTGCACTCGTATGCATACGGTAGATGGAAAACTAATAAGGAAGACCAACGGAATGATGCATTTGAATTTTAGTCTTCATGAAGAACACTGAATGTATCACTGATCACCTGCCTGATGAACTGAGCCCAGGAGTAGAATGGGTCACGAGTTGGACTGCAATCAAAAGGTCCCCAGTTTGAAGTCACCAGCTGCTCCGGGACTGAAGGGAGGCCTCTGTCCCCATAGAGAGTTACAGCTGCAGAACACCAAGGGACCGATTCTACTCTGCCCTGGAGAGCTGCCATAAGTCAGAGTTTTCTCAAGAGTGATGGCTTTGGTTTGGTTGCCAGAAGAACAAACACACCTGTCTTGAAGAAGTAAAGCCATAATGCTCCTTAGAAGTGAGGATGGAGAAACGTATTCCCAGTTATGTTACCAGAAGCAATCAGTCACTGCAGGAAGAGATCATGTTTAGTGACGGAGAGGGTCGGTGAAAAAGAGGTGGACCCTCAATGAGGTAGATTGATACAACTGTGGCCACAATGAGCTAGGACCTGATTGGTCAGCGATTGGTTCCATTGTACTTAGAGTGGCTTTGAGTTGGAATTGAATCAAAGGCCCCTCACAGCATCATAGGGAGCCCTGGTGGCAAACACAGGTAAGCGCTGACAGCTGACCCAAAGCTTTGTTGTTTGACTTTGCTCCGCAGCTTGGTGGAAAGACTTGGCTGTCTGCTTCTTTAAAGATTACAACCAAGAAAATCTCACGGTCTTCTGGGGTGACTGTGAATCAGAACCCTGAGGACACCTAACAACAATAATAGTTATGGTCTCAGTACTAAATTTCTTGGATGGTGATAACTGTACCATCATTATATGAGAGAATATCTTTTTTCCTTTGGTGGTTCAAGTTGGCTAGAAGTAATTAGGAATAATGTGCCATGTCTAACACTGTCTTTGAGTCAGATCAGGAAAATCTGCAAGTATGGATGAGTGGATGGTGAGTTAGTTAATTGTGCCAACCTGGCCGATAATCACATGTGGGGCTAATTGAAAGGCGGAGGGATAAATGGGTGGTGAAGCCTCGCCTTTCTAGTTCTCAGGTCTCTTGTTTTGTGATGGTTGCACCGGGTGCAGCTGCCTTAGCAGTTCCCTGCTTCAGCTTGCAAGATTGACTTCCTACAAGACATCCCCAAGGAGAAGCTACATGAACCTATCCCGATGCAGCCCTGGGTGCTGGAGCAGCCGTGTGGAGACCCCTGCTAGTGCTGAGATGCTTGTTCGTTCACTGACTCAGCTTTCCTCTTGCAGTCGGCATTATTGCCTCTGTTTTGTGAGGTGGAGGACTTTGTGGACTGGTGTTGGGTATGGGTTAATGTTGGACTTGTGGGCTTGGGCAGCATTGGGTTGGGATGTTTTCATGATGCACATTTTCTTTGCATAAAACTCTCTCTTATACATGAGTTGCTGTGGATTTGTTTCTCCAAAGTACCCAGACTAATACAGATGGAGTTAGCTTAGGTTCAAAATGTGAGTAATTGTTGAATACAAGAGAAAGCAAAATGTTTCCATGTGAAACATTTCTTATTTTCCTGTAGGTTATAAGTCTCTCAACATCAGAAGGTGGGAAAAAGAAAAAGTGATATAGCAAATGTTTTAAAAGTACATTCCTTGGAAAAGGATTCAAGAAAAGATATCATTGCACCAATTTCCCAATAATTTTAAGAAGTTCCTGATCATCCTGTAAACCCAGAAAACTTTCCTCATTCTGTATTAAAAGGTTCATTTAAGCATCATCTTTCCTCTTCCTCCAGATTGTACATGATTTTGATTATTGTGTAAAACTTCCAGATGCTTAGAACCTGGGAGGTAGTGGGAGTTATATCGATAGGTTGTGAAATATAGCTGGCTTTCTGTAGAAGGGAGTGTGGCAAGGTTCTAGAAAGAAGATAGAAATAAAACAGTTCCTGTATTATCAAACATGATGGACATCGCATTACAAATATGGACGATGTCCGTATTAAGCCTTGCTTGAGAGAGAAAATCAAAGATGGCTTAGGCTTTGCAGAGAAGAGGCATACCAGGGGAGGAGTGGACATGGCTATTCTGCCTTTTGGAGCATCACCAGTGGCTTGCCCTGTCTATGCTGGCTTTCTGGGTCTGGATTGTGCATTGAGTACTGACTATTATTGCCTCAACAACCTTGGAAGAATGGGGGTAATGATTTTACTCTTGCAGTACAACAACAACAACAACAACTATGGTGTCCATGTTGAGTGAGATAGTTAGTTTATTGAGCCAGCCTGGCCGATAAACACATCTGGGATTAATTGAAGGACGGAAAGATAAATGGCTCGGCGAGCCTCACCTTACTTGTCTCTCGCTCTTTGATCATCGGACCAGTATGTGGCTGCCTTGCTTGTTCTGTGCCTCAATTTGCAAGCTACACTACCTGTGGGACACCTAACCTCTGGACTGTGTCACTGTAATCTGAGGTCCCTTTAAGACCTGCCTTGCCACACAATTGGAATTTACATCTCTTGAGCTGGGGACTGACTGCTGGTGACCTGGCTGACTATTGGTGACCTGCCTTACTGGTTGGCTGCCGGTGCCCGGAGAATCTAAATCTCTCTACAGAGAGACTTGAAGGACTGCCAGTGTCTCACAACTCTAACACTTTTGAATTATACTGAGCCATTTGTACTGTTTTATAATTTAACTTTATTTCTTGTGTTATATATCTATCTGTATAACTGCTTTATAATTTAACTGTTTATTTCTTGTGTTATCTATCTATCTATAATTATTAGCAATCTGGTTTTGTCTCTCTAGAGAACCCTGTCTAACACATTTGAGTTTCTTAGATCATGACCACTGTACTGTAATTATGTAGGAGAACTCCATAGGGAGCAGGAAGAAATAAATCTTTAAATTTCCTGCAACATAGCATTATCCATATAGCAACTGGGTTTTCCCCCCTTGATCCATTGTGATGTGGTGAATGTTTTTATCTGGCCCTTGTACTCATGGTTGTGAAGAACCACTAAGTGACTGAGTGGAACTAATGCAAAGAAGGTGCATGGAACCTTGTTCTGGAGAAACTACACTGACACAGTGTGTAAAAGTCTTCCTGGGATTAGCTGGGAAGAAGGTGCTTGTGGCCCATAAAGTGTATCGGTCAGTTCTGCCATCTTGCTAGGATCACTAACAGCTAATCCAGAAATTGAAAGACCTCAATCCCATAAAGAAGGGCAGAGAAGGTCCTTTGTCCTGTGCTGAGAACCTCCTAGACCCAGGAGACAAAGAGTTTTAACATCTGATTTAGCAGGGCCCATGCTGAGCAGAAACTGCTCTGAGTGAAGAACTACATCCTGAGGTATTACTTCTAAACTGATCCTTATCCTGAGTGTAACCTGCTGCTGCCCTAACACACACATAATCATGAGTACAGCTTGTGAGCTCCGTGTGGCAATTGCAACAAATTATTGAACTCAGCAGAGACAGAGCACCTGGGAGGGAAGGCTAGTGTGAGAAAAAGGTTAGAGTGGAGAAAAACCTGACCTCCGCCTCATCGAGATCAGTTTGGGGCTGATTTTTTCCACTCCTCCTGGGATCTGATGCCATCATTTCACACTTGCTTACCTCAAACTGCTGTGCCGGCAGAAGTAATGTCTCTAAAGAGTCTCCCCCTGTAATTTTTGAATCACCGCCTTCATTGACTTCTGGTACAGGGGAAAGTTCTGTTAACTGCTGAACCACAGATACTTTTTATTTTGTCCACTGTAGTTTTGTTATTGTCTTCATTTTCTAAAACCAGTCTTAATTTGATAATTAAAAAAATAAAGAAGAGAAATGCAGTGTCCTTTATTCTTCATCTCCCCACGGAGAAAAGAAGGTGACTGGAAAAGTAAGGGGAAGAAAGGATTTCCTTTGCTTTGAAGGAAAAGCACATCAGTCAGGAAGCAGATGCGTTCAGAAGTGGCCACAGCGCCTGCCCTTGCCTTGCCCCAGCCAGGCTGGTGGTTCAGCAAGTCAGGATATGATTAAAGCAAGTCAGAAATAAAAGAAAATAGATACAAAAGCTCAGCTTGAGTGCAGTAAAACATTCTGATGAAAATACATAAGCTCAAGCAGGAAAATGAAAGGAAATCAACAAGAATGGATGTTTATTTAATGTGGATTTATGGATTTCATTACCAAAAGAAATCGATTAATAATAACTAGCTTCTAAACAAAACCCGGTTCACACTAATAGCTGAAAACACACATGGTGAATGCTTCGGCAGTGATTTGACAGTGTTAGGCTTCATAAGGCTAGACCCTACATTCTTTGTTCTTCATTTTATCCAATATAAAAAGGGCACAATGAGTGAGGAATATAGTAAAAAATAAGATATTAAAAATGTAAATAGATACTGATGAATATAGGACATGATGCCTTTGTCAAAACTCACAGGACTAGATAGCACAAAAACGTAAACCCTAACATAAACTATGGACTTTGGTTACTAATAATGTATCAATATTGATTTATCAGTTGTAACAAGTGTACCACATTAATGCAAGCCATTAATAATAGAAGAAACGATGTAAGCTGGAGGGACACAGGAGAATTCTCTGTAATTTCTGCACAATTTTCCTATAACCACTGACCTAATGACTACCGTATTAATTGTTGGCTGAATTTATTTGTATCTCTATGTAGCCAAACATACTTGATATGCTTAGAGTAGGAATGAAGTAATGAGGTTTTAAAGTGCATCCAATTCAGCTCTATATGCTAAGGGAGCTTTACAATGACAGGTCAACATAAATGACAGGTCAAGCATGCAGAGGAGGCCTGCAATCCCTGACCGTTACCACCTTGACTTTACTAAGGTTGGTAATAATAAAAATAACATCTATTTAGCAACATCTCTCCTAGGAGCAGCTCCAGATCTTTCATTTCTCAGTTTGAATCCTATCATCTGCCTCTTTCCCTTCTTGTGAAGTGCGGTTTTTCATAGCATTTTGTTGTTGGGAGCCAGCGAATCAATTCCAACTCACAGCCAGCCCACGTGGTAGAGTAAAACTGCCCTATCCCATTTTCATAGCTATCTGCTCTTTTTGGAGGCCCCTAGCCAGGTCTTTCTCTGTAGTGCCACTGGATGGATTAGAACTGCCAAGAATATTACACTATTGTAAGCAGCCAATTTACAGCACAAACTGGGATATGGGGATAATAACAGAGAGGTGATTGTGTTATAGAGTGTTTGTGAAACATAGCCAAGAGTATATAGAGTGATTCAGCAGAGTAGCTGCTCAATAAGTCATACACACATAAGAAACTAGCTGCTGTTCAATCAATTCCAACTCACAGTGTACCCATGTATGACAGAGGAGAACTGGGCTCCACTGGGATTTTCAGTGGCTGATCTTTCCAATGTATATTGCCAGATAGCTTCTTAGATTTCTCCGGATGGACGTGAACCACCAACTTTTTGGTTAGCTGACAAGTGTGTTAATGATTTGCACCAGTCACTGATATTCTCTATTCATCTCTATCTATCTATCTATCTATCTATCTATCTATCTATCTATCATCTATTATCTATCTAATCAATATATACATAAATCTACAAAATACACGCACACTTATATGTATATATGCATGCATATATATGATCTATAACACTGACATTGACCCAATTCTGACTCATATAACAGGGTTTCCTAGGCTATTAATCTTATTAGACTGCCTCATCTATCTCTTGACACACTGCTGGTGGGTTTGTGCTGTAGACCTTGTGGTTAGCCCACACCACCACCAGGGCAGTGGTATGTGTGTATGTGTGTGTGACACATCTACTATGGTTGGCACTGCAATTATCATTTGATTACTATTCCTGGTACCTGTGGCAGTCTTGTGATTGTGTCTATAAGTTGTTTAGCGCAGTGTGGTGTAAGTTGGGAGTCAGTAGATCAAATCCTCCTCTCAGTTCTTCCCACTGCGCATTACATGGGGTTAATTGATCTCTCTGGGGTTCAGGCCCTCATCTCTGTGAGCAAGGCAACAAGAGTGAGCCTCTTTGGCCTTCTTGTTGTTGTTGTTAGGTAGCATCAAGTCATCTCCGGTCCATAACAACCCTGTACACCACAGAAAGAAGCCATGCATGCTCCTGCACATATGTTCCTCAGAGTTGTCCCTATGCCTGGACCCACGGATGCAGCTCGTGTCCCAATCCATCTCATTGAGGGCCTGCCTCCTTTTCACTGACCTTCCCCTTTACCAAGCCTGATGTCTTTCTCCAGGGACTGTCCTCTTCTGACAGTGTGCCCCAAGGATATGAGAAAATGTCTTGCCACCCTTGTCTCTAAGGAGCACTCTGGCTTGACTTCTTCCAATAAAGATAGACTTGTTCTTTTAGTAGCCTATGGTATTTCCAATATTCTCCAGCATCACAATTCAAATGCATCTATTCTCTATGGTTTTCCTTATTCAATATCCAACGTTCACATGCATATGAAACAATGGAAAATACCGTGGTTTGGGTTGGGCACACCGTAGTCCTCAAAGAAACATCCTTGCTCTTCAATACTCTGAAGAGGTCTTGTGCAGCACAATGCGATGCATCTTTTGATCTCTTGACTGCTGCTTCCGTGAGCATTGATTGTGGATCCAAGCAGGACAAAATCCCTGACCACTTCAACCTTTTCTGCATGTATCATGATGATACTTATTGGTCCAGCGGTGAGGATTTGGATCTTCCTTACGTTGAGTTGTAATCCATACTTCAGTTATAATTCTTGATCTTCAGCAGCAAGTGATTCAGTTCCTTCTCATTTTCAGCAAGCAAGGTTGTGTCATCTGCATACCATGGGTTAATAAGTCTTCCTCCAATCCTGATACTGCACTCTTGCGCATACCATCCAGCTTCTCGGGTGGTTTGCTCAGCAACGAGATTGAATTAGTGCGGTGAGAGGATACAATCCTGTTATACACTTTTCCTGATTTTAAGCCATGCAGCATTCCCTTGTTCTATTTGGACAACTGCCTGTTGATCCATGTACAAGTTCCTCATGAGCACAATGAAGTATTCTGGAATTACTACTCTTCTCAAGGTTAGCCACAGTGTATAATGGTTCACACAATTGAATGTCTTTGCATAGTCAATGAAACACAAGTAAACATCGTTCTGGTATTCTGTTCTTTCAGCCAAGATCCTTCTGAAATCAACAATGACATCCCTTGTTCCAAGGCCTCTACTGAATCCCATCCTGCCAGAACTTCTGGCAGTTTCCTGTCAATTGCCCCTCTTAAGGGCTGCAATTCTACAGTGCTTGGCAACAGGTCCCCTCAGGTGAGTTTGGCTCCCAGGACAGACAGAACTTTGTTTCCTACAACTCCCTCCTTTAAATCCCTAGACTGTCCTCAGCCTCAAGTACCAGTTAGCAAGGCCGTGTCACTGCTGCCTTCCCAAACTAAACCCAAGGCACAGAGTCAAATCTCAGGTGGTAACCTTTACAGGAGTGTCTTTCCCTTGCAGAGTGGCTGAAGGTTTCCAATGGCTGACTTTGTGGTTAGCAGTCAGTCCAATGCTTTCTCACTAGCACCACCCGGGCTCCTTCTGTGACATCTGAGAGGGTGCAAAGTACCGGACAGCCAATTTACTTTGATGACCATACAGCCTCATGCATTTTGTGACCATGAAGCGGATTGGGAAGTTGTAGAGGGAAACAGAAACAATGTCAATGAGCTCCAGAGGTGATGCATCACATGCTTTTTCTTGGCAGTCACTGTGGGAGAAACACCTCTCAAGTTCATCAACCTGGTGACACTGCTCAGTTCACCCATCCTGCCGACCTGCATAGCACAGGACTGGTGACCTCAATTACAGAGGCAGGGGCATGGCTGCCCAGAATAATAGTGTGTCACAGCTGGAAGAGCCCTTGTCTAGTCCAAACATTCGTTTTTACACATGAGCAAACTGGAGCTCAGAGAGGCCAAAGGACTGGTCAAAGGTCACAGAATGAGTTAGTGGGAGAGCTTGGTCTAGAAACGACACCTGGAGACCTGGCGTGAAGTCCTCGGCTTCTACCACCAGTCCCCCAGCATCACTGTCAGCGTGGGCGATCTCTGGCAACAAAGATGACCTAAAAGCAAGTACAAATGGGATGCATTCTCAGGATCATGCGGGCCATCAGTTCTCAAAACCAGTCCTTAGAAGACTTTGGGAGGCAGAACTAATTCCAACTCTTAGACAGCAAAGCTTTTTTCCTTCAAGATATATGTTATTCCATCCTAGATATAATTATTCTGGAGCGGGTAGCCACTGGACAGGAACCTGTAAGAAGTAAGGATCGGTTGAATGGCTTGGGAATGAGTCTGAGGTTCCTGATGTGCTTCTGCAGCAGAGAAGTCCAGCATATACTGCATCATACTCACCGCAGGGGGAGTAGTTTTTACGCAAGTAACACTTCCTCTATGTTTGTTTGCCAACAATTCCCTCCCAATGACCTCAACCTAAGGATTTTTGTAAGCACAGCTGTGCCCATTTTTTTTGCAAGCTGCTGTAAAAAAATTAGCATAGCACAGTACTTTTACAAATATACCTGGGCATGGGCGTGGCAACTAAACAGAAGGAAGTGCATGTTTGAGTATATGAGAGAAAAGGTAAATGGTATATGGGAGAAAGATAGGTAGAGTGAAAAGTATGTTCTTATTGATACCATTATTCCTATTTCAGTACTGATATCGTATATTATGATTTCAATATTCTATCTCTTTTCCATTCTTTAAATAAGTGGTGTATAAGATGATTTAGGCTCTCTAACCCTGAGAAATGGCACTGTTTTGAAATGTTATACTCTTGTGTTTTGGTACCAGAGCTAGTACCTTCACTCAGGAAGAAACTGCTCCCACTGTTTCTCACCATTAGCGAGATCTTGTTCTGGTTGATCAAAGGCCCACAGCACAGCTCTAAGGAGTGAGGGCAGGATGCAGACTGGGGGTTTCTTACAGGCACTCCCCTGTTGCAGAAAGCTCACATCCTCTTGCTGCCCACACCTCATCTCTCTATCACTAGATGGGGGACCAGGTGGCTGAATTCTAGTCAATGAACTACGGGGGTGCATATCCTGAAGCACTCCCAAAGCTGGCACTTCACAACATTTGTGCAAACTTTCAGCTCTATCTTTCCTTGTCACAGAGCCGTGATGGTCTAATGGGTTATGGGTTGGGTAACTAACTGCAAAATCAGCAGTTTGAAACCACCAGCCACTCCTTGGGAGATGGATGAGCCTTCTTACTCACATAAAGAGTAACAGTCTAAAACCCACAGGGACAGTTCTAGTCAGTCCTATAGGTGAGCCTGTAGGGTCATTAGGACCTGTAGTCATCGTGAGTTGGAATCAACTCAATAG
Source organism: Echinops telfairi (assembly GCF_000313985.2). NCBI lineage: Eukaryota > Metazoa > Chordata > Mammalia > Afrosoricida > Tenrecidae > Echinops > Echinops telfairi. The sequence continues at coordinate 45,727,096 of NW_022104341.1, forward strand.
CAGTGAGTTTTTGTTTTTAGTTTTCTTGACACGGCACCCTGGCAGGCTATAAGATAGAAGGTCATCTGATCCTGAAAGAGTGCAAAACAAAGCCTTGTTGTATGAAATGATTAACATTTGGGGCTCCTTTCTTTCTGTATTTTTCTTAATACTTTTATTGGGGGCTCTTACATTTCTTATCACAATCCATACATTCATCCGGTGTGTCAAGCACATTTGCACATATGCTGCCATCAACATTTTCAAAGCATTCTCTTCCCACTTGAGCCCCTGACATCAGCTACCTGTTTCTTTCCCCTCCCTCCCCCACCTGCTCTCCCTCAGGAACCTCATATTTTACATCATCCTCTGTCACCCCTCACCAACTTTTCTGTTGTTTGTACCCCAGGGAGGAGGTTATAGTTGATCCTTGTGATCAATTTCCCCTTTCTCCCAACAACCTCCCCTAATGCTCTTTTCTCTCTACTCTCATTGTTGGCCCTGAGGGATTTATCTATCCTTGATTCCTTGTGTTACAGACTCTTATCTGTAGCAGTGTGCATGTTCTGGTCTAATCCTATTTCTAAGGTAGAATTGAGGTCATGTTAGTGAGGGGAAAGAAGCACTAAAGAACTAGAGGAAAGTTGTGTGTTTCATCGGTGCTATAATGTACCCTGACTGGCTCATCTCTTCCCCTCTGTGAGGGGATGTCCAATTGTCGACAGATTGGCATTGGGTCTCCACTCCATGCTTCCCTCTCCCCCATTCACATTGGGTATGATTTTGTTCTGAGTCTTTGATGTCTGATACCTGATCCCATTGATACCTCATGATAACACAGGCTGGTGTGCTTCTTTCATGTGGGCCTTGTTGCTTCTCAGCTAGCTGGCCACTTGTTTATCTTCAAGCCTTTAAGACTCCAGATATTATATCTATTGATAGCCAGGCACCATCAGCTTTCTTGACCACATTTGCTTATGCACCCATTTTGTTTTCAGCAATCGTGTTGGAAAGGTGTGCATCACAGAATGCCAGATTGTTAGAACAAAGTATTCTTGTGTTAAAGGAGTACTTGAGTTGAGGCCCAATGTCCATCTGCAACCATAATTTTTTTTTGGGGGGGTGCACCATTCCTGGAAGTACTGCAATACCAGGTAGATGCATGGAGTGGATGGAGCAAGATCCTATTCCATCTCACTGCTCCAAAAATCCATTTAATATGTTGTCCTCAGATAGAGGACATATCAGATATTAAATTGATAAGAACAGATATTACACTTGATCTTAGCCAAAAGGCTGAGAAACAATGCAACCTGAATTCTTAGCATATAACATTAACCCCTAAAAGACATATTCCAACTTGATCTTTCAGGTTTTTTCTCTAAACTGACTGAACACAGATAAGCCCAATGTCTAATGTGAAATGATCTATGCAATTAACTATTGTTTGTCTCAAAGGCAACTTTAGAAACCAGTTCTCGAAAGACTCCAGGTTCAAAAGCATATCTCAGAACAGTGAGTTGAGTGGATCCCTCACGCTTCATGGGCCTAAAAATCTACATTCCAGAGGAATGGAACTCTGTAGTTAATTATCTTTCATAACACTTTTAAGATAAATTTTTTAAGTGAATTCTCTGTTTCAGATGTTTTTGAACTATATTTTTTCATGCTTCTATGGCTTTTTAATGACCATGATATAGTTTAAACCTCAACAATCCACCATCTTAAATTATTTCAAAAGCTAAATTTCTCCTTATTTCCTGCTATATTGGAATGTAAAATAATAATTAAAAAGCTACATAATATAGCTTTTAGGCCAATATTATTTATATTATCATCATTCTAAGTGTATAAAATACATTCATCCTAAATTTCAGTTAATGCCTCCGTATTAAAAAAAAGTAAATCCATGAATTTTGGATCTAGTTACATTTTGTTTTCAAAGTTAATGTGCTGCCAATAAATTATATTTATGAATTTAAATGGTTACCCATGAAGATTAGAACCACAGATGAGTAAATAAAAATGTGTTGCACTTTAAAAACACATGTTTCATAAGATTAATACTTCACAAGAGAAAATTAGATTCGACTAACATAGTCAAGCTTCTAATTTATCTCTGATGATTAAGGTTGTGTGTCAACTTGGCTGGGACAATATTCTCAGTGGTTTGGTAGTTAGCTGTAATCATCCCCCATGATGAGATAATGTATAATGAAGTTACTTTCAAGATGAGATCTACTATCTGGAATCAATCAATTGAAAAAAAATTTCTTTAGAGGTGTGGCCTGCTTTCTATATCTATGGACTCTCTGGCAAAGCTCCCTAACTTTTTTGCTGGAACTGGACGCTATGTCTGGCTAGTCCTCTGGCCCCTGATTCCTTGAATTTGTGCCAATGGCATGGTGTATTGTCTGCTGGTCCTGGGAGTCATAGGCAGGCCTGGCCTGCTATCTTACCAGCTGACTTGGTATTCATTTACCTGTGCAGCCAGTAGACTGATGCCTGACCCTGTTCCTTATGGTGTTTATTCACCACCTGCAACCATGGGAACGAGGAAAATTTCCAGCCTGGCATCTGACCCATGGACTTGAAACCTTTTAGCCTATACAACTTCATGAGCAATGTCCTTGAGATATAGATGTCTCTGCCAAATGTGTTACATATATAAGCTTCATTGGTTTTACTTCTCTAGAGAGCCCAGCCCAAGACAATATATCTTTAACTTAAGTTTATGATCTAACAGAATGCTCACCTACCCAATAGAGATACTCACCAAATCCACTGCTGTCCAGCAGATTCGGACTCACAGAACCCTCTCCAGTGAAGCAGCACTGCTTCACGGGCTTCCCCAAACTGTGCATCTCAACAAACCATGTGCACCTGTCGATCCTTATGTAAATAGCACAGTATCATTAAATTTAGGTATAAAAGCACAGATACAATCATTTAACACTGTTAGGTATGGTCATTTAAAATGCTAAAACAATAAGTAACTGAAACTTGTTACCATCTACAAACCAGTTTGGATTACTCTACAAAAACTCTCCCAAGGCAATTCGGGTGAATGCATTTTTCTTCCTTGACTTTTCCAAGCACAACTTTGTACTATCTTGCTCAATAAAGTGAGCAACAAAGTAACAGTTCAACTCGATTACTTGGAAACATTGTTTCACACTCATTTCATTCTACTGAGAGGTAATTACTTGCTCTTAATGCAAAGTGCTAAAGATAGCATTAAATTCTGTAGAATTATGTTGATTCGAAATCAGACTTTCCCAATTCTTCTCTTAAAATCCTATTCTATACCTACTTTGTCAAATTCAAAAGTCAACTTGATTTTTCTGAGAAAAAAGAAAAACACACCCAAACACTTCTCACTTAAAAGAAAATAATTGGTCCCAAAGTTGGTGGAGAAAACAGATGATTTGTCTTGGGAAAGAGGCTAGCAAAGAATAACGAAGTGGAGGGGAAGTATATACTTTCAATAACACACCAGAATTGTGGATTGATGCTTTTACTCTTTTTTTTAATGTCCAAAATCACCCAAAGACTCAAACCCAGTGCCATGGAGTTGATTCGAACTCATAAGCCATGCACTCATAAGCCAGTCCTAACTTACAGACACCCTGTCCGTGGTTTCTTGATGGGGGCTGACAGCCTCACCTTTCTCCTCCAAGGCAGCTCGTGGGTGTGAAATGCTGAACTGCCTTTCAGTGAGTAGCCCAAGGCTCACCTGAGAGGCCTCCCAGGGGTCTTTGTCCAGTGCAACGAAAATACAAACTTTTGTTAAGGCCATGAACTAACGCCACCACCATGAAGCCACAAGCATGGACGGATCATGTTGTTTTATCTGAGTCTATATGGAAACTAACTTGCTCAAACTCAAATTTCTGTACATTAAAAACACATCTTTGTATTAACGATATTTATGGTAAAATGAAGCTGGATTTTTCTGAACCTCATTCTTGGAATCAATAAAGAACAACAATACAAGGCTATTTTTTTCCCCCGTGAATACCTAAATGACTTCACAACCATTATTCCACTCGGAGGAAAATTATTCTTCTATCACAGCGTGGGGGAGAGAATGCATGGCTTCTATTAAGACTAATGGAGTTTGGGATGCAAAGTTTAGCTGTCAGGAACGAAGTTATTTGCCACAAGCCTGGAGAACAGGAGGGAAATTTACCAATTCGGTTCATTGTAAAAGCTGGGTAGGGGCTTGTTTTATTCTCTCTGCAGCAGGAGCAGGTAAAACACAGGCTCATTATGTATTCCTGACAAAAGTAAATGAAATGCTTTCCTTAAATTAAAGGATGGCAAATAGAATACTATAGGCTCAAGTATATGGAGTTGTGCATACACAGCCCTTTTTTCCTCAACACAAAAAATTATGGTCTACGGAGTGCAGAAAGCATCACTCATGGAAAACAGGAAACAGGCGGAATGCTTCATGACCTGGGGCCACCTCTAGAGAGCGGGAAGAAAGAACAGTTCACTTCTTTCATTTCCAAAATTCTGCTCCTCGTCTAATCAAAACACCATTTTGACATTGTTTTAGTCTGGGTACTTTAGAGAAACAAATTCACAGCAACTCATGTATAAGAGAGAGTTTTAAGTAAAGATAATGTGTGCATCAAGAAAACATCCCAACCCAATGCTGCCCAAGTCCAAAGTCCAACATTAACCCATTAACCCATATGTCCAATACCAATCCACAAAGTCCTCCTTCATCTCACAAAACAGAGGCAATGATGCCAACCGCAGGAGGAAAGCTGAATCAGTGAATGTATAAGCATCTCAGCATTGGCAGGGTCTCCACACGGCTGCTCCAGCATCCAGGGCTGCATCGGGGTAGGTCCATGTGGCTTCTCCTTAGGGATGTCTTGCAGGAAGTGAGTCTTGCAAGCTGAAGCAGAGAACTGTTAAGGCAGCTGCACCCTGGTATGACCATCAGAAACCAAGAGACCTGAGAACTCGAAAGGTGAGGCTCACTGAGCCATTTATCCTTCCACCCTTCAATTAATCCCACATGTGTTTATCAGCCAGGTTGGCACAATAAACTAACCCAGACATCAATGTTTCCATCTCTCATTTTTCTCCCACAAAAATCATGTCAGACATCACAAATCTAGTTTACTGGAAATCATTGTTGTGTGCCTAGGGAATGGGCTCAGCTTTAACCCTGGGCACCTTAATGCAAATGTAGGTGAATCTTTGCCTCTTAGCGTGTCCACAAGAGACCCACGGTCAGCAAGGAGGGTTTCACAGAAGCAAAAATAAAGTCCTGCTGGGCAGCCCTTGCTTTGATGGGGGAGAGCCCCCAACCCAGGACTCGGGCATTGCCCTGGGTCTGGACAGGCCCCGTGGAATCCGGCCCAAGAAACACCTCCCAGAGGGCCCAAGCTGTCAAATGTCCCATTGGCCACTGTGTCACCTTCTGTCTTCGGTTTCCGGGGCTTTTACATTCAGAAAGATGGTTTTAAAAGACCCTTTGTCTGCTTGGTGTTACTTGCTAAGCTCCACATGTAAGGGACACAGTTTCCCTCCCTCAGGTCCTCAAACAAATTCTGAGAAAGAACAGGTGGTGAAGAGAAGAAACAAGGAGTGGTTCCTACAGATGAGAAACATAATCAGGCTGGAAACTAAAGCCACCCATTCTTTACCTTAACGAGAGCCTCGAAGCCTGTCCTTTAATGGGTGAAGCAGCTTTCTACAGAATGCGCTGCCTTACTTAACAAGTGGAATTCATCTGAAAGAATCGTTTTTCAGATTGCAATCCATTGATAGATCCATTCATTTGCTTATCAAATACCCACTATATACCATGTTCTGTTTAAAGTACTGGGAACAAAACAGAAAATCTGTGCCTTCATGGGGTTTCTATTTGTGTGTGTGTGTGTGTGTGTGTGTGTGTGTGTGTGTGTGTGTGTGTGTTTGAGAGAGAAACAGAGAGAGACACAGACTGGCAGAGACAGATTATTAATAGAGTAAATAATCAGGAGAATAGGGAAAAGGAATGGGTTAGGGATAATCTAATTTATTCTCTGTACCTTAATGTTTCCCCCCTGCTCATTTACCCCAGAACTATGATTAAACAAATGTTCTCTTTTTCACACCCTATCAAATCATTTCTTAGTTCTAGATCATCTGGATCTATAAACTATTAGCTGTGGAAGTTATGCAATAGCTATTGATTTCTCTCTTTTAACACATGAACACAATTGCGGTGGAATTCTTGCGAGTGTTCTCTGACAGAACCAGGACACGTTTACCCCTAGATTTCTGGCTTTGTCTATCAGGGCTAGTACTTCCGCGTGCCTACCAGGATGAAAACTGATGCCTTGGGCAGCCTTAAGGTAAGAGAGGCAACACCAGGGATACACAGTTCTCCCCTCTTTTGATCTGCCTCCTCCTCTAGCCATGCGCTCATCAGCACATGGCCACTAAATAAATTACCTGCTGCATACCCACATTTCTCATGTACCTTACACACCAGCCAACCCACATCTTATATCTGTTATAGAATTCAATGTTCACACATTGCTGTACTCTAAAGGAACCATGCACCATTTGAAATGTGTACTAACTGAATGCTGGTTACTTACACTCTCTGATTTTATGTCATTTTCCTAAATTAGACGCCATATCTTGTCATAATACCAAGTTAAAAGCATGAATTGAGGCACTGAATAAAGAAAAAAAATTCAGTTGAACTCTCACATTACTGTAGCTCTATTTGTTGATATAGATAATTGGATAGCCTTCTCACAGCTGTTATAAAAGGCTATTACATTGGGTGAGCTCACGATACCTTTCAAAAGACTTTGGAAATTTTGACTTCAAAGTCAGTGCGGCTGGGTATCTATCACCTAGCAGGGCATGGAAGGCTGTTTAGAGAAGTGAGTTCTCTCATCAGGGACATGCCTTGGCACTTTAACTTTCAATTTCCCTTTTGTTTCTTAATTCTTATATGACCTCAAGCAGAACCTAGGCAGCCAAAGAACCTAGAGTATTTTCCATTTGATCACCGACTAGCTGACCAACCTTTGATCATGGAGGAGCGAACAATGCATGTTGCTTTGGGGCTGTCATAGCAGCTCAATGTCATGGTTTGAACTATGGACTCTGGTGGTTTGAATCACACACCCACCACTGAACTGCCTTGAAAATGAGTCAGATTTCTTAGCCTCTCTTTACCGCAGTTTCCTCATCTGTAAATGAGAAGAACAGCCTGTATCAGAGGCTGTTGTGAGAACAAATAAACAAATACTTCTACTATGCTCAAATCTGTCTTGGAAGAGTGCTCCTTAGAAGCAAGGGTTATCTAGCCTTCATCCCATCCCCATTGGACATATTGTCAGGAGAGAGCAGTCCCTGGGGAGGGACATTGAGATAGTTAGTTTATTGTGCCAGCCTGGCCGATAAACACAAGTGGGATTAATTGAAGGGTGGAGAGAAAAATGACTCCGTGAGCCTCACCTTTCTTGTCTCTCGCTCTTTGATCATCGGACCAGTGTGCGGCTGCCTTGCTTGTTCTGTGCCTCAATTTACAGGCTACACTACCTGTGGGATGCCTAGCCTGTGGACTGTGTCGCTGTAAGGTGACACAGTCCCTTTAAGACCACACGATTGAAATTTACATCTCTTGAGCTGGGGACTGACAGTTGGTGACCTGCCTTGCTGTTTGCTGCTGTGCTGAGATAGCCTAGCTCTCTCTACAGAGGACGGCGCGGTGGCCCTCAAGACTTGAAGGACTGCCAGTGTCTCACAACTCTCTCCCATGGGAGTGAGTTGCACTGAGCCATTTGTACTGCTTTATAATTTAACTGTTCATTTCTTGTATTATATATTTATCTGTATATGATTTAACAGTTCACTTCTCGTTATATATCTAATTATCTTTATAAATAAATATATTAAATTATCAGGAATTTGGTTTTGCCTCTCTAGAGAACCCTGTCTAACACAGACATCATGCCGGGTAAAGTAGGGGGTCAGTGACAAAGAGGAAGGCCCTCAGTGAGATGGATGACACCATGGCTGCAACAATGGGATTGGCCACAGGAACAGTAGTGAAGATGGCGCAGGGCCAAGCAGCATTTCATTCGGTTGTGCACGGGTCACTGTGGGTCAGAACCCCACAACGGCATCTAACAGCAGCAACAACAAAATTCCTAGGGAATCCCTGAGTGGTGCAAATGGTTAAGCAATTGGCTGCTAATTGAAAGGTTTGGGGTTCCAGACCACCCAAATGTGGCTGGAAGGAATTCTGAAAAAGCAGCCACTGGAAGCTCTATGGAGCACATCCCACTGACAAACACAGGGCCACTCTGGGTTAGAATTGACAAGAAGGTAATTGTTTCAACTGTTTTTTGGTTTTGCTTTCTCTTCCTGGTTGATATACTTAGAGCAATGACAGGCAAATTAGTTTCTCATAAAAGTTAGCTGTGGCTAGTAGGGCGCAGAGTTGTCTCATGATGATAACGGGACAGCCCAGTCACTCTGAGAGTGACTCGTGTATTAGGTCCCACAATTATGTTTGGGAGAAGTAAGGACGTTGCTTTTAACAGAATTTAGGGTGGTTTAAATGAGAAGAACAGATCCTTTGACAGGGGTCTTCAGATTGCTATGTTTCTGAAACAAATCCAGTGCAAAGCGGCTGCAAGTTAAATTCTCTCTAGACCTGGGCATGCATTTCGGTGGCTGTGGGGGAAGATGGCCAGACTAATTCTTCCAGACACATCATATCACGTTTCACAGAGACCTTATGGAATATCTCATCCATTTCTAGGCCAAGAGTTGAAGCTGCTCTGATTGATGACGAGAGAGAGTAGGATCCAAGAGAAAAAGCAATTAAAAATTAAGAGTCCAAAGGGATCTCAGTAGGCAGTACCAAGGTGAGAGCCTGCCAAAACCCAGAAGATGAACTGCAGTGCTGAGCATTCAGGAGGATAGAGCTAGGCATGTTCTATGCACCACTGGGCTTCCAATGCCCAGCTCAATGCCTGGTTCATAAAAGGCTTAATAAACACCTCCAAGTGACAAAATGAATAAATTCAGAAATAAATTATAATAACAAAATGAATGAATGCAGAAATGTTAATAAGTATTCCTCCAGAGGCTCTCAAATACTGGTGTCAGGAATATAAACTGCTCCAATTATTTTGGAGAGTAATGGTTGTACCTTGAATAGTAAATGACTATCCTTACTAGTATCAGTCAGGGTTCTCCCGAGAGAGATCTATCTATCTATCTATCATCTATCTATCTATCTATCTATCTATCTATCTATCTATCTATCTGTCATCTGCTGGCATAGGTAGAGATTGATATATGTACATGTATGTGAGGTAGAGCACATGTTAGCCCTTTTGGTGTAACAGTTTTAAAGCACTCAACTGCTAACCAATATATTGGTGGTTTGACCTCATCTATTTCCCTTTAGTAGGGTCTGTAGAAGAAAAGATGTGGCAGCCTGCTCCCATGAAGACTCTCAGCCAAGCAAGCACACGATCGAGTTAGCATGATCGTCAGCACCCCTAAGAGATAGAGTAGAACTGTCCCAGAGGACTTCCAAAGTGGTCAACATTCACGGAAGCAGACTGCCACATCTTTTTCTCAGGAATGGCTGGTGACAAAAGCATCACCACTTTGGCCAGTAGCTCAGTGTGAATCTTTTGGGCCTCCCAGGAACCTTGTGCATCACCCAGGGGGTCCAAGTTAAGAAGAAAAACTGTTTTTAAAAGATGCCTACTGCTTGCTAAAACAGGGGCTGATGTCCAAACCGCTCTTATATTACTTAAAAGAGAAAGGAAATTTGGAGGTGGAGGAAACTCTTCGACCCCATACACATGAGGGGAAAAAAAAGGAAAGTATGTGTGAGAAAACAAGAGAAGTGCTATCCACTAGCAGTGAAGGACCAGTGCAAAAAATATGTGAATACTTCCTCCAGAATCTTGTCGCCAGGCCGCTCCATCCTTGCATCTCACTCCTGCAGGAACCAGCACTCCTGCCTCCTGGCTCGGCTCTTCACTTCCCATCTGGTATTCTCCGGAATGCTCATGTCACCCCTCTCTCCTCCAGAGGCGCTCTGAACGTGCGCCTGCCAACTCTCCGAGTTTCCTGGGCTTCTGTAACCAACTGCGACAACACACTTGGTGGTTTTAAATGACAGATATTCATTGTCTCGCAGTTTAGAGGTCAGAAGTCTGAAATCGGGGTGTTGGCCTTTTCCTAGTTTCTGAGGGCCTCAGGAGTTCTTTGACCTGTGGCAGCATCACTCCGGTCTCTGCCCGTCTCCTCTTTTCTGGCACTTTCTATCTTCTAATACTATTTTCCATTGGATTGAGGACCCACCAGATCATCTAAGATGATCTCATCTCAAAATGTATAGCTTAATTACACATGCAAGGACTTTGTTTCCACAGAAGGTCACCTATATGTCTTTTGGGGGACCCCATTCAATTCATCAGAGCAAGAGAGGCAAGCAGCAGGTTCTCACATTTCAGACTTTGGTCCTCAAGCAGAGCTCTGTGCATTATTACCTCACGCAGAAGAAGTGCATGATGACAGTGCTTATGACCGTGATGATAAGGCGACCTCTCTGGCATGGGGAAGTGGTTGCTCCCAGGATGGACTATGTCAATTAATCACGGACTGCTGACCACAGGCCTGGAGTTCAAAGGAGCCATGTGAAGGGCTAGAGAAAGTTGACACGAGCTACTTCCATCAAGACTTGCAGCCTTAGAAACTCACGTGGGATCTTGTGAGTCAGAATTGCCTGGATGGCAAAGGTTAGGGTTTTGGACGAGGCTGCCTATTAATGTTCCTAATTGCTCCCTGCTGTATATGCATGTGGACAGCAAAGTACAATGCTGGATATGTAAGAAGATGCAAAGGTACTATTTCACAGGCCTATCTGAACAAGACATTACAAAGTGTGTGACTCATGATCCAAGCTCAAAAAGTTATCAATCCTGATAGCTGGTCACCACAACCGTATTTACATCTTCTCTCCAACTTTTGCTTAACAAGAGCTGGGTACAGTAAGGACAGTAACTGTTACTTTTGTGAGGCTCCAAACTGAAGTGTCACTGGAAAAATACAGGGATTACTAAGGTACATCGGCCCAATGTAAACCATTTGGGCTTCACTTGTATTGGGAGATCAAAGAGGTGGAAGAAAAGTGGAGCATCATGGATGCCGACGTAACTAGGTTGACATGGAAGAAGAGACATGAGAGGGGTTTGCATTCTCTCACTGCCGTGTGAATGCCATTGTACATCATTGTCACTATAGGTGAGTAGTACTTGGAAGAGAAACAGGTAAAATCTCATTCTAGTTCTGGGCTGTGGGGCAAATAGGGTTCCCCAATAAGATGAGTTCAAACCTTAGAATGTTTGAACTTGCCCTTGTTTGGAATTTCGTTAAAATGAGGTCATCCTAAATTAGGTCGGGTTCTGTTCTCATCTGAGTGGTGTCTTTACCAAAGAGGGGAAAGATATAGGGAAGCACAGGGAGCAGAAGCTTGTCTGTGAAGATGCACTGACAAATGATGGCGCACCAAGAAATGCCCGGGGGCTCCCAGACCTGGAAGAGACAAGGAAGGCTCTTCCTCTAGAACAAAGGGAATTGCCCTGCTGATGTCCTGGATTCAGAACTTGTAGCCTGCAGAACCTAGAGACAACACATTTCTGTTCTGCTAACCTGTCCAGTCATGGTCTCTTGTTCTGGGAGCCCCACAAAATCAGTTTACCATTTAACCTGGGTAAGCTGCCATCCATTGTGGGCATTTCAGTTTTATCCTTCTTAGGGAACATAACCCCCTCATTTCCATGGCTCCTTTCAGTTCATCTATGCTTTGTATATGCTTAACAGCCCATCAGAAAAGTGCACACACATCTATGTGTGTACATGTGGGTGCATATGTAGATTGGTGTATATAACAGCTAATATTGATTATTAATTTTTTTGTGTACCAGGCACCACGATAGTACTCCAATACATCAGTTTTACCTCTCAGGCATATGTCCATTATGCATTTCATAGGTCATATGAAGCCTTCAGGGCCTAAACATGATCATAACAACAACTAGAATTGCTTGAGCACTTGTTTAATGCCAGGTATTACATGAATGTGTCTGATCCATTATCTAAATTCAGGACATTGTCCTCTTGAACATTAGGCCACCCTTCCCGTCACATCTTATATACCTTACCGCTTGAACTGTGAAGCTGGGATGGTGCTCAGTCATGACAGTTTTCATGTAAGACTCATAATTAAAACGTTAATTTTGTGAGGTTCCAAACGCAAGTGTGCAGTGAAATTGGCCATATCTAACTAAGCTCCTACCCCTCAATGTAATCAGCTGTAGGTACCAGTCTTGTGATTTCTGAGTTGTACGTGCATTTTCTTATTTAATTACCCCAATTAACCAGTGTCTCATTGGCACATGTAATTAAGAGCTTGGCTGCAGATGGGAACGTTGGTGGTTTGAACTCACCGAGCAGCTCTGCCGGGAAAGAGGACTCCAGGGGAGAAAGAGGTAGCATTCTGCTCTGCGAAGATTACGACTAGGAGACCTCTCTAGGGCAGGTCGACAGTGTGACACAGGTTGCTGAGCGACAAAAGGACTCCATTGCACCTAATCAAAACAACACTCTGCGCGGTAGGTACCATTTAATAGAACAGAAAATGAGACCTGACAAAGTTACTAAAGTGCAAAGTCATGATCCAAACTTGGAAAGACTTACATCAAGAATGTAAGGCCAGGCCTGAGGGTAGCAACCGTGTCCTTATTTGTCTTTGTCACTCTGATGCCTTACACAGTGCCTGGGACACGGTGGCTGATCAGGACACATCTGTGGGATGGGGGAAGGTCTAATTCAAAATCCCTCACCCTCCACTCCTGGTTCTGTAACTCAAACCACACCCATCCCCAAATCCAAGCTATGTGCCATTGAGTCCATGCTGACTCATAGCCACCCCCACACCCCTGTGGGTTTCCTAGACTATAACTCTTTACAGGAGTAGAAAGCTCCATCTTTCTCCCTCAGAGCAGCTGGTGTTTTCGAATTGCCAACCATTCATATCGCAGCCCAATGTGGAACCACTATGCTACCAGCACCCTAGCCCCGCACCATGGAATTGACCCCACGCCCAGTCCCATGCAATTGACTGCACCTCACAATGACTGTACAATACAGAGTGGGATTGCCCCACGGGGAAGGTTGCAATCTCTAGAGCAGCAGACTGCCACTGCTTTCTCGCATGGAGTAGTCTTCCTCTAGTCTAGAGAGCTGCTCAGTGAGTTTAAACTGCCACCTTCCTGTGCAGACTGGTGGGTTAGAACCAGCCTTCCGATGAGTAGCGGAGTGCTTAACCACCAGGGTCTTCTCTTATGGTATGCTGGCCAATTAATCTACCCACTCAGGGATGGTGGAACCGGAGACTAGTGAGGATAGGTGGATTAGCACAATCTTTTCCATTTCCACCTCTCAAAACCCAGCTCAAATGAATCCCATGATTTGTTGATCGTGGGGCCCCCTAGGGAAGGAAGAATGACAGGGCCAGACTCTCTTTGTGTCGGGGCTATCGGAAGGAGTTAGCCTGTTCAGTGGTTTTGATGCCCACTGATGTTTGGTCTTGATTTTGCTTTGGAAAAGTTTGCTAGTTGATCAGTTGTGTGAGTGCCCGTCTCTTGCAGGAGGCATGATACGTTTTCTTCATGCCTCTGCCTTTAACCACAAATAATGTTGTTTCACTTTCTGATCACCAGAACTGGCTCGCTGTTAATGCGTTTTCCAGACTTAACAGAAGAGAAATGGAAAAGGAGGCGGCGGGAGTGTCCCACAGGCACTCAACCTGATGATGCTAATGCGGAGTAGAGCAATCCATCCCATTAGCATTGACAGAGTGTCCCTGAGACAAAGTGGATGCTACTCTGAAGCCATAAGCTCAAGGTGCTGCCACCCCCAGAACACCAGTGTGCCAAGGGTCTCCTGGAGGGAGGCTTTGCTGCAAATCAAAAGACGAGCTCTTAGTACTCCAAGAGGGTTTATTGTTTGGTAAATATTTCATCAAGAACATTAGCTTCGGAATTTGGATGCTTAAGTAATGCAGATAATTAAATGCAAATAATTAAAAATTAATAATGTTTGAAATGCTAAGCATAATTAAGCAGGCAATATATCCATAATAAAAGAGGTCCACTCATCCTGAATATCTGCTCACCACCCTCAGAACTATGTCACAGAGAAATGGCCTGCAACAATCCCTGTCTCTTTCCAGGGATTCAACCCCCTCACTCAAGCACGGTGAGAAGCATTATCAGCAGCTAGCTCCCGGCAGGAACTACTGAAGTACAGCTATATTTACAAATGAACTACACAGGGCTGTTACTGGTATGCATGTGTACAGGGCGTGGGGGGGTTCTGTAAATGTATTTCTAAAAATCACACTTCCCATCAGAAGGAGCTAGAAACAGAATAGAGATGAATCCACATTTGTTTAGGGAATTATGCAATGGAAATCAGCTCTCTGGAGAGTTGATCCATTTGTTCTCTTCTCTCGCTCTTGTTCTCTCATCTTCAATCATTTCTCCTTTCCTCCCCAGTAGCTACTTCTCTTTCGTCTAAAAATAATACGCTCGAGCGTTCCTCGTCTTACAAAGAGAGTTCTCTGCACGGCTTCCTGTAAAAGCAGCCCTCCTCTCTCCATTCTTTCCCCATCAAAATTCTGGAAGGAGCGGAGCACGTCACCTCCCTCACTCTCTGCAGTCTCCTCTGTCCAGGCTGGCAGCCTGCCCCTGCCCTCACCACCCTGCAGACACTGCCAATGCCGCCCCATCCAGGAGACCCAATGATCCCGTGGGACCTCTCGGCAGCATCTTATTCTTTCTACTGTTGAAATTCTCTCCTCCTTTGGTTTCAGCTGCAACATATTTCCTGTTATTCCCTCTTCCCCTCTGATGTCCACTTCTTAGATCCTGGCCTGTCCTTAAACATCAACTTTCATTTTAAACTCCTGTCTTCGCCCTGTACCAGACTGCAAACTGAAACCCAACAGAGAAAAGAGAGGAAGCACGTGGGAAATGGGTGGGAGTTGTGGGTGTTAAGTAATCAAGGAGTGAGGGAGCCTGGGGCACGTGGAGATTGCACACCAGGACCCAGAAAGAACTCACACTGGAATACAGTCATTCTGGCCTCCGCAGAGGCCTTGCTGAGGACAACGAGTTAGGAGCATATTATCAGTCAGATACATCAGAGGAAGGGGAAAAGCATGTTTCTGTTGGATGATACACTCTTCTGGTAACTGTGGGACGGATATCAATAGCAGGCACAGCTTCGTGTTATTTTTATTTTCTCACCTTCTGACCCTTTGACCGGGCAAGTAATGGGCATTGTGCAAAATGCACTAGGCAGCTAGCTGAACACCTTCATTGCCAGTTCCTGTACCCTTCTATGCGCTGTGCCTAGAAACAGCCTGTGAACCTTCTTCCAGACACTGCAGTTTGAATTTGTTCTATAACAGCTTCAGTCCTCCCCCCACACCCTTTCCACCAATCTAGTAATAATTTTATCTTAAAAATTAATGTTCTTTCTTAATAACATTTCTATTGACCATATTGTTGTTGTTAGATGCCATCGAGTTGACTTCGACACATAGCGATCCTCTGCACAACAGAATGAAACCCTGCATCTTCCCAACAAGCCACATGTCCTTCTCCAGGGACTGGTCTCTCCTGAAAACATGTCCAAGGTATGTAAGACGAAGTCTCGCCATCCTTGCCTCTAAGGAGCAATCTGGCTGTACTTCATCCAGGACGGATTTGATTGTCCTTTTGCCATCCATGGTACTTACAACAGTATTTAAGTATTTTTCAGGTATGTGAAATGCCTTTTTACCCGTACTGTTGTCTTACTGTTTTCTGCATGTTTGGCTTACCAATCCTTGGGTTTCGAGTGGTCTGTCTTATTCCTAGTCCATTCCCATCCTGCTATTTTTAATGTATGCTTTGGAAAAACACAGGCCTGAAAAGCTCAGACAAACATCAACAAAAAACAAACCAAATGAAATGACCATGGTAGTTATATAATTGTCAATTTAAGGATTAAGCGTGTAGGGGTGGAGTCTAGCCTGTCAATCAGGTCATATCCAATGAGGCTTCTGTGTGGGCATAGTCTTCCCCTTAGGATTCTGGGAATTTTGGGATTTTCCTCCTTGGAGGTGGGAGACTCTCTGCTCACACCCTGGGAGACATAGCAGCTGACAAGACACACGGACCCACCCTGATGCAGCCCTGGGTGCTGGAGAAGCCATGCAGAGACCCCTGCCAGCGCTGAGATGTTTCCAATGCCACTGGATCCAAAGATTTTCTACCCACCGGCCTGTGATCTTCTACATTCGGCTCATTGCATGTGTTTCATGAGTCTGAAGAGGACTTTCTAGATTGGTGTAGGCCATATGGGCTAATATCAGACTTATGGACTTGATCTGGACTGGGCTGGGATGTTTCCTCAATGTTCAATTGCTCTTGTATATAAATTTCTTTCTTATACACATATGTGTGTCCATGGATTTGTTTCTCTCGTCTACCCAGACTAAGACAATGAGAAAGTGAAAAACAGGAAGCACCTGCAGGGCCAGCGGAGCACCTCTCTGCACTCTCTCCCAAAGTGACTTCTTTACGGCGGCTATCACGGCTGCGAACACTGCTGACTCTCAGACCGGTATTATCCAACCCAGACCACTCGTGAGAGGTAGGTAATATCCACAAACCATCGCCATGTGGCATCCCCAAAGAACAGATACAAAAATGAGTTTCTTAGAGCTCCCCTTTCTATCCCACTTCCTGCCTCCTAACCTGCATTGTGAATGGAGGTACTTTTCAGTTTTGCTTCTCTCTTACCTTGTTCCCCGAGTGAGTTGCCAAACCCACTGCTGTCTACTCAATCCCAGTTCATAGCACCCTGGATGACAGAGCTGAACCACGCCGTGAGGGCTTCCCAGGAGCTGACTGGGGAAGGGAACCCAGCTGCCCTGTCTTTTTCCTTCAGAACAGCTTGTGTGCTCAAACAGCGGACTTTTGGGTTAGTCACCCAGTACTTTCACCACTGCACCACCAGGGCTTCTTCGTGAGACATGAAGTCCCATCATCCGAGTGTCTTGCTACAATGGCCTTTATACCTGACCCTGGCTCATGGAATGCTGCTGCCATTTCCCTCATTAACTTTCTCCTTGTTTACCTGAAGCAATCTCCCAATCTTAAAAGCTTTCTCTAACTCCATTCCCTCTTTCTCCCAAATTATTTCATGCACTGGAGTTTTAGACAGACTGAAAGAAAGCCAGAGCCAAACAAAACCTGTTGCCATCAGGTCAGTTCAACTAACAGGTAGGGTTTTGGAGGCCTTCGATCTTGATGGACAGTCTCATTTGTTTCCTGCAGTGTTTGAACTGCCTACCTTGTGGGTGCTAGTCCAACACCATCAGGTCTCCTTGAGAAACAATAGGGGGTATTGGTGAAGCTGACATGGACTGCTCTCCCTCTTTGATTCCAGTCAGAATCAGACTGAGCTCTTCAGAGGGCCCCTCCTGAGGAGAAAGAGTTGTGAGGATAAATGTTCTCCAGCAGAGAGGTCAGAGGGAGAAAACATTTAGATCACCTATCATCTGGCTTAGTGGTTGCACTGTGAGCTACCATCTGCAAAGTCTGCAGTTCAACACCACCAGCTGCTTCTCAGGAGAAAGATGGGGCGCTCTACACCCGTAAATAGTTAGTCTTGGAAACTCACAGGAGTAGTTCTACACTGTCCTAAAGACTTGTAAGTTGGCATTGGCTCGATGGCAGTGAGTTTGGTTTCTATTTTTTTTAACCATCTAATTTTCCTCTGATGGCTGTCAACAAAGAAAGCGGTGTGGCTGCTGTAGCTGACACGCAGATGGTGCTTGGTAGCTATCTGTTGCATGAAGGATGGAACACTTTCTACACCTCCTTGCCAAATTCCCAACACCACTCTGATTCCAGATTCCATCCGATCCCTGTTCCATCAACACAGGGAGAGGAGGATGTGTTTGACATTTGGTCAGAAGATGCATATTTATTCAAGAGAATAAATCCCATAATGAATTTTGGGGCTCAGCCCTGACTCGATGGCCCCCAACAACAACAGAACCTCAGATAATGAACTCCATATGGAGGAGGGCACTTCAAGAGTTCATGGAAAAATGGACTTGAAAGATAATGAAAAATTTTCACCAATTTGATGAAGCCCTCTTGCACAAATAAGCTTTAAGATTTATGTATATCTTCCGGGAAGAAGGAGAAGAAAAGAGATTCATCGTTAAAGAAGAGGAAGAGTTTTTCAATGGTCATAGAATTACCCTAACAGGAGTTTAAAGGGGGCAGTTCAGGGGAGATCTGGGTTTGATTCTCAGCCAATGCACCTCAATCACAGTCAGTACCGGACTTTAGTGGAGTCTTGCCTTTGCAATAATGCTAAGCAGGGTTCAGAGGCACTTCTAGACTAAGGCAGACTGGTGAGCTGCTTCTATAAAATCAGCTGATGGATCCCAATGCTTTAATTCCGTTATGCATGGAGCTGCCAGGAGTAAGGCACTAACTCCGTGACAGCTAACAATAATAACCACGAAACCAAATTCACTGCCATTGAGTCAATGGTGACTCATAGTGACCCCCTGTGAATTTCCGAGACTGTAACTGTTTATGGGAGTAGAAAGCCCAGTCTTTCTGCAGAGGAGCTGCTGGTGGTTTCGAACTGCCAACCATGTGGGTCCCAGCCCAATGGGTACCATCAGCGATCCTCCAATAATAACCAAAGGACCTCAAAAATCATCCAGTCCATGGTCTCAGCAGTATGTGAAAATCAATATCTTCTGATAAAGTCCAATGTTCTGTTTAATATCTTACCACATAACCTCTGATTGGGCCTTAATAAAGTCTTTGGTGTCTACAATTCCTTAGTGATGATTCAATAATACAATTTTAAAATACGAAGATTATAAAACTGAAATAAATCTTACCATTTCACTCCATTTGGTGAACTTCAAATTGGTATTTCGTTATCATAGAAAATTGTTCTCTAAATTAAGGGGTGAATCCTAAAGGGAACTGCTGCATAGAAATCATGATTTCATCCTCACGCACATAATATGTCCTTCAGTGAAACCTGTCCATCAGCTTTCCTACAAGCAGTAAGTCTTCCTCATGTAAGAAGACACAAGTCATTCTTCTTGGTGTGCGCCTCCCACCCCCTGTACTTTAGGGTATAAGGTAACAAACCGCAAGCTTGGTACTTACTTCACTCTGAAGACAGAACTGTTGCTTCAAACTGAATTACAATGAATAATGCATTTGCTTTTAAAAGCTGTATCCAAAAAAAAAAAAACAACAAAAAACCAAAAAAACGGAAAGGAAAGAAGGGAGTGATAGACTGGCGCATTATTTATAGTGCAGCTGACAAGGCACAATGAGCTGCAAATCAATGTGAAAACACTCAGATCCTTGTCAATAGTCAATCTACCGAACGAACTGCAAGGAGCACACAAACACGCACAACTTCCAACCAACCAGAGGTATCGAAAGGGCCTGTTGCACTAGCAAGAGGCTTTTTGAAAACTAAAAATATACTTACTTTCTGAAGACAACCATCTTTCAGCTACACCCAAGCGCAGTTTAGGAGTCAGACTGGGGCGAACTCCTGGTTCTGTTCCTGATCAACTACCTCATGTTGTCTCAGAGACTTTGCTTCGTCTGATGAGAAGTTGCTGTGATATCTCAGCGTTACAGTCAGCCATAGCCAAGATTTCGAAACCACCGGCTGCTCCAAGGAAGAAAGACGAGGTTTTCCACACCCCAAACAGCTACTGTCTCAGAAACCCAGAGGCAGCTCTAACCTGTCCTATAAGGCAATGATGAGATGGAATGAACTTGATGGCAGTACGTTTTTACACACACACACACACACACACACACACACACACACACACACGGAAGTATTTGAACTTAGTAGGCACTTAATAACATTAAAAAAAATGTACTTGAATCAAACTTATTTCAATTACCACCTTGCCATAGGTCTTTTATAGAAACCCTACATGTTGTGCTATAAATGCTAGAACCGAAGGCCTTAGTTTGGGTTTAATGTAAAATTTCAAATATTCAACATCTGAGCAAGTTGTCCTTACCTCCCCCCAAATTAACCAAGGAAACAACAAGATAACAACCAACAAAATAAACAACACTTATTTCAGTCTGGAGCGAGCAATATTATGTCTGTTATTTAGTACTTCACAGCAGAATTAATTTGCTACCTTATACCTTTACCTAGACATATTTATTCCATTCAACAGGAGTACACTCTGTCACACTCACTGAATATTGCCACTAGTGATGATGTATGCTGAAAAAAATCACCCCCGAATAGAGCTTACTGTATTATGAGTCTTTGGTGGGAATTTCCAAAAATGAATTCTGCACATGGGATGATATGAAAATGGAGCAACTTCATAATCTGAGTCCCCACCCTTACCAGCCCATTGTATTCACTTCCTTTTATTAATCTAAGCAATAAAAAAAATCTCTTTGACACACTACCATTATTTAGTATGTAATCCCTGTGCCCCGAAGGACGGGAAGCAGTCCGCTTTAACATGCTGTCACTGTTCCACAATCTGGTCCCCAGGAAAGAGGTGTGAAACAGAATCCATACCACCAACTCAGGCTAAAACGCGGCCGAATCAATGCCTTCTTTGACAAATAAATAAGCACGTGCCCACATACTTATTATGGTGAAGCAATTCCTAGTCAGTCAGCAATTAAGCAAAGTAAAATGTGACTTATGAAACAACCAATAGCAGAATGAAATGAAGGTAATTATCATGTAATTTATGAATACTGTATAGAGCTTTCAAATACTACCTACAGACTCATAATATAATTGATTAGCTGAAAATTTCAGAATCAGAACTGAAGACCCCACAGAGGCTTTTTCAAAGAGGCTGCCTGTCTTCTTTGTCTTTCTTTTTTTTCCAAGACTCTTTCTGAACTGACAAGCAAAGACTTCCCGTTTAGCCTGTTAATAACTACCAAAATATTCACAGTATTCCCTGGGTTCACCACTTCTCACCTCATCAAGTTTTAGCACGCAAGCCTTAGTCTCAACCCAATTACCTGTATATGAAGCAGGAACTTCACAGCTGTCACAAAACACCTATACCATTTTAGAAAGGCTTTGCTATCAATAACCAAAAAATGGAGATTTTTATCTCAGACAATATGTGAAATTGCACCTCACTGACAAAAACCATTGCAAAGCCCGGGTGATAATATTATTATAGTAATTACCATATGTCTTACATCAAATGCAACTCAGTTTTATTACCATTCACGTTTTTTTAGAAAGAGATAGGAGGGCGCTGTCACAGTTAGACGGATGGCTTGTCCTCTGTTCAGCTGCCAGCTGGCCTCAGAAACAGTCTTTCCACACCAGGAAAGGAAGTACAATTAGAACTCCATTTGCATTGAGAACAAGAGAAGCCCTGGGTTAATTACAGGTAAGGTTCTGTTTACATTCCCAGGGGCTAGCCACAGCCAGGCTCCATCTCTGAGGGGAAAGAAGCTGCTGGAATTTGAACTAACTCCACATTTTTATTCCCCAATTGAAATTCTGTGCGGACAAAAGAGGCCTGCCACTCAGAGGTCTTTCAAACCTAACCTCAGAAACCTCCATTTTCTAGAGTCTGAATGTAGTTAAAGTTAAGTTCAAAACCTAAAGTCTAAACAAAAGGAAGAAAGGTGGAGGTTTAGGGCCTTCCGTGTGAACACTGGAAAAGGCAGGTGGCGTGATGCTTAAGAGTCGTGTTATACACCCAGGTGATTACCAGTGCCGGGCAGAGGCTGAGTCACGGCGCGAGTGCTGCAGGGAACACAAAAAGCTGCACTGCTACCCAGCACGTTCCCACACTAGTGCCCCAAAGAGCTCCTAGGCTTTCCTGAGCTCTAAATGCCGATGGGAACAGAAGCCTCATCTTTTTCTCCCAGAGAGGTTGACGAGTTTGAACTGCCTATCTTAGGGTTAGCAGCCCAATACTTAACTCACTGCACCAAATTACTAAAGGGCTATGTACTGTGGAGAGACTGTTTTTCTTCTGTCTTTTTTTGAGATTTCCCCCCACCCCACCCCCCACCCCTGTGTCAGGCTTCGTGCCCACTCCTTTTCTGACTTCCCAGGGATTGGTTGTGGTTTGCCTTTGGGCTGAGGAATGGGTGGCCTAGCCAGAGTAACCTTGGCTGATGTCAGAGACAGGGCTCTGAGACTCAGAGTTCATAGACGACACCTTAGATAACAAAGAAGTCCAAACAAAAACTTCCATTAACAGCTTGACAAACTTCACTATTTCCCCAGAGCCTGTACTCAACCCTACTCCTCTTGTTCTCAGCAGATGGGAAAGTTATGGGTATGTAAATTACCGGATTTCTCATCCGTGCTCCTATGAATCTACCCATCTCTGCCCTGAAGCTTGTCTTCTCTCTTGTAGTTAGAGAGGGGTCACTGGGTGATACAAATAGCTATGGCGCACTACAAGGTTCGAGACTAGTGTCCATCGGAAGTACAGGTGAGGAAGGCCCAGCCTGTGGGCTAGGTTGTTAGGTGTCACAAGTTGGTTCCAACCCATAGTGACCACATACACAGTATAGCACAACGCTGCCTGGTCCTACACCATCCTCACCACTATTCTGATGTTTGAGTCCACTGCTGCAGTCACAGTGTCAATCCATCTTGTTGAGGACCTGCATCTCTTTTGCTGTCCTTCCATTGCACCACACATGACCCTCTGCCACAAAATCTTCAATGCCATCGAACTTCCCATGCCGCACCAAAGAAAGGTGGTTCCAGCCATAACATTAGGGGCGAGTTAATTTAAGGGTGACCAGTATAGCCCGAGCACTACGTTATAAATGTCCAATTAGCCCTTGGCAGAAAAAAAGGTTCCCCACCCTGGGCTAGAGGGTCACATAGATATATTATGTTTAACTTATATTAACTGGTGATCCATGTCGGAAAAACTGGCCAAGTGATCAGCTGGAAAACCAGCCATTGCAAACCTTATGGAGCACAGTTCTATAAAATTGGATTC
The DNA here is from genome assembly GCF_000313985.2 of Echinops telfairi. Taxonomy (NCBI): domain Eukaryota; kingdom Metazoa; phylum Chordata; class Mammalia; order Afrosoricida; family Tenrecidae; genus Echinops; species Echinops telfairi. The sequence goes on from NW_022104341.1 coordinate 45,750,239, forward strand.
AACTCGCAAGCAACTGGTGGGTTAGTCCTGGAGGAAGGATGGTCTCCTTCATCAAAGGCTCTTTCTTCCTTCCTACTGCCCATCCTGCTCTGGGCCTCGCTTTAACAATAATACTGTCTTTCCCATGCTGACAGCCTGTCTTCTAGTAACTCTTGATGGCCAATAAACATAAACGTCTGCTCCATCACTTAGAACACTGGTTATTCTCAAAACACTTTCCTTGTTGTTCCCTTTCAGTTCCCACCGAAGTGCATATGAAGGAGCTCTGGTGGGGCAGCGGGGAAACACTGCCCTTTGAAGCAGCTCCGAGGGCAAAAGAATTGCCTCCTCCCTGGGGGAGGGACAGCAGAGAAGAGGACAGGGGAGACATTGGACAGTGTAACTTATGACAAAACTATAATAGGTTATGAATTATGAAGGGTTCCTAAGGGAGGGGGAGGAGGAAGGGAGGGGGGAAATGAGCAACTGATATTAAGGGCTCAAGTGGAAGGCAAAGGTTTTGAGAATGATGAGGGCAACAAATGTACATATGTACTTGACACAATGGATGTATGCATGGATTGTGATAAGAATTGTACGAGCCCCCAATAAAATAATTTTTTAAAAAATGACTCAAAACACCAAATCCACTGCAATGCCAAGGTTAATAGTTCAACTCCCCCCAGTGTCACCATGAAAAACAAGCCTTAGGGTTCTGCTTCTATAAGATTCTAGCCATTGGAAGCCATATAGAGTACAGTCCTGCTCTGAGATAGGTGGGCTCATCATGTGTCAGAAAGACTCTACAGCAACCAGTTTCGGTTAGGTTTTATCACAAAGGTAGGTAAATCACTCAGACAGGCTTGCTAAAATGGTAGATACTACTAAAAAGGAAGAAAAAAATACGGGAGTCCCTTTAATTTCAATATCCTTCTTGTTTCAGCGACAAAATCTAAAGTTAAATTCTGATAAGTCACTACTAGTATTAGTTATCTATCATTACCTAACAATATTACCACCTATTTACCAGCTTAAGCAACACACCTTTAGGATCTCATAGTTTATGTGAGTCAAAGATCTTGACAGAGACACTTCATCCATTGCTAGCGGGCATATAAAATGGTGCAATTAGCTTGGTGGTTCCTCAGAAAGCTAACTATAGTATTTCTATATGATCCAGTGACTCCACTCGCAGGTATATGTACCAAAGAGCTGAAAGTAGGTATACAAATATATACTTGTAAACTGCTATCCATTGGATCATTGTTTATAATAGCCCAAACATGGAAACATTCCAAATGCCTATCAATTCACGAGAAAAATAAATTAACATACATACAAAGTAATATTTTAAAAAACAAAGACAAACGAAGTCATGAAATTTTGTATGATACCATTTATAGAAATCTCTAGACGAGGCAGGCACATACACACAGAAAGGCAATTCATCTTCACAAAGGCATGGGGTGGGAATTTATTGTTGAATGGGCACAAAGTTTCATTTGGGATAATGAAGTTTTGGAAAGAAATAGTGGTGATGGTTGCCAAGACATTGAGGATCTTAGGCACAATTTAGTTGGGCCCTCCACTTGGTGTCTCCAAAGATTGCAATCAAAGTGTCAGCAGGGGTGGGGACATCATCTCAGGCTCAACAGGGGAAGGGTGGCTTCTAAGTTCAATCAAGTTATTGGCATACTTGCCGTTAGAGGATAGGATGCTTCAGTTTCTTGCTTGCTGTTGAGTGGAGAGCATCTTAGATTTCGATAAAGCTCCAACAGTTCTTAGTTATGTGGAATACACTAAAAAGATAACCTGTTTCCTCACATCCCTACACAGGTGAGACTCCAATTGTTGCCATGTTGACACCTACAATCTTTTGCCCTGTTTTCACATACATGTAGTCATAGAAACCCTGTTTTCTTGACTGTATTCTATTGGCTAGAGGCAAATCCCCAGGCCCCACCCAAATTCAAGGGGAGGGACCACACATATGGTTTCCAGAAGTAGGGATCATGGGGACTACTTTTTGAGTTTGTCCACCATAACCAATGTATGTTTCCTCTTTTTTTCTATACAAATTGGACAAATATTTTAGCTCTCCAACTTTAAAATGTGTCTTTTCTAGTTAGTTAGCAAATAGATAAATGCTGCTCTTTAGTGATTCTGCATTGCGAAGAATTTATCCCCTAACTTAGAAGCTTGAATTTTCATGGTGCCCCCCTCCTCAAAGTAATCAGATGGAATAATGTGGAACAGAAAAAAATAATGCATTAGCGATTAATTTCAGCACCATTCCCCCAAATAGCCTGCTAGAGAGCTGTGCAATTAATTCATTTGAGTTTTATTTCTTTTTTCTGCCATCTGTCTAGGAGAAGAAGTGGGCGGGGAGGACACTGAACCATAAAACCATAAAAATGTTCACCATGACTATCTGCAATCACCACTGCTGCCCCTAGAAAAACACTGGCTATTCACAAAGCGCTAACAAAGACTCCATTATTCCTTTGGTCATTCTGATCACAGAAGTTCAAGCACTAATGGCCAATGGATCTACATGTTCATCAAACAGCGACTTAAAGAATGCTTACTACAGAGGGCCGTCATTTGCATGGTAGGCAGTTTGGAAACACCAGCAGCTCTGCCAGAGAAGGAGGGGCTTTCTACTCCCCTAAACAGTGAGTCAGGCATTGACTTCATGGCAGTGAGTTTGGTTTTTGAGTTCAAAATTTAAAAAAAAAAAAAAAAAGGAATGAAAAGATAATGGAAAATTTCCACGAGCCTTTTGAAGCCCACTAATATTTGTCAGACTCTGTTTTAAGCGACTTAATACATGTAACTATCCTCATAACAATACTAGGAGTTAGATTGCTATATAGATTCCACACAATAATAAGGCAACAGAAGTATACACATATTCAGTAACTTGCCAAAGGCTACAGTCAGTAGGGACGGGGGCAGGATTTGAAGCAAAGCCTGTCTCCTGCCAACCTCAACTCCGTCTACACCTACATCATCCAATAGCAATCTAATCTCAGTTACACATTCAAACCACATCCATGACCTGGATTAGCTAGTGGTCACACTTACAAGTAATTAAAAGAACCAGGAAAAGTTAGTTTTAATAAGCTAGTGGTCACAATTACAAGTAATTAAAAGAACCAGGAAAATTAATTTTAATAACACTTTATTTGACCAGACTATCCCAAATCATGTTATTTTGACCTGTAATCAATATAAAAATACTAATGAGATATTTGATAGTTTTTTATTCATACTAAGCCCTGAATATCTGATGTGCACTTTACAGTTATCTAAGCACATCTCAGTTCACATGACCACTTTTCAAGTGTGAAGAGCCACCTGTGACTAGCTAATGGCTATGGTATTGAAAAGCACAGCTCTGCGCTCTGCTTCTCCTGCAGGCTAGACTGCTTGTGGCAAAACCCCAGATGCCGTTTAGTATTTCTTTCTAATACATGGGGGAAGCATAAAGCATTTATAAGCTTGAGACTTGAAAGCATAAGAATTGGACAGACTAGACTATTAAATTATTTCATTAGATTGTAATTCCCTGAAGACAGGGAGTTTATTTTGCCATTTTCATCGCTCTATTCCCCAGACTGAGAACACCCACACTACAGCAAGCTCTCAACAAATCGTTCTGGAAGGGAAAAAGTAACACTCGATGGGAAGCGGATTCTGTATTTTTAACCCTTAGTTGTGCGCATTCATTGCTTAATGTACATCGATTGTTGTTGCTGCTGTCAGTTGTTGTCGAGCAGGTTCTGACTCTCAGTGACTTTATGCACAATAGGGAGAAACACTGCCTGGTCCTGCGCTGTTAGACTGCTTGGCTAGAGAAACAAATCCAGTGACAATCATATGTGTAAGAAAGAGCTTTATATCAAAGAAGTAATTATGTATCCAGAAAACACTTCAGCCCAGTCCAACTCAGGTCCATCAGTCCAATTCTAGTGGCCATAAGCCCCTCTGCAGACTCACGCAGCCACGTGCACGGCCGCAGAACGCCGGGAGATCACAGGCCTCTGCGTGCAACCTTTGTGGCTCCGAGGTCAGTGGAGACATGGAAGGGCCCTGGAAGCTCTCTGGTCAGCCAGCAGAAAGGTCATGGCAGAGAGAGGGGGTAGGTTCCCTGGGCCACCCTTATAAGGTCACACCCACAAGGAGGCAGCATCAGGCTGACCTGATGGGCAGGTTGAATACCATGCCTACACTTTTCTATATCCCCAAGTTGAAGTAAAATTATGTAAGTACCACATGCACCATCTTCACAGTTGTCCTTACGTTTGAGCCCACCGTTGAAACTACGAAGAAGAAGCAATAGGCTGTTGACTTCTAAGGAATTAGCCACTGAGAACCTCATGGATAGCATCAACACATGCACCTGGATGACAAGACTCCGCTGATTCAGCTCAATTAATCAAATGTCATCTTTGATGGGCACCAAGCCCGGGGGATAGACCAATGACAGAATCAGACCCTGCCCTTGTGACACAAGAAGGGAAACATCGGAATAATTCTGTCTGGGCCTGGAGGTGTGGGGAAGAACCCAGACAGGTCTGGCAGTGATGCACACTTGGAGCACGGGGTGGGGTGGGGTGGGGAGTTCAGGCAACAAGGGACCACACTGTTAAGTGAAAAGTTGACAAGTCCTGAGGTTTGCTAAGGACAGACTCATATATTTCCAGAATAAAGTCACTTTCTCCTTTGTATTACTTTGCCCAGTGATGTTCCCAGCCCTTCTGCGTTACAGTGGACTCGCTCATTTGTCTTTTGGGAACTGTCCACGGAAAGTACACTAAAGCCCTCCATGACTCTGAACCCTGTTAAGGTGATGAAATCAAATGTGCCACATTGGTTTTAATGAAATTGGGAGGCGGGGTGGGGGAGGGACCTCTTGAACTACAGTATGTTAAGGATGTGACACATTCCATATGGCACACATAATCACAAGCATTTCCTTTTACTAAAGGCCTCAGTTCCAAGAGCATAATTTTGCATGGCACACTGGAACAAATATGACCTGAAATACATCAAATCGTGTTAAAAATCAATGGAGGATGAAAAAACAAGTACAGTATTCAAAACAATTGAGATTAAGATAAAGCTGCCGACCTTTATGGTTCAGTCCCTGGTCTTACTAGAGAGAAGCAACAGATTTGGGAGTAAAATTTGAGACTGCAGTTCACCTTTGCTTGCACTGGAAAGTCCCACAATAGAAACTGCTGAATGACAGGAAAGGGGGGCTATCTCAGAATCCTCCTCAACCCTATACCCACCCCCACCCCACTTTGTTTTCCCCCAATAAATCACACATTGAAAAGATCACCACTTTCTACTTTGAACCCCAGATTAGTCCCTGTAACATATGGTAAATCTTCTGGAAAGCAGTATCAGTTTTGGCATGCACAATTATGCCAGGATCATAAATAAATGGCTTTAACAGATTTATGAACAACCTTTATGTTTAAGTTCATCCATCAAATTTAAATGCTTGAGTAACGAAATAATGCCAACTATTAGACAAGCCCAAAGAGAATGCTTGCATTTTATTATTGCCAAAAGGAGCAAAATGCAGTGGGGGATCAGGTAAGGGGCAGGAAGAAAAGACTTCATGTCCATTCAAACAAACGAGGAAAAGGCAAGCAAACCCGGAGTTCCACTAACACCATAAATCCACTCAAACTCACAAATTACACGTGGCTTTCAGTCGGGGTCATTCCCCACATTAGGTCCCCCCCAGGGCTGCTTTGTCCTGACAGGCATCTCACCCCTTTTTCAAGATATCATAATGATGCCTTTGCTAAATCTTTGTTCTTTTCCCAAGAGTAAAGAAGGAAGAAGTGTCACTTCACACTCAAGCTCTCCTGTTATTAGTCTTCTGAGGATTGCAGTGGCTCTGCTTTCCCCTTTGCTCCTTACCTGGCTGTCCCCAAAGCAGATCATTTGTGATACAGAGAAAGGAGGGACAATGGGGGAAGCCAGTAGTGAGGAAACAAAGGAATGTTGGCACCTTCCACAAGTGTACTTTTGACAGTTATTAAAATGTTTCACCCAAGATTTTTAATAATTCAGGAAAATTAAAATACAATATTAAGACAGAATCAGATATAAAATAATTTATCAAACATGATTTGAAAGTCAAAATACACAATCCTAAAATTTCCATATAACAAAAATGTCCTAAACTAACCAAAAGATAAAAATTGCGAAAAATGTTTGCAATACATGACAGATACAAAGAAT
>NW_022104341.1:45757453-45761875 GCF_000313985.2 Echinops telfairi
GGAGACATCGGACAGTGTAGCTTATGACAAAACTATAATAATTTATGAATTATGAAGGGTTCATTAGGGAGAGGGGAGTGGGGAGGGAGGGCAAAAATGAGCAACTCATATTAAGGGCTAAAGTAGAAGGCAAATGTTCTGAGAATGATGAGAGCAACAAATGTACTTATGTGCTTTGACACAATGGATATATGTATGGATTGTGATAAGAATTGTATGAGCCCCCAATAAAATAAATTTTTTTAAAGTTCACTTTGATCAATAAATTGGGGAAATGATAATTCTGGTAAAGCTACTTGAAATCCACTTTTCTTGTCATTGATTGTTGTAGTATGAATTTTCAACCTTACCTCTGGAAATCCTGAAATAGATATCAATATTGACCCAGTCTTTCTTCTGCAAATTTATCTCTAGGACATATTAGGTTAAGCCCAAGAATATACCCCGAGGAGCTTCCCTGAAGTATTCTTTCAAACCGTGTGATCAGTAGCCAGTCATGACTCAGGACCAGGCCATGTGTCCTGCTGGGGTGCATGGGGTTGTCATCAATCGAGCCTGCCTCAATTACAGAGAACAGCAACTTCCTACAAATATAAATGCTGGTTGAGTGAATTCTAGAACATCCACCCATTCAGTGAGATTCTCTGCACCCATTAAACAAATGTTTATCAGTTTTATCCTAATACGTAACGACCTTCATGAAATCCAGTGCCCCAAGCAAAACACAGATGCAAGGCATCCAGTAGAGTGTGGTCAATTCATACTGGCCAGGGGTAACCACAGGTGAGTATGACTGAAGGCCAGACAGTCACCAAAATGTTAACCATGGGGACCTCGAGGGTCTGAGAGACATCTTTCCATACTGCTGGAATTTTCTAAATGAGCAGGGCATGTTAATTTTTATGATATGCTTAGATGTAACAGGAGAGTGATTACCACTTTACACTGGAAGTTATTTCTTTTTTTTTTTAGCACTTTTCATATATGTTATTTCATGGTATTACTGTGTTTCATTTTTTATAGCTAGGGAAAATGGAATAAAAAAGAAAGAATGAATTAAAAGAACCAAGGTATTACTGATGCCTATTTTCCCTGATCTTTTCCGGCAGGCTCATTTGCTGTTTGTTCCCATAAATGTGTCAGGTAGAGTGGGAGGTGAGGAGGCGCTAATGATCTGCTGCTGACTCAGTAGGTTTCTCTACCAAGGGCCCATAAAACCTGCCTATGGTACCCCACATTGCTGCATGCCAGTCAAAAGCTCTGACTTCAGTGTTGCTCGCTTATGGATTAAAATATGCCCAGCCTTCTTCCAGAGAGCTTTGTTATGATGTCTCCAATATTGTCTTTCTAAAGCTGACAAAAGCAAAACAAGACGTTTTTCAGATGGCTGTTTGTATCTTCCATAGGTTAAAGAAATGGGACGATTTTTTACATATATTAATGGAATCCCTGAAAGAGTTAGAATAGAGGTTTGGCATTTTTACATATTCATTAAAAAAATATTCAAAAAGGATGAAATGTATCATGTAGGAGGCACATGCCCCTTTCTTTAGATCACCAAGATTTCACTTGGGGGTTTATGCTACATGTTGGAAGTTTTAGAATTTCTGAATGTATTCACATTGGAGGCTTTGTCACTTGAAATTGTTAGTTTTGTTGTGGTTGATATGTTTTTCTGTATGTGAAATCCAGGATAGGCAAATCTACTGAGAGATTAACTGGATTAAGAGTTGCTTGGGGCCTGCCAGGGGAGGCTGAGGGGAAATGGGAGCTAACAAGTACCCAAAAAATGCTCAATAATTGTTCACGGTACAGATTGGACACCATTTATTGATATGGTTGATATAATATGATATGTGTATTTTGTGCCAATAAAACTGTTAAGAAACAAAACAAATAGTGCTGGAAGAGGAGGCTCTTAGGCTGGAAGTTACTTTAAACATGATTGAGGAAGAACTGCCTTCTCAAAGTAGAGTCTCTCATAATGACATGGATGGAGGCAAGCCTGCAAGAGGGGCATGACTCAAAATGAGAACAGCTGCAAACATTATTTAATAATTGGAAATTAGAATGTATACATTATGAATCTAGGAAAGTTGGAAGTTGCCAAAAATCAAAATGAACACATAAAGACTGAGAGTCTAGGTGTCAGTGAGCTGAAATGGACTGACCCTGGCCATTTTGAATGAGAAAACCATATGGTGTACTCTTCTGGGAATAAAAGATTTAAGATGAACGATATTTCAAGATCCATTTTGAAGTACAATGCTGAAGGTGATAGGATAAAATCTATCTGTTGACAAGAAAATCCAATAATACAACTATTATTAAAATGTACAAACCAACCACTAAAGCTGGTGATGCAGTAATTGAAGAATTCTACCAACATCTTCAGCCTGAAACTTAGCTGGAGATTGCATGATAGAATTTTGTAAGACAAATAACATGTTCACCGTAGATACCATTTTTTTAACAACACAAAAGCATGATAGTTACAAAATTGACTATCCACATGGATTTCTCCAGATGGAATAAATAGAAATCAAATGGACTATATCTGTGGGAAGAGTCAATGGAGAAGCTCAATATCAGCAGCTAAAACCAGGCCAGGGGCTGACTGTAAAACAGACCACCAACGGCTTATGTAACTTTAGCTTAAAGATGAAGAAAAATAAAATAAGTCTACTAGAACCAGAGTAGGAACTTGAGCCCATCCCAGCTGAATTTCAAAAACATCATGAGAACAGATTCTATGTATTGAACACTAATGACAGAAAACAGGATGAGCTCGGGGTGGGGTGGGGCATCAAGAACATCATAGATGATGAAAGCAAATGGTCATTAAAAAGCAGGAAAGAAAGTAAAGGTCAAAGTGGATGTCAGAAGAGACTCTGAAACCTGCTCATAATTGTAGAGTAGCTAAGGCACATGGAAGAAATAATGAAGTCAAAGAGCTAAACAGAAAACTAAGAGGGTAGTGTGCAAAGACAAAGCAAAATATTACAATGAGATGTGTAAAAAGCTAGAGTTAGAAAACCAAAAAGAAAGAACATGCTCAGCATATCTTAAATGGAAAGAACTAAAGAAAAAACACAAGCCTCCAGTTGCAATATTGAAAGATTCTATGAGCAAAATACTGAATGACGCAGGAAGCATCAAAAGAAGATGGAATGAACACAGAGTACCTGTACCAAAAAGAACTAATAGAAATACCACCATTTCAAGAAGTACCATATGAACAAAAAGCAATGGTACAGAAGGAAGAAGTTCAAGCTGCACTGGAAGCATTAGCCAAAAACCAAGCTCCAGGAATTGAAGAGATATCCATTGAAATGTTTCAACAAGCTGATGAAACACTGGAAGCACTTACTGGTCCATGCCAGGAAATCTAGAAGACAGCTACTCGGCCAACTTACTAGAAGAGATCTATCCATATTTGCACCCATTCCAAAGAAGGGTGATCCAGCAGCACGCTGAGATTATAGAACAGTATCATTGCTTTCACATGAGAAGTCAAATTTTGCTGAAGAACCTTCAACAACAGTCGCAGCATGACACTGACAGGGAGCTGCCAGAGGTCCGGGCCTGATTCCTATCATTGCTGATGTCAGATGGATTGGGGCTGAAAGTAGAGCATACCAGAAATATGTTTACTTGTTTTTAATGCCAAGGGCATTAAACTGTGTGGATCATAAGAAATTATGAAAACCTTGGGAACAATGGGAATTCTGTTGTATCCTCTCATAGTACTTATCCAATCTGTATGCTGAGCAAATAATCTGAGAAACTGTATTATATGAAGAAGAATGTGCCATCAGATTTGAGGAAGGTTATTAACAGCTTGCGATATGCAGATAACACAACCTTGCTTGCTCAAAGTGTGAAGGACTAAAAGCCATTGCTGATGAACATCAAGAATTGCAGCCTTCAGTATGGATTAAAACTCAATATAAGGAAGACCAAAACTGGGCCAATAGGTAGCATCATGATAAATGGAGAAAAGTTGTCACGGATTTTTGTCTTGCTTTAATCCACACTCAATGCTCATGGAAACAGCACTCAAAGAGATCAAAAGATGTGTTGCATTAGGTCAATTTGATGCACAAGACCTCTTGTGAGTATTGAAAAGCAAGGATGTTACTTTGAAGACTCACATATGTCTGACCCAAGCCATGTTATTTTCTTTTTCTTAAAGCATTTTATTAGGGGCTCATACAACTCTTATCACAATCCAAACATACATCAATTGTGTCCAGCACATCCATACATATGTTGCCATCATCATTCTCAAAACACCTGCTTTCTACTTGAGCCCTTGGTATCAGCTCCTCATCTTTCCCTCTCCCTCCCCACTACCCTCTCTTCCCGGAACCCTTGATAATTTATAAATTATTATTATTTTGTCATATCTTACACCATCCA
>NW_022104341.1:45762812-45773822 GCF_000313985.2 Echinops telfairi
CATTTGCTTGTGCACCCATTGTCTTCAGCAATTGTGCCAGGAAGGTGAGCATCTCAGACTGCCTAATTGTTAGAACAAAATATTCTTGTGTTGAGGGAGTACTTGTGCAGGGGCCCACTGTCCATCTGTTTTCTTAATACTTAACCTATAAATATATGCACACAGATCTATTTCTCCCTTGTCATATATAAATATATTTACATCTTTATATGCCTGCATTTAAATCTCTATGACTACCCTTTGCCTCCTAGTACTTTCCTCTGTTTCTTTGTACTTTCCTCTTGTCACACTATCATGTTCTGCCTTCATTTGGGTTTTAGGAATTTCCCTCGGTTACATTGCCCTTGAACCAGCCCTGCCAGACCTCCCACACCCTCCTTGACACTGATTTTGGATCACTTGTTGTTCCCTTGTCCCTTGGCTTGTTACCACCCACTTCCTTTCCCCCCGCCTCCCCTACTCTTATGTCCCCCCGGAACTGTCATCCCGTTGTTTTCTCTTCTGGCTTGTTTATTCCATATATCCCTTCCAGGTAGACATGCTATGTACCATAACAAGACTGAGTACAACAAAGCAACAACAGAAAGTAAAACAATAGCTACAACAACAACAACACACACACACAAACGTATAGATAGTTCAGGGTTTGTTTGTTGTCCTTCACGTCTGCTTTCCAGTCTGATAGGGTGCCATGCCCTGGCACCGCCTCTATCCCCAGGGACTTCATTGCTCTACTCCCCCTGCTGCTCTGCTGCATGACCCCAGAGGCTGGCTTCAGTGTAGTGAGCGCATGGAGGGCACAATTCTCGCCATGTGTCTCTAGTGTTGTCCCCAATGTGCTATGGGTCAATGATGAATGCTGTGTCCCGCAGTGAGGCCAGCCTTGTGGTCATCTCTGTGCATTGCTGTTCTGAGCAGGAACATTGTCCTCAAGGTTTGGTGAGCCAGGATGTGCTTCACACTTTTTTTGGTCCCTAACCCCCCTTGTTGGCCAACCCATGGTATTTTCAATGATCTCACATGCATGTGAAAGTTGGACATTGAATAAAGAAAACAGAAGAAGAATTGATGCACTTCAATTGGAGAAGACTATTGAAAGAGCCATGGACTGCTCAAAAGACAAACTGACCTATCTTGGAAGAAGTATGGCCAGAGTGCTCCTTAGAGGAGAGGATGGTACGACTTTGTCCTACATGTTTTGGGCATGTTGTCAGGAGAGATGAGTCCCTGGAGAAGGACTTCGTGTTAGGTGAAGTGGAGATGCAGTGAGGGAGAGGAAGACCCTCAAGGAGACGCAGGGACACTGTGGCTACAACAATGGGCTCAAGCCGAGGAACTGTGAGAACTGGGCAGGACTGGGTGGTGTTTGAGTCTACTGTACATAAGGTCACTGTGGGCTGGAACCAACTCGATGACACCTAACAACAACCACAACTTAGTTCCTCTTTGTTTCCAACTTTTGCATTCCAATTGCCAATAATGAGCAATACATCCTGATTGTATGTTTAGTCAACTTCATACTGAAGACTGTCAAAATTCTTCAATTTCTTCATCACTGGCTTCAGTGGTTGCTGCATAAATCAGTGTATTGACTGGAATTCCTCGTATGGGGATACACAGATACGTCAAGGTGGAGCTTGAAAGGTCCTTTTTGGCAATGAATGCAAAGCCTTTCCTCTTGAATTTGTCATTCTAGGCACAGTAGTCCCTGTGGTTTTCTGGTTCAAAATGGCCAATACTAGTGATGTGTCTCAGCAGCGCACTGAGCCATCTCAATGGGACAAACTGACAGGCAAGTGGTCACAGTTGTTCATATTTGTTCTTGCTGCTCCCCCCACCCCCTGAGTTCATCCCAACCATAACACAGTTTACTTCCGATTCATCTTGCCAGCTTTTACTTCTCCTGTCACTATACACTCACTAATTGATGGTTTCTAAAGTTCTCTGCTAAGGATCTGGTAGCATAGTGGGTTATGCTTTGGGTTGCTAACCACAAGGTCGACAGTTCAAAACCACCAATCACTCCAAGGGAGAAAAATAAAGGTTATACTTTCATTAAAATGGAGAATTCTACTCTGTCCTATAGCGCCACTATGAGTCATAATCAATTCAAAGGCAGTGAAGTTAGTTTTGTTTTAACATTGCTTAAAGTGAAGAGGGCATGAAGCACTTGCTGATGACGATCAAAGAATACACCCTTCAATACGGATTTCACATCAGCGCAGAGAAAACAAATCTTCACTAGACCAGTAAACAATAGGACAATATATTGAGAAAAGGTTCCAATATAAGATTTTTATGCTATTTGACTTCACAGTCAGTGGTTATGAAAGCAGAAGTCAAGAAACAGAACAACACATCGGGCAAGTCCACTACAGAAGACTTCTTTACGGCTCAAAAGCAAAATGTCACTTGGAGGGCCAAGGTGTACCCGGGGTTCTCAGTCACCTCATAGGAATGGAAAATCTGCACAATGAAATAGAAAGTGTTTTCCTTTAAGAAACTCAAGAGTAATTTCATGGAAAGCTATCATATTTTAAGCAGCCTATATTTTTAAATTTCTAAGTCTTGTTATTTCTCTGTACAATAAAAATTTGACCAGCACTTCAAAAGGCTGATCTGTAGAGCTGACCAGAGAAGCTATTCTAATATACTCGTCGCTCCTTTCCTGGGCATGATCCACATAGACCCCCCGCCCTTTTTTCTAATTTACGTATGAAATAGAGCCATCACCAGAACGATGAATACAGTATGTCAAAACATGATACAGGACATTGTTTCTCACGGCCTTATTTTTCCACAAACATTTCCATCTTCTGGCTTCAGCACAGCTTTCCACCTTATTTAACACCATATTTATGGTGTGCTCTCTGATGTTTTTTATTAGCAGCCTATGTGAATGTGGTTATGACTCTGCTAGTACATCTTACACAATGTTTAAAAATGCATTCCATACAACTACACCTCTCATCCTTGCTCTAACTCCAACTCCTTGATTAAGAAGTTATTTTAGGGTAAAGGGATTATGAGTTTTCCAATCATTTTAGTGAAAATATCAGAAGCTTATTTTATATTACAGTAAGAGTTCTTGGCTAGTTCTTTGGAAATTTAGCTGAGTTCAGCTCACACTTAATGAGAACTTACATTAGTGAGAAACTGGAGACATAAAGTCAAATAATACGGGTACTCATATGAAAGAGTTCATGGTCTTGTAGATGGGGGAGTTGGACAAAATGTTCACTGGTGCTCCATACAACACCTGGATGCTTCCTCTGAGTGATGGAAGAAAGGAATTGTAGGCAAGGAAGAGACAGGGCTGTTAAGAGAAAGGTTTTGGGAGAATATGATGGAGCATTACTGTAAGAAAGAGAAACCCATTATGTGACGAAGTTGAAGAATTGCATTGTGTGTGTGTTTGAGGGAGGAAGGTGTCAATCTGGGTGTTGGAATAAATAGTGTGAACAACAGTACATGTATTTCCTGGACAATTACATGCCTGGCTGGGAGGAGAGAGAGTGAAAGGCAAATAGGGTGAGATGGGAAGGCTGTGCAGACCACGCTAAGGAGTTTTCAAGCAATGTTTGGGTTACTAGGGGATTCCGAGTGCAGTTTAATTGGTGAGAACTGTGATCACATTAAACAGAGCCCAGGTAGTAGAGTAGTTATGCATGAGGCTGCTAATCACAGGGTCAGCAGTTTGAAATCACCATCACTCCTTAGTGTCAAGAGTTACAATGTCAGAAACTCACAGGCCCAGCTCTTCCCTGGGCCACAGGCTCTCTATGAGTCATCCGCAACTGCGTGACAGTGAGTTTGGCAGTCATATTTATTCTGCAGAAGGCTCATTCAGGCAGATGCAGGGAAGATGAATTTTAAAAAAATCATTTTATTAGGGACTCATACAACTCTCATCACAATCCACACATACATCAATTGTGTAAAGCGCATTTGGACATTCATTGCCCTCATCATTCTCAAAACATGTCCTCTCCACTCAAGCCCCAGGCATTAGGTCCTCATTTTTCCCCTCCCTCCCCGCTCCCCCCTCCCCCATGTGCCCTTGATAATTTATAAATTGTTATTTTGTCATATCTTGCCCCGTCCGATGTCTCCCTCCATCCACTCCTTGGTTGTCCGTCCCCCAGGGAGGTCACATATAGTTCCCTGTAATCGGTTCCCTCTTTCCAACCCACTCTCCCACTACCCTCCCAGTCTCACCACTCACACCACTGGGAGGAAAGATGAATTTGCAAGAGTAAAGTTGGAGGAGGGAAACAGCAAAGAAAGTCTGTATTCACACTTGGAGGTAAAGAACATTAACGGCGGTCTGAGAAACAAGGTATTCATAAAAAGGGGAAAGGTAAGCGCAGGGGTTTTAATGCCATTTCACAGTATCATATTGACACTTCAGCAGATTCAACCTAAGAATGCAAAGAAACAAAAAGAAGTAGGTAAAATAGAATCCCAATGATTCCAAATTTCTTGTTAAAGCCCAGAGAGGAGAGAGAGAGAGACAGAGAAATGGAGAGTAAGAACAGTACTGTTAGTGGTTTCGGCTGCATATCCAGGTGAAGAGAACGTTCATTAGGGATCAAAGCAGCAACATTTGGCAAACACTAAAACAAGGTTAGGAGAGTCTGTGAATATGAACACCTCACGCTGAGACCTTATCTCATAAGACGGATGATGGAGTAAAACAGATCCAAGCATAAACCAAATAAGTTCAAAAATTTACACCTCAGATTACTGAGAAGCAAGTAGAATTTGTTGAATATGTGAGGGGAAGTCAAAAAGTATTCCTAAAAATAAAACAAATTGCTATTAAACAAAAATATCACAATATGAAGCTATATATTTTGACATATCCTCCATTAGGGCTCTACACGTTTGAAGGTGATGTTTCTGTTTCTCTAACTCTTTTCAGAAGAATTCTGAAATCTTTGATTTATATGATGCCAAAATAGCAGCTTTGGCATCAAGAAACTCAAATTGTGGTCCATTTAGTTGAGGTTAAATCTTCTTTGAGCTTGAGGGGGGAAAAAATCTGCAAGGGAGCCATCCAGGAGGTAGAGTAGTAGGTAATATTTCACAACAGAATCTTGTAGGATAGCCCTTTCTACCCCAGAAAACTGAGAAAGTACGTTGCTGTGATGGAAATAAAAAATAAAAATAGTTACACCTTTTACTTGGGAAGTAGTTTTCTTTTTCTTAAAACTTATTCATAAGAAGCCTTCCATTGCATCCCATGTCTTTGAAGAATCTAGGAAATTCATCCCTCTGGAATCCCCAAAAGTGTTCATCATGACTTTGCTTGCTGAAAGGGAGAAGACTTGAAACACTTGGTGCTGCAGATGAAGAACTAAAGTCCCCACTATGGATTACAAGTCAAGAAAGCCAAAATCCTCACAACTGGGCCAACCCAAAACACCAAGCCAAACTCGCTGTCATTGCGTCAACTCTGACTCCTCCTGACCCTGTGGGACACAGTAGAACTGCCCCGTGGGTTTCTGAGTCTGTCCATCTTTACAGGAGTAGAAAGCTTCATCTTTCTCCTGGACTGGCAGACAACATCCTAATAAATGGAGAAATAAATGGAAGTTGTCAAGGATTTAATTTTGCTTGGATTCACAGTCGATGCTTATAGAAGCAGCAGTTGAGTATCAAACAATATATTGCATTAGGCAAACTGCTGCACAAGGTTCCTTTAAGGTGTTGAAGAGCAAGGATGTTATTTTGAAGATTAAAGTTTGCCTGACCCAAGTCATAGTATTTTCAATTGCTTCATATGCTTGTTAAGGCTGTACTATGAATAAGCAAGATGGAAGAAAAATTCATACATTTGAATTACAGTGCTGACAGAGAAAATTGAAAATGCAGTGGACTGCCAGAACTAAAAAATACGTCTTGGAAGAAGTACACCCAGAATGCTTTTAGATATGAGGATTGCTAGACTTCACCTCATAATACCCTGGGCATGTTATCAGAGAGCCAACCCCTGGAAAAAGACGTCATGCTTGGTCACGTGGAAGGCTCATGAAAGAGACAAAGACTATCAAGGAGATGGGTTGACACAGGGGCTGCAACAATGGCTCAGACATAACAATGGTTGTGAGGACGTCACAGGACCAAGCAGTATTTCTTTCTGTTGTGCACAGGTCAGTCGGAGCTGACCTGATGGCGAAAGAGAACCTTCGGGGAAGGCTTTTCTCCTTTGAATTTAACAGATCCCGTGGAAACCACTGTGTGGATTGGACACTTTTTGTTGGCATTATCCACACATAAGGAAAAATGTATTGTTTGGACTACAAAATTGTAGACAAATGTAGTATCAAAGTAGATTTTAACAAACCATAATCCCATTTAAGAAAACAATGTCATTGACATACCACATAGATTTCACAGGAGCATTAAGGGAGAAATATACCTTACTCAAGCCTATGGGTCTTTGATTGAGTACTGCGATTGCTCTACAGTCCCGTACTTTAATAATTCATTCATTCTCAGTGGGTATCAAAATCTTGATCTTTAAAGAAATTTCTTACCTTTTCCATACACTGAGATGTAAAATTAAAACTCAGATCACAATTGAAAGGGACTATTTTTTTTATCATGAAGTTTTTAGTTCTAGGCTATGAAACTAGCATTTGTGTAAGCCATAGAAACCTTTTGGAGTGTATGTTTGTGTGAGCTTTTAAGGAAGCACAATGAGAAAACAAGAAAACTGAGAGGTTTTTGGGCAACGGGCGATGGTATTGAAGATGCTGAACAAAAGAGAGATCGTGGGAGACACTGTGAAATAGCCGTGTGCAGCTGCGCGGCGCTGGCTTCGTTACATCACTTCTTGAAGCCTTATCTATCCCAGCCTCCCACCTGCAAACTGTGTGTTTAAGAGATACTTCTTTCAAACTGTTTCTGGAACATTTTTGAAAGAATTCCAATCGCCTCTTGATTAAAAGTAAACCTTTCCTCCCCACCTTAAAAACTCCCCTAAAGATGCAGTAAAGCCATTGTAGGTGTGTTCTACCCGATTGTTTCTTGTTTTCTGATAGAGATAACTGAATCAATCTTGCCTTTATTTTGGTAGAAAGTGTTACCGCTTCACCTCCAAATTTTCATATACATAAAGTGGTTATGACTACCATTAAGGACGTTTTATAAATGCGTTAAGATCTTAACAAGCACCTGAGCCAGCCTCAAGCTCTTCCCGGAGAGTCGCTACAAGCTTACTGCCTTCCCTCATCTTGGGAAGGTAAGAACAGTTCGGTAACTACAGATGAATATAGTTCAATCGACAGCACCCTTAGCATACATGGAATCCTAGATTAAGGAAATTAGCTTGGTTAAAGCTTGGTCTTAATCTTCATTATTTCCAGGGGTTTCTGAAGCTGAATTACATTATTTTTTTGGCAGAGTGGGGGCTCAGGGACTTGACCATTTATTGAATGTGACATTTATCTAATGTGTAATCAGTGGAAGAGAATTTTGGAAGGTATATAAAAAATAACCGTAATCTGTGTTTATTTAAGGAGCCCTCAGGCTAACCAGAAAGCGGGTGATTCAAACCCACCAGCTATTCCATAGGGAAAAAATTATGGCAGTGTGCTTCTGTGATGGACCCCATGCGACAGTCTACTTGTTTTTTCAGATCTCAGTAAAACCAGACTGACTGGAAAACAGCTTTTTTCTTGAAATCTGTTTTTTCCCCTTTACATTAACATCAACATCTCTAACTCTTCTAGTATTAATAATACACATCCAATTTATAGGATATTAATAAATGGTTCTTCAGAGCCACATTGCTAGAATTTAAAGTAAGGGTGTTGTTAGAACTGCATGCTTTTTGGTATTTTATGTCTTAAAGTTTATACTGAAGTTTTAATTATCAGTGTTTCACCAGATGGCAAGTCACTTATTCCAAACAAAGATTTATACGTCCTTTCCAAGTTATAAGTACAGAGAAAGGAAAAGCCTCCTTTAAATATTTAAATAAAAATGTTTGGTTGATACTTTGGGCAATCAATTTAGATAGTTGAAATGCTTTCCAATGAAATTACTATATTTACTGAGCTTCCCCCCACCCATCAAAGATTGTTAAAAAAAAAAACCTATCCATCTTTAACTACAACAATTGTACCACTGCATATCATTCTAATTCCATGATTGCACATATTTACACAAATAAGATGCAATTACAATAATTACCCAGGGATAGGCAACAATTGCAAACCTTTACAAATTCCTATTAAAACACCACCTTGTATAAAAGTCACCAGAGAAATCCGGATAAGAAAAGGAATAGTTACATGACAAACCCAGTAATACAACAGCAAACAACCAGCAAAATGCCTGAGTCTCAACAAACTGAATCACGCTGTGCTGGGAAATAGGAGTTTTAAGGTTTAAAGGCAATGTTTTGTTTTGTTTTTCCTTTAAATACATTTTTCCTTCGTATAATATGAATGTTGAACATTGTGACTCTCCTGAACACATTGTAACCAAAAAGCCCCTTTCCTTGGTGATTTCTTACAGTTATTTGAAAGAAAAAGAGGGGGAGTAATTACAAAAGTAACAAAACACGAACATTCTCTAACTCTAACTGAATTTTAATTAGGAAAGAGTGATCTTGAGGACTTTCTTGTCCTCTTTTTATAAGCTGTCTCCGTGTGTACATCTCATTTTCAAAGATTTGCAGTCTGGGAATATTGCTTGTCCAATTCATTTTCCTCTGAAAATATTATTCATAAGACAAATTATGAAATGGATAAATATGAGCTCTTTATAAACTGTTCTATAGTGAATTTTATCTGGATCGCAATTTCTTTGCTCTTATACTTCAGACAAATATCCATAATGTAAAAATTTGGAAGGTTGCTTCTTTTATTTCTTTTGTAAAGAATTAACTAGATCTGAGACCATGTCATGCTAGCCTGTGGCAGTGAAAAATTAATATCCTGACCCACCAGCATTCTTCATAAAGGAGCTTGAATTTAACCTTCAATCTAGTTTATTCTTAATTTCTATATGTGCCTGAAATTGTGCTGAATTCCTTAGTCACAACCCATGAGATGATCTTTTAAATCTGTAGAAATCCCATGTAACAGAAGAGAAAACTGAAGCTTAGGAAGCTTAAAAGATAGATATCAGTGATAAAGAGTCATTGAGCCAAGACTTGAATTCTGATCAATCATAAGCATTTTTAAAATAAATCATTTTTTATTAGGGGCCCTGGCAGCTCTTATGACAATCCATATATCAATTGTATCAAGCATAGTTGTACATATGTCGCCAGCATCTTTTTCAAAACATTTTCTTTCTACTTGAGCCCTTGGTATTGGTTCCTCTTTTATCCCTCCCTCTCTCCCCAGCCCAACCAGTCTCATGAAGCCCCCTCAATACAAGAACACTTTGTTCTAATAATCCGGCATTCTGTGATGCTCACCTTCCTGACATGATCAGCTGAAAGCAAAATGGATGCATAAGCAAATGTGCTGAAGAAAGCTGATAGTGCCTGGCTATTACAAGATACAGCATCTGGGGTCTTAGAGGCTTGAAGTAAAACAAATGGTTATCTAGCAGGGAAGCAACAAAGCCCACATGGAAGGAACACACCAGTTTTGTGATTATGAGGGGTTAACAAGATCAGATATCAGGTATCAGAAGACCCAAAGCCCATTTTTAGACAATTGGACATCCCTCACAGAAAGGTCGCAAGGAAGGGACGAATCAGCCAGGGTGCAGTATAACGCCAATGAAATACACCCAGTTCTACCTTACAAATCCTGTTAGACTGCAGCATATACATTGGTCCATAGAAGAGCTCTCCACACAGGGAATCCAGGACAGATAAACCCTCAGGCACAATAATGGGAGTAGTGATATCATGAGGGGAGGGGGAAGGTAGGGGTTGAAGGGAGAGAAAGGGGGGATTAATCACAATAATCGATTTATAATGCCCCCCTCCCCAAGGGGGACGAACAACAGAAACATGGGTGAAGGAAGACAGTGAATGGTGTTAGATATGAAACGAATAATAACTTATAATTTATCAGTCATAAGCATTTTCATAAATATTGATTGCCATATCACACTAAATATGAGATTGTAGGGACATAAAGATGAATATAATATGACCCCTGCCCTTGAGGCACTCGGGATCTTCGAGGTTCCAAACAAAACCACACCAAACTCACTGCCACGGCGTCAATTTTGATTCACAGCGATGGTATAGCAACCTACAGGACAGAGTAGAACTGCCCTGTGGGCTGCTGAGACACGAGCTCTTTACTGGAGTAGACAGCCTCAACTCGCACCCACTACGGAGACACAAAAAGTAGCAATTGCATTACATTACACAATGGAAAGTACTGAGAAAGGCCTGCAGAATTTTTATTATGGAACTATCTATGCAAAAGGTGACAAGTTTAAGTTCCAGTACTTAGATGCCTCAAGTCTTCCACACCACAGCATGATTTTAATGAAAAATACGATGTTTATTTAAAGCATCTTATTTAAAAGAGAGACCTTACAGATTCTTTTATAAATAAAACTAAAACATTTCAGAAATAAAATGTAAAGTTTTAAATAAAATTAAATTTCTTACATCAAAGTATCACATAGACGCGTACATCCAGTGATTGCCAGACTCAATGATTATTGGCGTGATTTACTTATTCCTTCATCAACAAATAATTTTCAACTATTGGCTGTAGGATAGAAATGCACATGCTTTGATGAGACAATGATGAAAAAAGGCATGAGCTCTGTCACTATGGAGCTTCCAGACTTTCACAGTCACCTAACTCACCTAACTCAGTGTGTTATATGAGGCTGAAGGGAAGGTGCTACAGAAGCACACGGGAAAGCTCTAACCCAGATTCCTGGAGGAAGCGGAGGCCTAAATCAAGACCACCAGGTCGTCAAGCAAAGTGGTCTGAGGGTACTGTGTTGTATAAAAGCCTTGAGAGGAAAGAGAACAGGGCAAGAGACCGAGAGACTGTGGTCAGCTTGAAG
>NW_022104341.1:45774571-45776251 GCF_000313985.2 Echinops telfairi
CTAATGGCTAGGTCAGCAGTTGAAACACCAGCCACACCTTGGGAGAAAGACAGGACTTTCTTCTCCTGTAAAGAGTTATGGTCTCAGAAACTCAGCAAAGGCAGTTCTACCCTGTCCCATAGAGTCACTAGGAGTTAGCATAAACTTGATGACAGTGGATCTGTTCGTTTTCATCACTACCAAATACTTAGAAAGGGCTATTCTAACGTGATCTCTTTTGAAGCAGCTGTTAGTGGTAGCTGGGCACCTTCTGGTAGTTCTTCTGGTCTCGGTTAGGGGCACTGATGTTTCCACTGCACTAATTGTTTCCAATGGGCTCAAGCATAGGAACTACTGTGAAGATGAAGCAGGCCCACGTAGTGCTTCGTTTTGTTGTGTATACGGTCCTATGGGCCAGAACTAAGTTGATGGTCCCTAACAACAACACCTGTTTCCATGCAATTCTTGATTTTCAACATTTTTCTTACTTCCAGAGGAGAGAAAGCAATCATTGTCCCTTAGATGGCTATTGTCAAGCTTTTAAGTATCAGCCAAGTTCTCAACAAAATAGGGTGCTGAACATTGTCTTTGTGAGGTATGTTATGTTGATGGAGGCTGTTCCAGAGCCCACAGATGCAAGGACTCACTCTTTCCCTCAAGGTATTTGGTTATATTTAAGACGTTTTTATAACTTTAATGAGTTCTGGTGACATTGTGGTTACCTGTTGGGCTGCGATCCGAAAGGTCAGCAGTTTAAAACTACCAGCTGCTTCACAGGAAACAGATGGGGCTGTTTACTCCCACTGTAAGTTACAGTGTTGGAAACCCAAAGGGCCATCTCTCCCCTGTCCGACAGAACAGGCATGAGTTGGTAGAGACACAATGGCAGTGAGTATATGAGTATTTATAATTTTGCCACTTGTATATTTCATCACATTCCTGGATATATTTTCAGCAAAGATGAATATATACATAGAAATCTCCTCGATCAAACTTACATACATACATATATATATATATATTTGTGGTTATACTCCCAGTCTTTCTCCAATAGCTGGTGAGCCTGCATGTCTACCCATGCATCTACTTGTAGATCAGTTTTTGCAGAATTGTGTATACAACAGTATTGACCTCTGTTGCCTTTAACTCTGGCACTTCTCCCAGGGTCCCCACCGTTTTTTGTTTTGCTTTGTTTTTGGTCAACCTCTTCCTTATTGTATAACCCCTTCCTCTTCACCCAAGTTAACATTTGTATACTCTTTAGCCCATAACTGTCCTTCCCTCTCCCTGTACCCCTGGTGACCATCAAAGAATGTTTCTTTTAGTGTGAAAGCCCATGATCTTTTAACTCACTTTCCCACAAACATTTTGAAGGCCCCTTGCATAATGAAGGGGAATGAGAAGCTCCCATATTCTTGGGAATAAAGCTAAAGAGAGTTGAATAGCTGAATTGCACCAAAGAGGGAAGAGCAGAGACTTGCCTGATGGTTTAAATGTTCTGAATTTACTTGCCATGGCAATTTCACAACTTTTTTTAAGATCATGAAACCACTGAATTATATGATATATGGACTATATGGTAATAAAGCCAATTAAAATTTTAAATAAATAGGGTGTACCATTTTAAAAATAAATCAGTATATAATGAAAACTGATAGAGCTAGAACAAGCAAACAAAAACATTAATTAACATGTTATCAT
>NW_022104341.1:45777080-45779050 GCF_000313985.2 Echinops telfairi
AGGTGCAAGATCATAGAATTGCTTAAGTGATGTTAAATATTTCATCCTAAGCAAAGTAGAAACCCAATGAATAGCGTTAGGCAGAGAAATGACATGATGGGAATTAAGTTTTGGAAGGAGTCTTCAAGTGACATGGATTAAAGGCACTAGAAGAAGGGTTGACTGTAGGAATACTAGTTGAAGGACTAGTTGAAGGTCTCAAGTGGAGAAATGAACATGGCCTTCTTCAGCTACAAGTAGCAGTAGAGATGCAGAAAGTGGGTGACTTTGGTCGGCATTTGGAGATTTACTGATTGGGTCATATGGCATTAGAATTGCCAGAATACAAAGATGATAGACATAAATATAATATTTTGGATTTATATTAGAAATCAAGAACAGGATACATTATTAGAGGGGGCTGGGGGACAGGTTAAATAATGAGCTTCATTTTGCCCATACTGTTAGTAATTGAATTTTTTTTTAGTATATTAAATTAGGAGCATTCAAGGGGATTTATCTAGTAAGGCAGCTGGATATGCAGATCTGCAGTTCCTGAGAGAGACCTGTGTGGGTGGGTTGGGAGAGATTTACACAGATGTCTGGTATTAATCATACCCATTTCTATGCAAAAAAGAGACAAGTTCAAGTTCCAAACACACATACACACACCTTTCTATTTAAAAGAATTTTTTTTGTTTATACTTGAACTTATCAATCAGAAGTGTCTTCATAAAATTCTTGTCATGCCTGTACACCACAATCAAAAAATTATCTGAGAAACATTATATTTAATGATAGTGTTCCTCTAAAATTCAACACTTTAAGTGACATTAATTCCCTTTTCCCATCTTGTACAGACTTTTAAAAACAATTACCTGATGAGGAAGTTCAAGAGTTCAGATATTAACTGGCTTTCTTAGTACAGATTCTTACTTCCCTTTCTGCAATAGTCCTAAATGATTCATTTTCCCCCATTCTTCCTGGGAGCATAGGATTCCTGAGAAGTGCTGCCAACAAAAACCAGTGTGAGAAACTTTAATACGAGCCACTTTATTCTAGAAGCCTTTGGAAAAGCCATTTTGGTTAGGGGCGTGTCACACTTCTTGTCATATTCTCCCTCTCGAAAGGGCTTTTAACTGAGATATATTACTGCCCAGTAGAAAGGAATTTTGGCAGGCAATTTTTTTTACATTAGGTCAGGATTTTTTGTTGCTAGATAATAGCTTAAATACCATTTGCCACTGTTCAGTTAAAAAAAAAAACGAGAGAAAGGAAGGACTCATTATGGCTTTTCCTCCCCCTAAATGATGAATACATTCAAGACAAGAGCATTTTGCTTCCTTTCAAGCAGTTAGGTCATGCTAACTCTCTGCATGCTTATGAGATTAAAGTAAATTCATCAATAGCTCTACAGAAGACAGCTTTCACAATCTTAACACCAGGTGAAAAAAACCACCCTCGTGTAAGGAAAGATTGGAGCAAATTAAACAAGATGAGCGCATCACTCCGTTCTCCAAGACCTTCCTGTCTATAGCAAACAAATTCACACACGTCCTACAGTTCATCCATTGGGAAGATTTTCTTGAATCCCAATTTGCAACTGGTTACTTAAGAATCTGAAGTGGACATTTAAGGAATGAGTTTTATTCCTAAACATATTCTCAATACGGAATGTGAGCTTTGGCTTTATAATTGGAAAAAACAAACACCCAATTACTTTTTATATATTATTGGTATGGATTGAATTGTGTTCCCTCCCCTCCCCACCCCTCACCCCCCCAAAAAAGATAGGCTTTAGTCCTGAGTCCTGGTACCTGTGAATGTGTCCTTGAAGAGGTCATCAGTTAAAGTGAAGGTGAAATGATACTGGAGCAGCATGGGTCCTGATCTAATCTGAGTGGTGTCCTCATGACAAAGGTGAAGAGGTAGACAGAGAGGGAAAGACCAAGGAAGGGCAACCCGGTGAAGACATGGAGCCTGCAATTAAG
>NW_022104341.1:45779585-45781319 GCF_000313985.2 Echinops telfairi
TGAATGGGTAAATCTGTAGAGACAGTAACTGAATGAATCATTTCCGAGGGGCATGGCTGGGAAGGCTGAGGGGAACTGGGGGCTCACAATGAGAACAAGGAAAAAGAAAATGTTCTAAAATTCACGGTGGTGATGAGCACACAGCTCTTCTTAATATGAGTGAACTATTCAATCATATATGTGAATTATATGTCGATAAACGATTTTAAAAAAGAATAAAATGGCCAGTTGAAGAGACTCTATTATTTCCAGGATCAAGAAACATCCATAACTCCAAATCCTGAAAGCCATTATCCTTCCACTCCATCCTTGGAGAAATTCCGCATTCCTGCATTTATAATAATGATATTTTGCTGTTTATCTCTATAAAAAGTAAATAAATCTCTTTGCTAAAAAGTAACAAAGTGTAGAAAAAGAAAGGAACATAAATAATAAAGCTAGCTCAGTGAATTTTCACCAAGTGAATAAAATCCAGAAAACCAAACTCACTGCCATCGAGTGGACTCTGATTCACAGTGAAACTTCAGGGCAGAAGTAGAAATGCCCCACTGGGTTTCTGAGGCTACCAGTCTGTCCAGGGGCAGAACACCTCGTCTTGCTCCTGAAGTGCAGCTGATGGATTGGGACTGATGTTCCAGTGAACACTCCAAAGTGTAACCCACTCACAACTACAGCTCCCACCAAGTGAATACACACATGTCAACAACATCCAGATCAAGAAATAGACATTGTAAGCACCCCATAAGCCATTCTATCATCCCCTTTTATTCACGCAGAAACATTAACCTGCCTTCTTACAACATAGATGGCCAATGAATATTTGGCCTACTTTTGAGCTTCATGTAAATAGAATCACATGCATTATATCTTTTGTGACATGAATGGATCTTTTCACTCAACACTAGCTTTATGAGATTCACCCATATTTTGTGTTTTTGTAGTTCATTCACATCTGCGTCCATATGCTACTCCATTTTGAATGTATCACAATTATTTTCTTTCAAATACTTTGGACACTTGAAGCTATTATTTTAATGGTTGTACCTGTCCTTTAATGAATGTATTCGATTCCTGGGACAGCACTCAAGAACTTTGATTCTGAGTACCTCATAGAGAATATTGGAAGTACCATGGACTGCTAAAAGGGCAAACCAATCTGCCTTAGTGGAAGTATGGACAGAATGCTCCTTAGAAGCAAGGAAGGCAATACTTTTTGTTACATCCTTTGAACATGTTGTCAAAGGAAATTAATCCCTAGAAAAAGACATCATGTTTGGTAAAGTGGAGGGGCAGTAAGGAAGAGGAAGGCCCTCAATAAGAGGGATTGTTACAGTGGCTGCAACAATAGGCTCAGGCTTAGGAGCAAGTGTGAAGATGGTGCAGGACAGAGTCTTGGCTTATTCTGTTGTGAAGAGCGTCACAATGGGTCAGAACTGGCTTGATGGCACCTAACAACAACAATAACAATATCCATGCCTCCCAAGGAAAAAGTCCCCTCTCCTTGCCCATCATACTGCTAATAATCTGTAGGTTTTATATCTTTGTTTATTTCATGTACATGAGATTAGACAGTATTTATTCTTTTGCAGCTGTCTTTCTTTCACTCATCATATTTTCTAGGTTTATCCATGTTGTGGCATGCATTAAGGTTTCATTTCTCTTTATGGATGAGTAATGTTTATGTCAGGATCCCTAGAGGTATGGAGGTTACCCACCAGGCTGCTAACCAAAACT
>NW_022104341.1:45782638-45784492 GCF_000313985.2 Echinops telfairi
AAAAAAATAAAATACAGTAAAAAACAATGAGCTAAATCTGTATTCTGGACATTCCTTATTAATGAATCACATACATAATATGTGGCCCTTTATCACTAGCTTCTTTCAGCTTGTCACAAAGGCATTTTATGCACGCATTTCAGTATAATTGTTATGTAGTTCAATCAAGATGTAATTGAACACTCCATGTCTTTTTATGGCCAACTACTATTCCATTGTATGCATGTATTACTCTTGTCTATTCTAAATAACCTGTTATAAACATAAGATGAAGACCCATTGTGAAAATGGTGTGGTGGCCATAGCTGACCCCAGGCTACACAAGAGAGAAGAAAATCTGGCACTCCCCCAGCCCACGGCCGACTGCCACAAGCAGAGGTCAGACACGCCTCCACCATTGATCTTTCTTTATTCTGACACCAGTTGTTCTTCCCACAACACTATACTCTATCTCTCTACTGGGTTCCCTAATCCATTTCAAAGGTCACCCAGAACTCGTAGACAATACTCACAATGATGGAGATGTATAAGCTATGTCACTAACAGTTTAAAAGAAGCCAGGATTAGAGAACATTAAGGTTAGGGTCATTGGTCCACAACAGTACCTCTCCTCAGTCACCAGCCAAGACTCTCTCTAGTCCCCAGACTCTCAGTCAGATGGTGCCTTGGTTTCTGCCTTGTTCTCTAAGCCAGGAAGCTCAATTGCTGGTCTACCCCACGGTCTCATGGTCTCTGGTTCTTAGCACTGCAGCTCTTCTGCTCTGGGTCCTCTGGACTCAGTATAGCATGGCCTCTGGTGCCTCTATCACTTCAGCCAGGGATATCCAATGCACTCCACTGGGGGGCCCAGGAATTCTCTCTGTTCTTGCTTCTGAGCTGACCCTTTTGTGCACAGGGGAATAGCAACCCAAACTGAATAATGTCCTCTAAGAGTTGTTTCACACACTCTATTTATATGGTTCCAAACTCACTCATTTGGTGGGACTTACATAAGAAATTAAATGATTAAATACACACGCACACACACAGAAAATAATTTCACTTCACCACACCAACTAACGTATGTTTTCTTTTGTTCTTCATTGTTTTGGTATCGTACCTAAGAATTCATTACCAAATCTGAGGTCAGGCAGATTCACTCTTATGCTTCCTTCTAAGAGTTTTATAGCTTTAGCTCTTACAAATTTAGGTTTTTGATCCATTTTGAACTACTTTTATATGACCTCTCATTTTCAATTATCAACATCTTTCGATTCCCCAAACCAAGTCATCATATGAAAATCAGTGTTATGCAAAAATGGAAAATGACCACATCAGGTCACATACATAACTGGCAAATAACATCCTTACATAACATCCCAAAACCATTATGATATAACTGCTAAACAACTAAGAATCCTGGACCAGCTGAGAGACTACATAATGTTAACCATCACAGTCAGCATTATTTTTGCTTTGTACTTCATCTTTTATTACTGCTAGACATGCACCTTTATGGACAAAATAGATGGATCTTTTCAACAGTTTTATTGGCGTATAATTCACATATTGTAAATTCAATAGTCCAGTCACATCAAGAAGAATTGTACAATCATCACCACAACTAGTTTGAGAAAATTTTTTTCATTCTTATACTCATCTTTATCAGCTCTTCATTTGCCCCCAAGGAACTATGAGTCCAGTTACTGTCTCTACAAATTTACCCATCCAGGTTTCAAATTCAGAACAGTAAAAAACAAACAAAAACTAAACACACAGTAAAACAGATCAAAAACTCAATAGAAAAGAAAGCAGAACATATTAAAACTAGAACAAATTTAAATGGATCATAAGGGAGATGAAATGATAGGGTGC
>NW_022104341.1:45785589-45787517 GCF_000313985.2 Echinops telfairi
GGCATTAACTCTGCCCATCAGTTAGGAAGTATTGACATCCTAACAATATTAAGTATTTTCTTCCATAAGCATCTGATTTTTTTCATTTATTGAGAGCCCCTTTAATTTTTTAACAATGTATTTCAGTTTTCAGAGTTTAAATTTTGCACTTCATTTTTATATTTATACCTAAATAATTATTCTTTTTTGATGCAATTAGAAGGGGATTTTCTTAATTTAATTTTTGAGTTATTAAATTTAGATGTCTAGGAATGCAATTGCTTTTTGTATATTGATCTTGTATCCTACAACATTGAAGAATGCACTTATTAGATTCAAAAGTTGTTTTGGTGTAGTGTTTTGAATTTTTAGCTATCTTAGATGTTACCTGTTTGTTTTATTTAAAGAAACATAATAACAATGTAACAATACAAAGAGATCTTAATTATCTCAACGCATTATTTTCTAACAATCTTCTGAATGTCGGATGGTGTCCTCTGTTCTGGTGAGAAACCATGTGAAGAAATTCAGGGAAGAAATGATGCGCTGTAATAGTTCTCAAGCATTCCACTTTCCCAATTAACTATATAATTTTTTGTTTAGAAAAAAAACCCATGTAACATTTGCAATTAGAAATAGACTCTTCCATTTTTTATGGACCACTAATGAACACGCCTAAGATAAATTTAAAATCAGGTATAAAATAGGTTATAAACGCAAAATTCAATTTGATAAAGGCACGCTGGAAACTCCACAAACTAGTAGGCAGGGTTTTATTTGCTACACCAGGAAAAGATCAGGAAAACCTTAACCCTTTCTGAAGACTAATGCCATGATGCTCCTCTGCATGTAGCAAATTACTTCAGAGCCAGCCCAAAGCATTTCTCATTCAATAGGTCTTACATTCCCGAAGTGCGGTGTTCTCTTGTTTCTTGTTATTTCTCAGCACTTTCTGAATGCACCATAATTTGTCCTCATGTTTCCTGGATAGAGTGTTTGATGACTTGCAATAAAAGCACTAAAGTGATACTACGGTAGACTATGAGAAAATATATCACCAGAGTCTACTCCAATTCTTTCACCTAAAAAGCTATGTTTAATCCATACTCACAATGTACAACATTGTACATGTACAACAGTTTACATGTACAATATTGTCCTCAAAGACCAAACTCCATGCCATCGAGCTGATTCTGACCCATTCTACGGACGTGTGTGTGGTAGTAGAAAGCTTCATCTTTCTCTTGTGGAGAAGCTGGTGGTTTCAAACTACTGACATCATCCTTAGCAATCCATTGCATAACTACTACACCAGCAGGGCTCCTAAACCTTGTCTTCAAAATAGACCAAACTCACTGCTATTCGGTCAACGCCGAGTCATGGTGACCCTCTAGAACAGGGGAGAGCTGCCCCTGTGGGTTTCTGATACTGTAATTTCTTACGGAGTAGACAGTTTCATCTTTCTTCCGAGGACCAACCTGGTGGTTTCAAACTGCTGGCCTAGAAGTTAGCAGCCCAACGCATAATCACTATGCCCCAGGGCTCCTAACCAAACCCCAAACCAAACATTGCCATTGAATTAATGCCAATATACAGACTCAACAGGGGAGGGGAGGGCTGCCCCTGTGCGTTTCTAAGAGTGTAACTGTTAAATGGTGTAAAGAGCCCCATCTTTCTCCCAGGGCTTTGAAACACGGTCTAAAACCAACCCCCCCTCCCCTGCCCCCACAAACTCACTGGCCTAGAGTCAATTCTTATTCACGGTGACCCTGTTTGGCAGGGTAGACGTCTCCATGGGTTTCTGAGACTGTTAGGGGAGTAGAAAGCCTCATCTTTCTCCCTTGGGGCAGTTAGTGGTTTTGAACTGCTGACCTAGAAGTTAGCAGCCCAATGCTTGTCCTTAGTATATCAAACCCTAGAGCATCAATTATCACCATGCTGCTCTCTAA
>NW_022104341.1:45788804-45797474 GCF_000313985.2 Echinops telfairi
GCTAGATATTTGAATATCACCATCCTCACTAGGGAAGATAGCAGAGAGACATGGTTAAAGATAAGGGTTTTTTTGTTTGTTTTTCTTTTTTTTCATTTCTTGAGAGTAGCCTCAATCACCTACTGGCAAGGGACAACAGGGTGCCGATAAAGGCCCAAAGAGAAGCCCATTAGCCACAGCTGGCTACAATGTTTCTTGCCTTAAATTCTCCATCTGCCTCCTGTGTGCTCCAAACTCCCATGTCACCTCGTATTATTCTCTACACTTGGCTAATTTTTGCCATAACTGCAGACATTAAACTCCTTCAGATTACAAACGCTGCTGCCACAGGGGCAGTGGGCAGTCAGGGGACACACACTCTGCGCCCTGAAATAGGTTGACAATTAGGTTGACAGAAGGTCAGTCGATAAGACGTCTAATTCTTGCAACTCTAAAGCAGATTGAGAGCAAGCCTCAAAAAGTTTTATGATGATTCAGTTTCTATTTCAGTTTCTTCCTCTAGGAAGGTCAAAGGGGGAAACTTCAGGGATTCGACAGATTTTTAGACAGGTCAATGGTACAAATGTTTTAATACTTTTCTCTTCCAAAGTTCTCCAAGACAGCACTGTCTTGAGCCAAGTGCAAAACGTAAAGAAAAATTGAAAAGCTATGCCATCCGCGACTAATTTGAAAAGGTTTAGATTCGTGTTCCATGACACATGCCAGGATGAGAGAAAACAGGCATATCTAGAATCTTCTACCAATGGCCACTTTTCCCTGGGTGCTCCAACAAATTGGGCACTGTACTATACTAAAGGGGGAAAATGTATTAACACCTCCCAATAATCCAGTAAGGTAGCTATTATGAGCATCAGAATTTATATTTTAATGGGTCATGGTTAAAATAATGAAATGAATCGCCCCAAATCATGCAGTCAATGAATAAAAGATTTAGGGATCAAATCCAGGTCTCTGCAGAGGTTGTGCAAATAAACACTGCAGCGTACTCTCACTGGTCCCTGGGCTTTCCTTCCCCTCACCTCTTCTTGCCTCATACACCACAGTCAAGTCCCAACGTGGAGCCACCTGCTCTCGTTTTCCTCCAGTAGGAGGGACAGGATCCAAGCTCCTCCTTCCTTCTGACCTTTCCTTCCCTATTAACCATCTTTAGGAAACATTTACTCTGTGCCCACCTATCTCGTTAGTGTTGATTTTCCAAAGCTCAGACAAACCTGAGGACAAGTTCTACATCTTTTTCTTCGTGCTGTCCCCAAGGCCTACCTTAACTACAGTTGCAAATTGAAAAGCAAAGAAATGAGTGATGTTACAGCAAATCCTGCTTGCTAAGAACTTCCAAGTGTCGGGTGACAGCAATGATTCTGGATGTCTTGGAGGATGGCATTATTCCTGTTGAGAACAAGCATGTTACTACGGTGGGCAGGACACTTGGTGATCCACTGATGCAAACGTACTGGGACCCGGCTAAAAGCACTGTCCACTTAGCTACAGATTTACTATTTCTCTTTTTCTTTTTTTCAACCCAGACCAAATCCACCGCCATCCATTGATTACAACTCATAGCAACTCATATTGCTTCTGAGACTGTACACCTTCACAGAAGCAGACGATCGCACTAACATGTAAGGACTTAAAAAGATACTATGGATTTGACATGCTTGCATGTGTAGTGGGTATTGATTAGTTAGCTGGTTTCTTTAAGGGTTCCAGATGAAGAGAAGTAATTTTTAAATCTTTTTCTAAAATTTCTCTCTTATGTAGAAATGCCACTGCTACAAGTAAAAAGATGCTACGATGTGATGCGGCCGAAGCGTCTTCTGCTTTCCCACCTCAGAAACACAGGTTCTTTGAAGGAGTAAGATTAATGTGGGTAGAATATTTAAAATATATCTAGGTAATTCTAGAATTAAAAGGAAAGTTTGAGACCCTACTTTTCCTCTATTCATAAACATATAGACTATTCATGAAGATGATTATCTGATAGCACATTAATCATCTCCGATGATAAATAATGGTGACTGTCTTTCAGGGTAAAAGGAAACTCATTGTGACTAAAGACAAAGAGGAAAAGAAACAACAAAAAACACCTTAAACATGGCTGTTTTTCTATTTAAGATCTATTTTAAAGTTTTTTGCTACTTATTACAAAAACACCTCTTTGTCATAAAAGCAGTAAGAAACAAACAAAAAAAAAAACCCCAAAAGACAAAAACAAAACCCGGAGTAACAACAGCAGCAATAACAGAGGTAGGTTTTTGGTTTTTTTTCTATGCCCCAGTAACACTCTCCCAAGAGTGACTTTATTTAAGACTGTCACGTACTAGCTGTGAAATCAAGTTCCTGGCAAGTGTGAGCTCCAAGAAACCCGAGAACTTTTTACAACCTTCTAACAACCTCCTCAGTATTACACAAAGCAGACTTGCTCTTAGCTCATCTAAAACAAATAAACGCCCAGCTGCACAGACACATGCACAGGGCATTTGGAAATAGGACACCAGAAGTCTCTGCCACGTCCAAAGAGAACCAAAGTCTAGGCCATTTTCAGGCATACAAGAACATATGGTGCCTGTTATGGCTAGCCGACACGAACACCTCAAAATCTAAACAAGCCCACTGCTAGCAAGTCAATTCTGACTCACAGGGATCCTGTATATGGTTTCCAAGGCTGGGATCTTCACGGGAGTAGAAAGTCTTTTTTTATGAACTCCTTGGAGCGGTGGGTTGGCTTAAACTACCAACCTTGCAATTAGCAATCTCCCAACAAGGCCACCAGGGCTCTTTACACACACACACAAATCAGAAAATCATATTGCTAAACAAACAGATCAATGGAGCAGAGCATCCAAAAATAAACCCACATACTATCGTTTATTTATATTTTACAAAGGTGACAAAAAATCAATGGAAAAAGTCCTAACAAATGGTGTCGTGACAACTGGATATCCACATATAAAACAATGAAGTCGGACTCTTCCCTCACATCATAAGCAATATCATCTCAAAGTGGATCATAGACTTAAATGTACATGCTAAAACTATAAAACTCTTAGAAGAAAACACAAAAGTACAGCTTTGTGAGCTTGGATGATATAATGATTTCTTAGTTAGATCTTAGTTATAAGAAATAGCTCATGTTTTCGCTGTTATATCTAAATTATACACACATTCCCTAGAACAATCAACCATACCAGATAAAAAATGCTTGATTTTCCCAAGCAGGAAAGAAGGATAAAGGGAAACAAAAGACATAGGGAGGAAGTGGGAAGAATATATTCACAAAAGAAAAAAAAGTTTTCAATTGGTAAAATAAAAAAATGCTTTTGTGTTTCAATAAAAGCCACACCGAGAAAGTAAAAAGACAACACACGAAATGGAGAAAACATTTGCAAAACATATATATGTAAAACACACATATATATGAAACATATATATATGACTTGTATCAAGACTATAGATAGAACTCCTATAATATAATAAAAAGACAAGCACAATTTTACATGGACAGATTATCTGAGGAAAAAGGTAAGTATATCTTCAGTAGCCATATGAAAGGATGCTCAATATTATTATCCACCAGGGAAATTCAAATCAAAACCACAAGGAGATATTGTTTAACACTCACTATAGAAGGGCTATAAGAACAATGAAAAGAACATAACAGTTGTTAGCAAGGATGTGGAATATTTGGGCCCCTCCAACATTGCTGGTGGGATTGAGAAAATGTGCAACGACTTTGGAAACCAGTTAGGACGCTCATTAAAAGTTTAAACCTGGTTACCATGGCATCTAGCAATACCACTCCTAAACACAGGCCCAAGAAAAGAAAAACACGTGTCCATAGAAATACTAGGAAGTTAGACGTGTTCCTAGTAGCATTATTCATGATAGCTAAAAAAGTGTTAACAATTAGATTAACTAGTAAGTGGATAAACAAGAGTGGTACATACATACAAGTGAATATTCTTTGGCAATAAAAGAAGTGCTGATTTATGCTACAGTATGGTTTATACTTGAAAATGTTTAAAGCAAATAAAAAAGTCACAAAGAGCCCAATGTGGAACGATTACAAAGTTCTCAGAGTAGCTTATCCACAGAGACAGAGGGGTTTCCAGAAGGTAGGAGGATGGAGGGATGGGCAGTGATGTCAATGGATAAAGTCCCTTTCTGGATTAAAGAAAATGTTCCAAAACCAATGTTTTGGTGATGGATACACAATTCTATGAATATGATAAAACCCACCAAATTATACGCACTTTAAAAGGCTGAATTTTATGGTGTGTGAATTATATCCAAATGAAGCTCTTATTGAAAATCTAATCAGATCGAAAACTTCTACCAACAGTTTCTTCTATTGTATGTATGCATTTTCTAAGTATATTGAAAACTCCATACCTCAGAGTTCTTCTACCGTGTCCTCCACCACACCAGCACCGATTTCCGACATTAAAATTTTGTTAACATAAAAATTTTTCAGCAGTCTGATTGAAAGCATCTGAAAATGTCAGCAAAGGAAAAAATCTGAAACTACATCCACTTAACTATTCCTAGTCAAAAACTGAGAGAAAAATATCATTTATACATGTACTCCAATTCAATTGCGTCACCATGGTTGGCGCCCCCAGAGGGGTAACTATTGGATTACTCTGCCCAAGGACATACGGAATCCTCAGATACATGAACTCTTGCTTTTAATCATTTGTAAACTGCTGAAAGTCATAGTCTACCGAATACTAACAACAAATTGTAAAGCATTTCTACATTAAATTGGGTTCTTAGAAGCTTGTGAACAGTCAACTAAGGTACAACTATTGGTCTCTATCCCTCTGGAGCAAAGGCAAAACAACAACAACAAAACTCATGGTAATCACTGCAGACCAGGCAGACCACAGGCTTTATCACCTTGAGATCAGAAGTAGATGGTGTCCAGCTACCACTAGTGTCCCTTCGGACAGGGACCACTATAAAATATCCTGGGCTAGCGTGGGCGAAAGATGTGGAACAAGACTCCAAATCACAAAAAAGACCAAACTTACTGGTCTCCTGAGAACGGGTCGCCCCCCTGTGCCACACTTCAAGCCTGAAACTGAGCTCACCTCGTGGACTTAACTTCCACCTGAACAACAGGCAGACCTATAAGATGAACGAAAAAGAACACACTGCCTAGAATAGTCAACCACATCAGATGAAAAAGTGGGATTCTCCCAGGCAGGAAGGGAGAAGCAAGAAGGATCGACATGAACAAGAGACACGGGGAGGAAGTGGGAAGAGTGCGGTTACAACGTGGTCGTTGTAATCAGTGTCATAAAGCAAAATGTGTATGAATGTTTTAATGGGAAACCAGCAAGTTTTGTAAACTTTCATCTAAAACACAATAAAAGGTTAAACAAAAATGTAAAAATGAACATGCTGGCAGCAACAAAAGCAACAGGTGCAGATAGAAACACATGATTTGAAATATAATTGTAACTGTAATAATGCCAGCTGTGTATCAGAGTGCATTTTACTCAACTCAACTCCCTGCCATAGAGTCAATTGCAGCTCATATTGACCCTATAGTGCAGTGCGTTTCCAAAGCTATAACGCTTTAAGGGAGTAGAAAGCATCTTTCTCTCACGGAGTAGCTGGTGGATTTGAACTGCTGATTTTGCTGTTAGCGTCCCAACATATAACCCACTCTGCACTAGAATGCATTAGAAAGTTCAAAAGAGTAAATAGTATAGTGCTTTAATCTGGTAGGTGTATTACTGATACATGTACCTTGAAGTCATGAAAACATCTTTTTGTTGCTATCATTAATTGCAGGGATATTTTTATAAAAATATAAATTTTGGCTGAAATATGCTAAAAAACTCCACAGACAATCACTTTGGTGTTGCCCCCTCTGACAGTGTCACCCAGTGCATCTCTAACCCATTGCTTCATAGTGAGAGGTGAAGAAACATTAGCCAGTAAGAGAGTCCTAACACAAAAATGTTAAGGGACTCCTCCCTTATCTGATTTGGAAACAAAGTTACAAACATGGATGATGTTTTCTGATGGGTGCTTTGATTTAGAGTTAGGGTATTCTTTAAATTTCTCTATCAGTTGTTCCACAAAATACTTGCATTTCATTTACAGTCTGAAGAGTCTTTTTAAATTTCTTAACTGTGCTTTTCATTGGGTCCCAAACTTAGTTGGCTTACAGTCCCCTTTGAAGAAAAAAAAAAAATCCCCAGTGCCACACTGGCAATTAAAAACTATTGTACTATATAGTCTGAAATCCAGGATAAAGTATAGGTATATGCTTTTTGCAGCCCTCCTGGATTGTTCCAGCTTCCTTAGGGGGTGGTATCACCCACTTCAGGTAACACCGCTTTAGATGAAATCTCTTGCCATATTAGATGACCACTTATATCAATCAGTTTCTGATAGAGTTATATCACTTTCCAATAATGGCTATTTTAGATTAATAGATACAGTTGTGGCACTAAATTAAAATAATTTATAATCAGGAATATTCACCATCTATAAATAGAGGTTAGCATACTGGGCAGTTTCAGTATTAAAAATACAACTAGTGAGTTATTACATCTAAAACAGTTATATTGGATGACCTTGAGATTGAGAACTTTATTTTGAAAAGACTTATTATTTGTTGCCAAAGCTTTTTTCATATAATCCTTCACCTTTCCACTTGTGAATATCCCTTAATTTTGTTTAAAATACATCCCCACATATATAGTGATCTCATTCGTATAAATATAGTGGACTTAGACAAAAGACCTTAAGAAACCATTCTGAAATTTTGAAATGACGATAGGCTCTCTCTGGTTCAGACAACCCTAAGGGAAATTTATGTATTTCTAAGTTAATGACAGAGGCCTGGTTATGCGTTGGGCTGCTCACCGAAAGCTCAGATGTTCAAGACCACCAGGCACTCCATGGGAGAAAGACAGGGCTTTCTACTCCCATGAAGAGTTATGGTCTCAGAGACCCACAGGGGCAGGTCTATCCTGTCCTATGGGGCCACTATGAGTAGGCATTGACTCAATGGCAGTGATTTGAGTGAGAAGCATATATCATTCTAATAAAAAATATTATGAAATGTATGGATACATGCATCCATATTCAAAATGCTAGACAAAAAACTTTTGAATTTTGTTTATTAATTTAGGACAGAAAAACAAAAGAAAAGAAAATCTATAGTGGTGAAAAATGAAGCTGGGGTACAGGTGTAATATTGTAAGGCAGCACTGAACATAGCTGCTGCCCTAAGGGTAAGGACTTGTCTTTTAACTAGCACTTTAAACTTCAATACTCATATGGAGAGACCAAAGGCTTGGTTTTGAGTCTGAGCAGGGTAAGGAGGTGAGGGTGGCCGTAGAAAGGCCATATTTATAAAGAAAGATTGAGTCAGAAAAAGAAAAGCCACCCAACAGAGGAGAGAACATAAAACTCTGTCTATTCTGTTCTTGGCTTTTAGTGAAAGGGAAGAAAATCTCCCACCACATATAGTTGTGGTTTACATTCAATATGTAAACAGAAGGCCTAGGATGAATTTAGAATAATTGTTATTAGTGGCTCCTAGAATTCATGCCAGGAGCTCGTTAGAAGCAAATACAAGCTTTGTCTAGAGGAAGCTGTTCTCGGCACAGAGCATTAAGGATCCCACAAACACAGTCAAGATGAACATGAAGTTACAATTCACACGCACACCCACATAGGCATAAGCAAAACACATAATGAGACAAAATCCTTTGAATAAAATAAAGACACACAAACAAAAAATACTCCAACTTCCAAAGTTTTAAGATATTAAAAGTCCAATAGATGAGATTTAGGAAGATCTGGGAAAAATGTAAAAATTAAAATAGAGTGATTTAAATAAAATACTGCGTTCAACAGCAGATCAGATATAGTTGGAGTAAGAATCAGCACACTGAAAGGACTATTCCACAGTATCTCCTGTGAGTACTGTGCCCCTTTAAATAAGCAACTGTCTGAAACCTAATGGTCAGCAATTGCTCTGAAGCCAAGAAGATAGATCGGGCGGGGCCAGGAAGCATGTTAATGGAAGTAGAACAAGCAGGATGGGAGCAGCCGGAATACCAACTCAACGTTGAAGAACGCCACCCATGTCACTGAACAATACAGACATAGACTGTAATGGGGCCCTGAGATGTGCTGTGCAAACTTTGACGCAAAACACAGTAGCTTAATATACAAAAGTACCCATTACTAAAAATATTTTTTATAGAATATTACTACATGGTAACAAGTAAGATTTGTATTTGGATTGACAGGAGTTAACACATCCTAATCTCTGTGAATTACCTAG
The DNA here is from genome assembly GCF_000313985.2 of Echinops telfairi. Classification (NCBI taxonomy): domain Eukaryota; kingdom Metazoa; phylum Chordata; class Mammalia; order Afrosoricida; family Tenrecidae; genus Echinops; species Echinops telfairi. The sequence continues at coordinate 45,797,119 of NW_022104341.1, forward strand.
ACAGATGATAATGATATTAATCAATTTACAATTTCAGTAAATGTGCATAAAGAAATTTTACAAATGACATTAAGAGAATAGAAAGAGTATAATTTCTAAGCCATTATAAGCTTAAAAGAATGCATGAGAAGAAACAAAACAATCCTTAACCAATCAATCCAGAGGAAAGAGCGAGGGGAGGCCAACTAAAGAGAAAGAAAATTGCGAAACCAAACCTTGATAGGAAAAAAAATCCCGATATATCAGTAATATACAAGAGGATACCTCTCACCAAAAAAGAAAACAACCTTATCACTTTTAAATTACTCTCCACTACACTTAATACATTTGTCATATCTGCAATTCCATTATTGGAC
>NW_022104341.1:45798255-45814202 GCF_000313985.2 Echinops telfairi
TGAGCAAAACGGGCCATGAGTAAAAGAAAGAAAAAAAACTTGCTAAGCTGCTTTACATTAGGCAGCAGTGGTCAGCTCCGCAGGTGTGTGTGGGAGATTCAAGGTCACTCACTGCTAGAAGCCAGCTTGATCCAGCCAGACAGTCATCAATGGACATTTCACCTTTTTGAAACAAGAAAACCACTCATACCCTTGAATTTTTCCCAAAGCACTGTCCTATTAATCTGTGTTCAACATCACAACAGTTTCTGTGACATTTTTCCCTGAGCAGGAAACAAAAATCTCACAGCTATACGCTGTTCCCTTAAATCGGCCATCACAAAAAATGATGTTCAAATAAAACTGCTCTTACAAAAAATTCACTGTGACCAGAGAGAACCTTCCCAGGCGAGGCCACTGGGTGCACTAACTCAGAGCGAGTTCCTGGATGCTCACCTAGCAGGGAAAATGTGTATTGTGAAAGCTCTGCTCCACCTAGCACAATTCCTGTTTTGGGGGGGTACCCCTCATATATTCCATAAATTACAATAAATGTAAATAGTGAAAACATACCTCTTGAAAGACAAGGATTGTTAATTTTGGATTAAAAGTGCCATCTTTAAAATGGCATTTTTTTGCGTGTGGTTTTTACATCACAAGCCAACTTTTCCCTATCCACATAGGACTTACTTCATATTACCCTTAAGAGAGGGGTCTTCAAAAAGTTCACGGAAAATTCCACTCTCTTTTAATTCAATTTTTCCACCTCCCTTGCACTATTTAAGAGGGGCCTCAGTGCTACTGCTTTGATCTTATTACTACTCACAGTGCTATCTCTGGAATAGCAATAGCAGCATCATTTGAAGGCCTTGTAGAAATGCAGTCTTAAGCATCACCTCAGATCTAAAGATTGAAAAACCTGAATTTTAATTAGGTACCTAGATGAATCATATGCACATTCATTTAAAAAGCATTGCTTAAGAGAGTGCAGTCTATCAAAGACATATGTAAGAAATAAAGTAAGACTTCATGGGCACCTCACGGGCACGTCCACCATCCTGTTACAGCAAAATCCATCCTCTCACACATCCACACTTGTGTCTTAACGAGAGTGGTAATGACGGAAAAGCTTCTCCACAGTTCTTGCCCACTCTTCTTGAAACCAAAGTCCACCAGGTCGAGCTATGGCATTCCGAGGCTGGCCTTCATGCTGAAGATGGAGCTGATCACGGCGTCAGCACGTATGTGTGGGACGAGGAAGGGCACAGACTGAGCAACCACATTTGAGATGGTGATGAAACAGAAAATGTGAACAGGCACCTCAGAAAGAAAAAAAGCTTAAACAAGGAAATAGACATTATCCAAAGAGGCAGTCTGCTTGCATTTTTTAAAACTTGAAATAATGAGAGTTGTCAGATTGCCAAGTATTACAAAAAATTCACAAGGAAGACATTGCCGTTTCTCTTATGCTAATATGGGTTGTATTAGTTGCTAAACTAATACAAACAAGTGAGAGAATTAGTTGAATCAAATCCATAACTGGAAGAGGTCATATGGAACCTTGAAATTTGAAAATCTTTCCAAAATGAAGACTCAATTCCCGATGAAAGTAATTAGAATATTTGCAGGTCTCCACCTGTGTTGTTGTCTCCGACCCTACAAACCTCCGAGGTCTGGACACGTACCAAGCACACATACACAGGAAGACCAAACACTAGCGAATGAAAAACGATTTAAAAATGGCTATTCTAACATCAACAAAAGAAAACCAAAGCAGACAAAGTCATATGCTTTTTTTCTTCACCCCTAACACACTAACATTTAGGTTTGAAAAAAATTGCAAAGAAAATAGCTGATAATGGATCAAAATTATATTATTATTCTTAAGAATGGGGCAGGATTATAAGAATATTTCTTGTCTCCTATTTTTCTATATTCAACAACTGTTTTACAGTGTTTCCAACTGTTAAAGGACTCCAATTTGTTCAATTAATGGTTTCTTTTGTGACTCAGCCTTGTGCTCCCTTTTCTGTTTTTCTGAAGGATGAGGAATGGGGAGAGAACAGTCGGAGGTGGGGTAGCCTGTACAGGTGTGAGGCGATGGAGCAGGAGACCCAGGTGCTGCCAGGACAATAGGGAAGGATGGAAACAAAAGCGAAGCACTTCAATAAAAAGCAGAGGAGGATTCAGTGATGCTTTGTTTATTTATTTATTTGTTTTTTCTCATCGGTTCCACTTTATATTTATTTGTTGGCTGTTTTGGATACTAAAGCGTAGAGAAATATAACTTTTGTTCGTTTTTGTACTTTAAAGTTTACTTTCTTTTCTTTTTAACTTTTCATTGTGAATTAGGCAGAGGTTTACAGAGCAGATCATAACTGTCCATTCAATAAATCATACATTCAACATTACAATAATCAACCATTTATGAGCAAAAGAATACGTTTACCCAAGGCCAAAGTTCAGAGGGTTAGGAAAGAAGGAGGACTAGAAGCAGGGTGCCCAGGGGAGAAGTGGGATGTGCACTGAAGAGACTGTGATGGATGAGTGCTGCTTTAATATAGAAGATTGAGCAGATAGTTTAGCCAGCACAGAAATGACTGATTTAATAAGAAAAGAAAAAATAATAGCTTGGCAAAGACATCTTGTGTTCTCAAACTCATTCTGTAACCTGGAAGGCACCAACCAAGGCATACAAAACGTATTTAACTTTCTAGTTAGCCAGATAATAGAATTGTTCTACTTGTTGGCTGGAAGAATGAAGAGTTCTGATATTGTGCCAGCATTAAGAAATAACAGCTAATACAAATTGGAGAATGTAAGAAATCATGAGCAGCTCAGAGACCTCACTGAATGAAAAGAAGAGTTCAAAGAGTCCAAACATTATATAAATTTGGGTAAAAATAAACACTAAATTATGTACGATAAAGAGAATTATAATATTTTCAGAAAGTAGTAGATGAATTCGAAATAGAGAGAAAAAATCGCTAAGTCCTTTAGAAGGGTGATAAGTGTTTACCCTTCTATTTTTGTGCTGTCAAATAGTACAAAAATAGAAAGGTCCAAACCAAATAGAAAGACCCAAATGAATGCCCAACCGGATGCCAACTCCTAGTGGCCCTACGGGGAGACGAGACTGCCTGTGAGTCTCTGAGACTGTAAGTCTTTATGGGCAGAGGAAGCCTCATCTTTTCCCCCAGGTGAGGTGCGGGCGCGGTGGGGAGGATGGTGTGACCTAGGAATGATTTAAACATCTTAAAGCACAGCAGCAATACTCTGTGGGTGAGCAAACAGACACTGGGTGGCAGGTAGGCCTGTACACATCACCATTAAAACAAGTGCTGCAGGGAAAGTAGACAGACAAAGAAAAGTGCTTTTCAGCTGGTAAAAGGATGCACACATGTTTAGAATTACTAAGAATTTAACATAAGCATTGAAATTTTTCCCAATCAGTTCAACAGTAATTGGAATATATTTGGGTTTTAAGGTATTAAGACAAGTCTTTAAAAGTTATGATTCAACAATAATGCTGTCCTCCCTCTTTAACCACTGATCACACATACACGGACACCTCATCTACCCAAATGTCTGAGTAAAACCCTGGAAGAGAAGCACATGAAAATATCACATATGCACAGAACAGAGACGAGCTACAAGGAAAGACATTAACAGGTCAAAGGCCATGATGTCAAGGTGGGAGATGTACAAGTGATGGTTATTTTCCTCTGTTTACCGTGAGTAGATGTGCTTTTATAAATGGAAAACAAGGAAAGTTTCTCAAAACGAGTCCTCCGAGTCTCTTCTTCCTTACTTTTTAACATTCTGTGGTGGAGATGAAGTGGAGGAAGCTTTTCCCCAAAGGAAAACATCTGTTGCTCTCAAATATGGTCTACAGGCACCGTCTGCATGCAGTGCTACTGGGTTGTGATGTTGACGTGTTAGCAGAATACCCTAGAAGCTACAGAAACGAAGGCCTTGTCTTGTTCCTGGTCTGGTTCCATCCTTCAAACTTTCTGAAGGGTGACCAACATCAAGATGCTGGTCAGGCTTTTTAATAACGGCCCTTCACTTGATAGAACTCATCACTCTGATCTTCACAACGCACTAGAGGAATCCCAGGCACCTATTTTAGAGAGGCCTGGTGATGGTCATTCCAGAAAAAACCCAGTCCGTACTCTTCCCCAGCTGTTGTGGTTCTAATCAGGCTGATAAGTTTTTGACTGAGTGAATCATTTGCCTATTGATGTTTTATAATTCATTAGTAAATAAATAATACTCAAATGTAACAATATCATTGGCACTGCAGAGACAGCGATAAGCCACTCACCTCTGCATTTTTGGAAACTAATTAGCATTTCATGTCTGAACAGCCAGCCAAGAGAGATCCTTTGGTCATGGGGAAAGAAGCAACTTGTATCATGTTTCACTCTGATCCTTCATCTTTGTCCTTGGTCTACTTGCACCATTTCACCCTTCGATATTGCAGGCCCATTCAGCTTGCATACTCTAGTCTCCATTACATCTTTCTCTGATTTGAGGGTTTAAAAATGCATCATGTTTCAAACTGAGCCAGAAGAAAAACATCAGCGTTATGCGAGTCATGGGTTTGGTTCTTCCAGTGCTTGGTGGGGACTAGAAGTTTCACTCAGCAAGTTGGAGAACTGGCTGTGTGGAGTCCACACAAATCCCAACAATCCCCGTTCCCTTTGCTACATTCTAGAATACAGGCAGAATATTATCGCCTCCTGCACACTGATTGCTCAAAACTTAAAGCCAGTGGAATGACAATGAAACGAGCCAGCTTTATAGTTTGCAGACAGTCTCATCCTGGGTAATGCGAGACAACCTGGAGCCTTACAGGTGTGGCATTCCAAGTAACTTCAAATGGAGGCCCTATAAACTCAGATACATAATTTTGCATCCAATCAAATGCTTTGGAAGGATCCAGCCTCCCTCTTGGTACATTTTGCGTTTTATGGCCAATTTCCTTCTGATGCAAGTGAAATATAAACTTTCCTTTCCTTAGAAGTTGTTAACAAACTCCAGCAACTTAAAAGAACAGTAATTGCTTTCTCTACAGCTATGTGGGGATGTAAGAAGAGAAAACCATTCTTCAGCCCATCCGTCCAACAGATCCGCATTTGGTACGATGTATGATGAAGCAAAGTCTCCCTTGACAAGGTTATTCTAGAATAAAGTTCCCCCTGGCTCTTCCTCTGAAACAGCATTCATTCCACACCGCACTGGCTCTGCTGCAGGTGGAGGGTTTAATTCCTGCTGCCAAGGAGCATCACTGAGTCCTCCATAATGAGGAGCTTGCCTTAGTCTTAAGCATAAACACCATTGTGTTGCCCGAGTCAGTGTGTGGCATTAAGATGCGCAGTGAGGTTCAAAATTAGACAAAGTTGAAGCACCATCTGGGATCATGCTTAAACTCTCTTCACCCACTGTTGAGATGCGATCTTAAACCACAAACCTTCTGCTCTTTGAGAAACGACATTCAAAGCGTCTACACAGACACAGTGGGGTGGAGAATCACATTCTTGTGGCAGGAAGAAACAGATTTGTTCATCCCGAGGACACCATCATCTTTCATTGGGATCACAGCAATGCTCTGTTAACTCACCCACCTTCATAAAACCTACATCTGCTCCAATCTGTGACACACTGCAGCTAGGGTGATCCACTGGGTGCAGGCACCATCCATGGACTCAACACTCGAATTTACCCTCCAGGGATTTTCCCAATGTTTTTTCAGATAGAATCCAATTTCCATAACATGCAAATATTTCCATAAAAACCAATACTGTGACTTTATATCTGTCTCTCTGACTCTCCCAATAAAATTAAGCTCCATGAAGTCAGGGGTTACATTTTAATTATCTTGGCCTTCACAATACCTAAAACGTCGTCATTTGGACTGTAAACACACCATCCGGTTTGATAGCATCCTCTAGAGACTAGTTCCGGCCTAGAAGTTAATGACTTGCCAAAGAGCTCAAAGAAAGTAAAGAGCTTGGGCTCTGGCCCCTTGCTTCCCTGGAATGAGACAGTCCTTAAACATGGGCATTTCTGTATCTCAACAACGCATTCATCACCTGGAAAGGTCCGTGAATGCAGCGCTGTAATTAAAGGGTAAAAAGAAATTAAAGACATGCATGCCACATATGTAAACTCTCTCTGCTCCTATGTACTATTTCTATTCATTCCTATGATTAAGTAATCCATTTTGAATCAAATCTCTTTGCATCACATATAATTAGCACAAGGCTTGTCCACCCAAACTTCACTTGTTGAACGATCATTTTCTGTACTTCAACATGTATGAGATACAATTTAAGGTTGTAGAAACACTAAGATGGATAAATTATGCCCCTGGCATCAAGAAGGTGTGGTCTAGTCAGGGAGACAAGCAATTAGGCAAACAATCACAATATCGTGATTAGAAGCATGTGGAAAATATAGAAACACAGATATTTTAGTCCTGGTGATGTAGTGGGTCACGCCTTGGGCGGCTAACTGCAAGGCAAGCAGTTTGAAACTGTCAGCTGCACCCACAGGAGAAAGATGAGGTTCAGAAACTCACAGGGGCAGTTCTGAAATGACTTTATCAAAATGAGTTTGTTGTTTGTTTAAGTACAGTGATTATAATATTTACTACCCCCATCTTGCTTTTCCTGTGGGCAGGCACTAGGTCCTTCAACTCAAAAGGTCAATATGTAAATGGAGCATGGTGGTGTAAGAGAGAGTCTGAGCTAAGCATTGTGGCATACGAGATAGTTTGCTCTAGTCTATGTTGAGAGGTAGCTAGAGAAACCTTAGAGAGGCAGTACTGGAGCTGGGTTTTAAATGAATAATTCGTTCTCCACCGGATGGATAGAAGGAGCAAGCGTATTCTTTCCTGAAGGAAAGGCATGTAAGCTGTGTTCACTGGGCGTGTGGAGTCAGAGAAGGGCGGGAGTGGATTCTATGGGAGATGAGGAGGCAAAGTAGCACAGGCAGATCCTGTAGGGCACTGTAGGCCTTCAGAAGGAGTTCTAAACTCAGTCCTCTAGGCAAAGGGCAGTCACTGGAGGCACACGAAGGTTGTGAACAGACCTGTAATTTACAAATGCAATGATGCCACCGGTTCCGGCAGTGGAGGTGTCCCATCTGTGCAATTACTTTCCAAACTATGCTTTTTTTCTTGTTTAAAAAGAATCTTTAACTCTGCAAGCCAGTCTGCAGGGCTACTCACTGTGATGTTCCCAGAAACACCACACACCTTCCTTAGCAGTTAATAATAATATTTCTTAAATGCTTCCTTTTCATGCGTGACAACAGCTACCATTGGTAAAATGCCTTCTAATGTGCCTGAGGTAATTCTCTTGCACAGTAAGTACTAACTACAGCTCTGAATTGTAAAGGAGGCAACAGTATTGGCCGAATGGCAGTTTTTTCAACATGTGGTTGACTGAGCCTCCTGATGATATTTTTTCCCTACTGTGGAGAAGGTAATTCAGCTAAATGAGTGGTCTGGCCATGGTATTTTCTGCAAATAATTAAACATGACACTTTTGGCGTGGTTTATTTTTTAAAGGCAAAATCAGCTTTGATTTGCAAACTGTTCCAATTACATTGGTAACGTGCATTTTGTGCAGTTTTTAGAGTATCCATTACTAAGTCGATGGTGAAGGCTCTTTTAACTATCCAGAGGCAGATTTTCATATTCATTTCAGAATAATAAGATATTTAAATATTTATTTCTTTCCAATAACTGGGCTGGCCTGGGCCCGTTTTCATAAATCCTGTCCAAAAAACATTGCGCCACTGCTTAGAAGATCTTGGCAGTGAATTTCCCCCATGGTAATGACGCTCATGTGAGAGATCTACCTTCTTAGCCCTTACGCTGCCACTTCACCACGACCTTGGGCAAACCACACAGCCACTCGAGAATTCCTTTTGATGATTTTCAAGTTTTCCTCCTAGCTCTAAAATTCTCTGACTATATTTTAAGGGTTCTGATTAGTACTAGGAGGCAAAAATGAACTAGTTACAGAACTAAAAATTGTGACAGGAGATATTGATATTTATGATGTGAAGCGATTCCCTTCCAGTAACCCCGAATAGTCAGAAGCCCTTATAAACCCAAACCAAACTCACTGTCATCGAGCCAATTCTAAGAAGCCTTATCTTAGTAGTTAAAGTCATTGTAGTAGTAGTAGTTAAAGTCATTATATAGATAGACTCATTCGTTTCAACAAATATTTACTGAAGACCTACTATATGCCAGACATTATGCCAAAGACAGCAAGCCCTGGTGGCACAACAGTTAAGCACGCAGTTGCTAACCAGAAGGTTGGTGCTTCAACCTCATCAGTTGTTCCATGGAACAAAGACCTGCCATCTGCTTCCATAAAGGTTATAGGCAGGAAACCTCTGGGGTATGTCAGCTCTATCCCATGGGGTCACTATGAGAAGGAATCAACTTGACAGCAACCAACATGTCAAAGAATAAGAATATTATAATGAAATAATCACTAACCTCCTAAAGCTGATTGTGTTGGGAAGACAGACAAGACAAAAAAAAAATAAGACGCTAGAATGAATATGATAATGGGTTCGTGGCTACAATAATAAAACCCACAGCTCAGATCTGACTTAAGCTACAAGTCAGGGAAGGCTTCCTTGCAATGGTTTCTAAATTGAAAATATATTCGCTTGAGAAATTCTACTGAATAGAGCATGCAATCTGTGCTTGTGTATATGTTCCCCCACCTCTAGGCTCAGACTAAGCATTTAAGACTAAAAGAGTTCGTGAAGAAAGGTCTGCGGATATTTCATAACTACCCCCCTCCAATGATTTTATCAATCATTTGATTATAAATGCTGACACCCAATGAAATTATCTTAGATCAAATTCACAACGAAATTATCTTAGATCAAATGTATGGATGATGCTTCTCAGCGGTTCCAACAGTATATTCATCAAACACAAAACCAAACCTTCAGCCATCTAGTCAAAGCCAACCTATGTAGGGTCCCCGGGCTTTGTAAGAGGAGCAGACATCCTCATCTTCCTCCTGTCGAGCAGCTGGTGGATTTGAACCATCCAACCTTGTGGGTAGTAAGTCCAATGCTTACAGTACCATAGGAGATTTTCAAAAGCGACTTGTTGATTTTACTTTCTAATTGTTTTAAGTCCTTTTTCATCTAATCTCCCATTATCCCAGTATATATACAGGATAGAAATTGTACTGCACTGCCACCTGAACTTAGAAGGTATGGAAATGCATCTATCTCTAGAATAGTTGTTGGGATTCCAGGACAGCCCTAACTTCAGATATTCTGTTTTGCAGACAATACAATTAGATTCACATTCCTCATGCCACAACTTATGAGACTGGGTTTGGGGAAGGCGGTCACTGTACCTATGATGATGACTCACCCAGGTTAACCCCATCTAGAGTCGATGAACCCAACATGCCGATGGGAAATCATAAACACATTTAAGATTTTAACTTAAAAGTAGTTCACTTTGAAGTTGCTTTGATATATAAATTGCTTACTAGTTACTGGATATCCATGTCTCATGAAAGTGGCAAATAAATAAATAACTAGCATGTTAGTTTGAAAGCTTTACCCCATTTAAAGATAATAATAGTATTTAACTCATTTTACAGAAGGAGAAAGATCACAGGAATTGCCCCCTTGGTTTCATATTATTCAGGACATGAATTATTATGTAAGGTTCTTGCCTCTTTATCTTTTCTTTCTAATAAGATCATATGTTCTTTGAGGGTAAGATCATATGTTCTGTGTTTTTCTCCTCCAGAATACCGAGTGCTGCAAATGTTTGGGATTCAATGATTAAGCTAAAGAACACATAAGTGAATAAGCTACAGTTCTAATTGTGGTGACGAAAATATTTCAAACAGTGATTTTTAAACTGTAATGTACATAAGAATTATAAGAAACATTTGTTAAGACACCAACTCCTAAATCCCATTCCCCTAAACATTCTGATGTTTTAAATAAATGTCCACCTGCCTTCTCTTTGCTTCCAAAGTGAAGATACACCTGATAGCCCTGAAGCTTCATTGTTGTTTGTATGACTTAACATTAAGGGTTTGGAGGCCCGGTCCCAACTTCCTTCTTTCAATAAATACATATTGTGGAGCCAAAGAAGTGCCAGCTACTATTCTAGAACCCTGATGTTGAACTAGCAAACAAGATAGACAAAGATTTTATTGTCACAGTATTTAGAGTCTAGTGGGGACGAGGGCAGACCAAAACCAAGCGCACAGTTAAGATGATTTCAGATATTGGTTTGTGTTATAAACAAATCAAAGGGATATGATAGTGAATGACTCTTCAGGAGGGGGCTACTTGAAGAGTGCGCTCCATAAAAAGCTGACATGTGAGCTGATGAGCGAAGAAGGATTGAATAAACCAACTGTGGAAAAATCACAGGACGAGCTTTCCAGGGAGGCAAAGTGGCAAGCTCTCTTAGTTATCTAGTGTTGCTATGACAGAAATACCACAAGTGAATGGTGCTCACAAACAGAAATGTATTCTGTCACCATTTACGAGGCTAGAAGTCCAAATTCAGGGCACCAGCTCTAAGGGGGGGATTTCTGTTAGCTCTTGGGGAGACCCTTCCAGTGTCTCTCGTGAGCCTGGCGCTCCTTGCAGAGCTCCATCATTTTGGCAGCAACCTTCCCCTTTGGGTAGGAGGTTCATAGTACAGGGACCCCAGGTTCAAAACACATACTTCTTTCTAGCTCTTCTTTGTTGGTGGTACTGAGGTCCCTCTCTGCTGGATTCTCTCCTTTAATCTCCGTTCAGAAAAAAGGTGATGCAGGCCACACCCTAATGAAATCCCCTTTACGTTAGGACTGTGACCTGAGTCAACGGCATTGCACGCCACCCTAATGCCCTCAATACACGAATAGCCGCCACAACAGATCGCATCATGTGGAGCTGATTGGATCACTGTATTACTGCCAAATTATATCACTGTATAACCACCAAACCACTGAGAATCATGGCCCAGACCAGTTGACACATAGTTTGGCATGACTTAATTGAATCCGTGCCACAAGTGCATCTAGAGACAGACCGAATGAATGTTTAAGAATCGGCGTGCCTAGCACGAGGGGGAGCCAGGGCACAGTCAATGGCGACAGACTGCTGTCCTGAGAGTATTCCAGTGGGAGGACGAGGAACGACTCCCGGTTCTCAAAACCACTGAGCAAGAGGAAGTATCTTAACAAATGCTACAACCTGCTTTTTCATGGTAAAAGCAATTACATTATTCCAAGACTCCTTGCCCATGTTAGAGCATGTATTTTGTTATTCTTATTAGCTGATGCTTTGTCGGTAACAAGATCGCTGCCTTCACTGACAGGTTTTAATTCCATAATACCTTGTCCCTTAAAATTCATGAACCTCTAAGTTTCCTTGAGAGCCAAGTGATTTCTTATTCAAATCTTTGGCTGCCTCATGTCATGAAGTGGGGGGAAATAAATGGTATAAACTTTCATTTGGGAATTGACATGCTTTTCTAAAGAAGGAATATTTATCCTAGTTTCTACCTGTTCTTTGTCATGTCCCACTCTTGGCAATGACTTGTCTTATCATTCCAGCTCAACAGTTCCCAATCAATAAGAGACGTACTACTGCACCTCAGCAGGTTGGTTTTGATGGACTAACTAGAGGAAAGAACTGAGGGCATGCGGGTTAGTGGCATGAGTAAAATCCATCCCAGGGACGACTACTCCTGAGAGGAAGAGATAGCTGCTCAATGTTAGACGCCTCTGATCACTGCTTTCCATAACCCACCTGAGAAAAGCGCAGCCCAGTTGACAATGACGCTTCTGTGATATGGGCTTTTGTCCACTGGAAATGGAAATGAGCTCACAGCTTCATTTCACAGGATCCACAGGATGGCAAATGACTTTATCTGCCCAGACCAGATTGAGAGTGGAGACAGACAGTGCTAGATGGTCCTTTCCACTCCTCTAAGACCTGGGGCTTTCCCCTGAGGTTAGCTTGATTTCATCTACCTGTAGGGTTTGTGCTCGTTTGTTTTTTTAAATATTGGTTATATATTACGTTGAATTTTCAAATACAAACTTTTTCTGAGACATAATTTGACTTTGCTTCTGACTGATCTGGTTAGCAATCATTGAATCTCAAAGTATTGAGCAAAAGAGTAAAAACATGATACAGATAAAGTAGCTGTAGCCTCAGATGACAAGATATAAAGGAGTTGGTTAAACATTTTGGGTAGAAGATCTGGGGACAGAGGTTGGGAATGGAGATAAAGTCTCTAATAGGAAATGAAATGCATTTGATTTTACTACAAGGGACTACGAATAGCATTTATTTAGTCAGACTGGAATTATAATTTCACTTGATATTTTAAGAGGATACAGGGAATATGCCCATGGAAAGTAGTATTTTAAGCTTCAACACGTATTTCTCATCAATGATTACTGCCTTGACTTGCAGCATATCTTTCAACAAAAGCACATAGTGATTTAGTCTCAACAGTAATTCTGTCTGCAGCCCTATGAGTCAAGCCTATCATTGCAGACAGGCTGTAATTTGGGAAATTCAGGTGCTGGGGATTAGGACCACCTGTTGGATTTAATCTTGGTGCTGTCGTGTTAATACCATCGAGTAACTGAACATAAACACCACGTATTTATCGGTCTTTGGGACTTCCAACCATGGAGATGTGAGCGTTTTTCTAAATGGAATCTGTAACTCTCCAGACTATCTAAATCAGCAGCAAATAAAAAATCTGCTGGAATTCTGATTCAATCTGCAGCAGCATATGGCTTGCTGGTCACCACATTCAGTTCATCCTGTAATTTTTCTAAAGCCTGATGTGAAAGTAGAAAAGCACATGCAAAAAATGAAGAGTATCATCTGGCAACCTGATAAGAACAGAAAAGCTTTCATTTCTTAACCTTCCCTCTTTAAATTAGGAAAAACAAATCTGGTATCTTTTAAACTAATGATTTCTAACCCCATCTGTTCAAGCCTATAGGAAGACCCCAAACAAAATCCAATAAAACAGGAACTTTCGGAGAAGGCATTTATAAACAACACACACACACACACACACACACACACACACACACACACACACGCCTGAGGAATAAAGACATAAATACATGCACCTCCAGGTTGCCATCAGAAATGCAATTCTGCCCAATTCCCAGACACTAAATGGTAGTAGTGGTGGTTGAGTGGTAGAATTTGCTTGCTGCCTTTCATGCCAGAGATCTGGGTTCGATTTCTGGTCAAGGCACAAGCACAGCCACCACTCATCTGCCTATGAATCACCATGGTCCCATCGCATTCTACATAGGGATTTTATGAGCCCGGGGTCAACTTAAAGACAGCTAACAACAACAACAAGAAGCAATCGCAGTAAGTAGGGTCAGTGATTACATCCAGTTAAGTGAAGCAATTGGGATGATTCTGAGAGGACATAATTTTTACACTTTGCTCTTGCTCTTTTGTTTGGGGTAGGTTAAACTCTGTTGAAACCTTCTGTGGGAATAGAATTTTGTGAGATTCTTAAGCCATAACTTCTGTGAAATTGACTGGTAATTGTCTCAAAAGACCTTCCTGGTCATGTTTATAATTCTTGGCTAAAAATGTCAAGTACTTTTCTTAATATAGATCATTCATAGAGCACTGTAGTCATTTACAAAACCCTTTTACTACAGATTGCCTTAATTTCTCATCTAGAATCTTAACATTTCTCCCAAAACAGAAAAGGGCTATTTGTTCACCATTTAAATGAAACAAGGCCCTAGAAACATTAAAATATGGGATTGCGTATGTTAGGACAAGTGAACCTTGTTTTGAAAAGGAACACCAGGTTATAGTTTACCTTAAACGATCAGTAGTCTTCGCTGGTGTCTGCCCAGCAATCGAGTGCAGAAAGCACAAAGATCTTTCCAGAAACAAATGAAAGAAACTCAGCAAAGCAACTTTTTGTGATTCATTTTAATCACGGCGTCACAAATATTAGCCAATTCCACCAAACTATATATATATTGGTTTAAAATCTTGATTTATCACATTGTGAGTAGAAGTTAAAATGCTGTGCTTTTAATTAAAAACTTTTTTTTAACCTAGCTGAATGTTTTGCCTGAAGGCAAACTGTATGTTTGGGATAGAAACTTTTAATATCCTGGGGTAAACTCTGCTGGTTTTAATAAGAGACAAAGGCTCATCTGGATCTTCTCATCATTACCCCAAACAATATTCTGGACAATCAGTCAGTTCAATGGGTTCATCAAACACCGGTTACACATGAACACCACATCCTTCCACAAACAAACCCAAGTCTAAACTTTCCTAGAACTCAGCCCATGTTGTTTGCTTGAGCAAGCAGATAAAAAGTGTGTCATCAATCAACAACTTGGAGAGAATACTAAAACTGTGATTGTAAAATTGAAGGCTCTCTGCTCTGGGATTTTAAGAGTCTACCAATTACCACAAGAGAAAGAAATCCCACCCCCCTTTTGCTTCTTTCAACTTTTCCCAAGGAAAACTTCACATTTTCGAAGAAACTTCCCTTCTCTCAGCACAGTGTTGTCTCTCATTTCTGCAACACTACAGAACTTTACTGTTTATAGCTGGCATTTATTAAACATTTGCAATCTATCTAGCCCTGGTGACATAGTGGCTTACACATTGGGATGCTAACCAAAGGGTAGTGGGTGGAACCAGCTGCTCCAGAGTTCGCATACAGATTTGCAGTCAGGGAAGCCCAAAGGGGCTATTCTATTGTGTTTTATACGCTCGCTATGTTGGAATTGACTCCATGTCAATGTGTTCTAGCTCTCTCATCCATCCATCCATCTATCTATCTATCTATCATCTATCTATCTATCTATCTACCAATCATCATCTGTCTATCTCTATCTCTACCTACCTACCCACTTTCAATGAGAGATGTTTTTTCCCACAGGCATTCAAAGATCCCTGAAAGATGGATCATACTTCAAATTCTTTTGGCCCCTCCGAAATTCATAACACTATGCACTCGCATTGCATGCCCAGGGTCACTATGAGTCAGAAGTGACTGGACTGCACCCAACTACAACAACATGCATTGCACATGGTAATTGTCAATATTTTAATTGCCGCTTAATTAAAAAAATTTCTTTCCTTTATGATAAAAACAATCTTTTCACACAAAAGTAGCACCCACTCAATATTACTGTGGTTCGCAGACATGGAACTTAGTAATATACAACGCAGAATAGTGGGAACGACTCCAGAAATCCTCTTGAGCAGGTAGCCATAGTACAGATAGCTAGTAGAATGTGTTTTAATAAAAACATAGCAGGAACTTCAAATAAGGATGGATACATTTAAAATGTATCAAAATCATCCTTCCAGAACCAGAAAACTTGATTAGGGTTTTCCCAGAGGCTTCACACACTGGAATCAGAGATTTATTATTTGGGGGAAAGGAGACCGAATTAAAAAAAATCATCTTATTAATTATTAGTCCAGGCTTGCGACACCTTCCCAGAAGGCCAAGAACAACAGGATCCCCATGCTGAGTTGCAGGCTAATGGTTTGTGCCTCAAAGCCTTCCGTGCCCTACAGAGCACTTCTCCCTTCTCCCGGGGGCTGGCCTGACTCAGCCAGGAGCCATCAGCAGGGGGGTCAGAGGGAAACCTGGGAGCCTGTGCAGGGTGCTCAGGCTACTGGCCCGCCTCGCCCTCCGGTTCTGGGTCCTAGGAACCCTCCGGCTGGTACCATTGCCCCTCCCACCAGAACCCGACTTTGCCGCCAAACCCGGGGCTCCCAGAACAGCTTCATTCTGGGATTGGGAGGCGGGCTCTCGTTCCCGAACCGGTTGCGGTTCGAAAACTAGCTGTCAGAATCCATCCATCTCAACCCCATTCCCCGCAAAACTTCCCATTTCTCTCCAAATGTCAACTCAC
>NW_022104341.1:45815174-45824307 GCF_000313985.2 Echinops telfairi
CCGCCAGCCGCCGCTTCTGCAGTTGCCCGCGAGCCCCTCGACCCCGGACCCAGCTCCCGGAGCCGGGCGCCCCGAGCTCCCCACCCGGGCTTCGGGCTTCGGGGCCAGCGGCGCGGGGGAGTGGAGCGGGGATGCGAAGTAGGTGGAAAGTTGTCCCTTCGCAACGGGCGACCTGGCGGCGCGGGGTCGGGCGCCCCCGGGTTCCCTCTCGCGCCCGAGGGTCCCCGCCTCAGCCCCGAGGAGTTGCAACAACTGACTCACCACCAGGGTCTTCATTTTGGGCGCCTCTTTTGTGCGGATTCCTCAGGCACGCGCGTCCGGGAGCACTTTTTCTTGGAGCGTTTCCATGGTGGGTGCTGGAGCGGGGGTGGCCCCGACTGTCACCCAGCGGCCGGCCGCGGCTGAGCAGGCGCGGGAGCCTCGGGACCCAGGAAACACTGCCGAGGCAGAGATTAGAGAGAATTAAAACTGAACCGGACCCTCGTAGTGTCTCGGTGAGCTACACCGCTGCCGCCTGCCGCCGCCTGCTGGGTCCTAAAGACCTAGCCGTCCTTCCCACCCCCTCCCCTGGCCCCCCAAGCAGATTTTCAGCCTCGTGGAATTTCTGGGGCGAGAGAGTTAAACGTGCCACACGCCCACCTCTTGGTCCAAGAGCTTATTGATCTTTTATGAGGTCATCAAGCAAAAATGAAGGCGAATCCGACTGAATTCTGAACTTGATAGCCATTGGGAAATTTGCAGGCTGAATTTTTGTTTTGGTGATTTTGTAAACATTCGGCAACCGCCGGAATGTCAACAGTCTTAAAGCGTTTTCATTTAGGCTCCTCGTGTGAAGAAATCCGTCCCGCCATAATCTAACACTGGAAAATGGTCTATATTTCAGTTTTCCAAATTTAAGGTTTCTAAGATCTTCCCCCTTTAACTGTACTTAAAAAAAATCTATTCTTATGCAATCCTTATATGACAATATTTTATCGACATTGTTTCATTCATCATGTGTTTTAAATATGCTATTTATACTCTTCACCTTTGAGGTTCCTGGTGTTCATTCTAAATGACTTTAAAGTTTTAAAAACATTCTGTACATTATGCCCATAAGAGCTATTTGACCTGTGGATTCTTCTGAATTTTAATGAAAAATTTCTGGCTGCAAGAGGTAAACCTGCTCTCTGCTTATTTCCTAAGCCTTGGATATTCTCCTTATGCTGATCTACTAAACCGATGGCACAAAGTCTCTGATCCAGAATTTCTAAGGAAAAACAAAAAGCAAAACTACTGTAATTATTGTTTCGTATTGGGAATTCCACATCAACAACCTGTTTTAAGAATACGCTCTCTCCTTGATTGAATTCCAAGTGGCATTTGTTAAATGTCTAATTTAGCTAAAAACATATTTCTTTTGAAATTACTCCTTGAAAATAGTTCTCTTAATGTATTACTTAACACCTCACCTGTAGCAGTGTAATGTTAAAGATTACATTAGGATGGAAATGATCAGCAGGCCAACTCAACCATGGGTACCATAACAGCTTTCTCAAGGCCAAAAAAGGTATTACAACCGGTTTTTAATCTTCATTAATCCATTGCAGGACTGATGATACAACAGCACTGTATTTAACTTATGAGGTATCCTTCCATACTTAGTATTAAAAAGTTAAAAGATTATTCTGTGCAACTTTAGTATTTTTACCAGTGCCTAATAAATTCCAGGGCAGAATGTTTGGGGGAAGGTAAGAAATGTACAAGATTTAGCCTTTCAAAGGAAAGCAAAAAATGTGGAAACACTGCCCAACACTGCCAGCCTTGGAGCTGTTTATCCAATGTGTGCTTGGGCATGAATAGTACCAGTTGTTAGGGCAGGAAAAGCAGCCGCCAGAGGAGAATCTTATCTGGGCTTGGCAATCCTTTATTGTATGGTTGCACTTGACACTCAAATTAGTGAAACAAAGGACCAACTTGATGAATCATTGCAAGCAGATTATCTGCATTTCTCCAGAGCTTCCTTCAAGATGGTACAAGAGGCAACGCCTGCGGTTTTCAAAATTCTCCATCCTGCAAGTTGCCCAGTGACCAATAAAACACTTCCAATATATTTTGCCATGCCAAACAGAGGCATCAGATTTATGACTTAAGCTCATCGTGCCACGTTGAACATCTGTTACACTGTTACACAATATGTTTGACCAAATTCATTAAGTGTATGCTCCCCCCTCCCCCCCCCACCCCCGCCCCCCCCCCATAGCAGTTAGCTAGTGGTTAAATGTACTTATGAAATGGCTTGAGTAAATTTAGAAATGTAATTCTGAGCTTGAGTGAAATGATTTCAAGGTCTCTGGCTCTCAAACCATTCCACTAGAGATGCAATGATTTTAGGCATTCTGCCCTGAGAGCCAAATGGGCAAGGTGAAGGTGGGGGAAGGGCAGGTACAGAACACAAATAACAAGATAAAATCCTCCATGCTTTTCAATTCAATGATCATTTCATGATCACCTGCTATCTGGCAGGGTTATATTAGGACATGCAGAGAAGAATAAGACGGAGGCACAGCCCCTAAGGACTCACTGCACGCGCGCGCGCGCGCGTGCGTGCGTGCGTGCGTGTGTGTGTGTGTGTGTGTGTGTGTGTAATGTGCTGAGACAAGTCCTTGAATAATCAATAGAAGACAGGGTGCTATAGGCTTAGTGCATATTTAGTTAGTATCTGTTATGCTAAGTACCTACTATGTACTAGGCATTAGTGATACTTTGATGAGTAGACCATTTGTCTGCCCCCAAGGAATTTCTAGTTTATTCCCAGATGTGTGTTATGTAAAAAATAGTTATAAACTAGGAAACCATCAAAGGTGTGGTTTTCTTTCAACTTCTAGGACTTATTTAAATCTGAGGGGTCTGGTTTGTATTCTGAGAGTATCCACATATGTTTCTATAGTTTTTAAGCATCCTTTTGGCTAAAAAGAGCAGAGAGTGGGCAGCATTCAGAAACAGTTGATTGACTTGGAGGCAAGTAGGCAAGTCACAGAGACTTGCTTAGTTCACCTAACTTTCTCAGTTCAATACAAAATTAATCTAAGAATCATAATTTGCTTTTCAGAACTCAGGTAGCTGAGATGGATTTCTCACCATTAGAAATTTTGCCACATTTCTGCCTCTGGTGCCATCACTTCCAATCAAATGGATTTCTATTTTTGAAAAAAAAAAAGGAAAGGAAAAGCTATTGAGTGGTCCACAACGCAGGCTATGTGATAAAAAGAATCTGAGAATTTATGAAACAAGGCATGTGGGGGACTGAGGAGGGAGGTAAAATCTGCAGCTCAGAGGCAGTGTGAAAAGGCACCAGAGGAGGAAGAACAAACTCCAGGCCTTTCCCGTGATTCCGGGGACGTCGTCTCAGTTTAGAAAGAGACGTGTTGGTTTAAGGGTGAATGCAAAGCAAAAAAAAAAAAAAGTCACGTGAGCTGCATTTGAGATACAACTGCTTTCCACATTATGATCTTAAAGGAAAAGTTCTGCTAAATGCTGCACAAGCAGTTTGTTTCATTTTATTTTTCAATTTATTTTTGTAACAGTTCTTTTTTAATCATTTTATTAGGGACTCATAGAACTCTTATCACAATCCATACATACATCACTTGTGTAAAACACATTTGTACATTCATTGCCCTCATCATTCTCAAAATATTTGCTTTCTACTTCAGCCCCTGGCATCAGGTTCTCAGTTTCTCTCCTCGCTCCCCGCTCCCCGCTCCCCCCTCCCTCATAAACCCTTGATAATTTATAAATTATTATTTTGTCATATCTTGCCCTGTCTGACGTTTCTCTTCACCCACATTTCTGCTGTCCATCCCCCAGAGAAGAGGTCACATGTAGATCCTTGTATTCCGTTCCCCCTTTCCAATCCACCCTCCCTCTATGCTCCCAGTATCGCTACTCTCACCACTGGTCCTGAAGGGATCATCCACCCTGGATTCCCTGCATTCTATGATGCTCACCTTCCCGACACAACCGCTGAAGGCAAAGCGGGTAAATAAGCAAATGTGGTAAAGAAAGCTGATGATGCCCAGCTATCAAAAGAGATAGAATCTGGGGTCTTAAAGGCTTGAAGGTTAAACAAGCAGCCATCTAGCTCAGAAGCAACAAAGCCCACATGGAAGAAGCACACCAGCCTGTGCAATCACAAGGTGTCGAAGGGATCAGGTATCAGGCATCATCAGAACAAAAAAATCTTATCATAGTGAATGGGGGTGGGGACGGGGAGGGGAATGCGGAGTGGAGACCCAAAGCCCATTTGTAGGCCACTGGACATCCCCTTACAGAAGGGTCTCAGGGAGGAGATGAGCCTGTCAGGGTGCGATGTAGCAGTGATGAAAAATACAACTTTCCTCTAGTTCCTAAATGCTTCCGCCCCTCCCTCCCACTATCATGATCCCAATTCTACCTTGCAAGTCTGGCTAGAACAGAGGATGTACACTGGTAAAGATAGGAACTGTAACAGTTTTTAAAAATGTTATTTATTATTAACTTGGAGTTAATACATATATCATTCCATAGTTCATTCACATCAAGCAAAATTATACAATTGCTGCCACAATCAGCTTCCACGCATTCTTTTTTGTTCCTGGATGCCTTGACATCATCTCCCCTTTACTCCCCCTGCCCCCATTGTACCCCCAGCCAAACCCTTATTTTACTCATTGTTCTTATAGGTTCATCAGTCCTGAGTTCCATATACTGAAAAACATAGCACATCTTCAAGAGGGTGACCTCTGGTGATATAACACATCTGAGATACACCTTAATATGAACAAAACAAAACAAAACTACAGAAAATGTTGGGGGGAAAAACCCAGATCAGGTACAGTATACATCAGAGGTGGGAATCAACTGACAACGTTTTAACTGTTCAAATCAGATTTATGTCTTTGATCTTCTATACTCATCTCTTCAGTGTTCTCCCCCAACTGTGGATGGAGGAAGTTCACCAGAGGCTTGTTTCCTATGTAGTCCCACAAATGATTATTGGGCTTCCACTGTCATCCATAGCCTTCTGCAAGCTGGATTCTCACAATTTATGCTCTTATACTAATCCATCCTTCGATTTTAGTTTATATTTACAATCTTTTGGTGACCAATGATGGTGTGGTTCTTCCATGTGGACTTAGTTGACATCTCAATTAGATGGCTGCTTGTTTGGAGATAAGCCTTTAAGACCCCAGAGGCTATTTTATCTGATAGCCCAGCACCATCTAATATCATTGCCACATTTTGCCGTAGCACCTGTATCTTCTGTATTCCCATCCTGAAGGTTAGTATCGAGCAGGGCCATGATGTAAGAACTAATTGTTCTTAAATTGGAGCTAGGATTTAGTGTGAGCTACCACCCCATTCCTGGATTTTTTGTTTTCACTTTATTGTTACTTGGAAGTTAATACATATGCCATATCATTCCATAGTTCAATCACATCAAGCAGAATGGTACAATTGCTTCCACAATCAGTTTCCAAACATACTTATTCCTCCTGGACTGTACCATACAATTCAATCATTTGACTATATTGAAAAGAGTTGTTCAATCATCACTACCATCAATCTTAGAACATTTTCTTCATTTTGTACTCAATATTAATAGCTTCCCATTGCTCTTCGCCCCAAACCTCCCTTGCCAAAACCCTAAGAAACTATCCATCTTGTAACTGCCTCCCTGCATCTACCTATCTTGGATTTCATACAAAGAAAATCATGCAAAAAAAGTCTTGGACAAGAACAGCAAAATACAACACAGAAAAAAACTCAATCCAATAGAATTCAGAAGATGATAAAATCTAGAACAAGTTAAAAAGGTAAAACAATCAGCAAAATGTTAAAATTTAACCAAACTGTGTCTGAATTAATTCCTTTATTGATACACTCTGTCTGAGGGCAAGGCTATTTGCAGCCCCAGTCAATGAGCCAAGGGAATTCAAAGAAGACTTAAACCTCTTGGGAACTCTGCAAATGAATTTGGGGCAAATAGTTTTAAACAGGGCTTTGAACTGTTTTGAAGCATTTCCACCCTGGCCAGCACAGCAAGATCACAGAAGACCTGAGGGTGTCATGGAATGATGACCTTCATGGGGAAAAATATGGTTCAAGACTCTTGAGTGGGAAACCTTGGCTGTTGCTACCAGGTACATTGACTATGTTTCCCAGGGAAATGAAATCTTTGGCAATACTGGTCTTTCCTCATGATGTTGATTATTGGTCCAGTTTGAGGATTGTTCTTTTCTCTCTGTTGAGATGTCATGTTTGTCTTTGATCTTCATCTGTAAGTTCTCCACATGCTTTTCCCTCGATCAAGCAAATCTGTCATCTGCATATTTTAGGATGGTAATGAGTCTCCCTTCAATCCTGAGATCATGATCTTTTTCATACAGTACAACTTCTATGATTATTTGCTCAGCCTACAGATTGGTAAGGCGAAAGGATACAATGCTTTCACATCCTGTCCTGATTTTAAACCATGTATTATTCCTTTTTCTGGTCAAACTATTGCTCATGTTGTTATTTTAGGTTACAACCAGTAGCAACCGTATGCATAACAGAACAAAATGCTACACAGCCCTGCACCAGCCTCCCAACTGTTTCTGTGCATGAGCCCATTGTTGCAGCCACGGTGTCAATCCATCTCGTTGGGCCTTCCTCTCTTTTGCTGTCCCTCCACTTCACCAAGCATGATGTCCTTCTTGAGGAACTAGTCTCTCCTTCCAATATGTCCCCAGTATGTAAGAGGAAGTCGTCATTTCCTTGCCTCTAAGAGGCACTCTGGCCATACTTCTTCCAACAGAGCTGGGTTTGCCCTCTTAGCAGGCCATGGTATGTTCAATGTTCTTCTCCAGCACCACAATTCAATTACATTGATTCTTCTTCGGTCTTCCTTATTCAATGTCCAACCCTCACGTGCATATGATGCAATGGAAAATACCATGGCTTGGGTCAGGCCCACCTTAGTCCTCAAAGTAACATCCTTGCCTTTCAGTACTCTAAAGAGGTCTTGTGCAGCAGGTTTACCTGATGCAACTTGCCTTTTGATCTTGACTGCTGCTTCCATGAACATTGATTGCGGATCCAAGCAAGATGAAATAATTAACAACTTCAAACTTTTCTTTTACTTATTGGTCCAGTTGTGAGGATTTTGGTCCACTTGACATTGAGTCATAATCCATACCGAAGGCTATAATCCTTGATATTCATCAGCAAGTGCTTCAAATCCTCCTCACTTTCAGCAGGCAAGGTTGTATCATCTGCCTATCTCAGGTTGTCAATAAGCCTTCCTCAAATCCTCATGATACATTCTTCTTCGTATAAACCAGTTTCTCTAATGATTTGCTCAGCATAAAGATTGAATAAATATGATGAGAGGACGCAATCCTTGTGCACACCTTTCAGATTTTAAACCATGCAGTACTTCCTTGTTCTGTTCTGATCCATGCACAAGTTCTTCATAAGCATAATAAAGTGTTACGGAATTCCCATTTAGGATGGTAATGAGTCTAGCCTGTCAATCAGGTCATACCCAATGAGGATTCTGTGTGGGCATAGCCTTCCCCTTAGGATTCTGGGAATTCTGGCATTTCCTCCTTAGAGGTGGGAGACTCTCTGCTCACACCCTGGGAGACACAGCAGCTGACAAGACACATGGACCCACCCTGATGCAGCCCTGGGTGCTGGAGAAGCCATGCAGAGACCCCTGCCAGCA
This sequence comes from Echinops telfairi, assembly GCF_000313985.2. Classification (NCBI taxonomy): domain Eukaryota; kingdom Metazoa; phylum Chordata; class Mammalia; order Afrosoricida; family Tenrecidae; genus Echinops; species Echinops telfairi. The sequence goes on from NW_022104341.1 coordinate 45,822,907, forward strand.
CTGAGATGTTTCCAATGCCACTGGATCCAGACTTTCTCCTACTGGCCCGTGATCTACATTCAGCATCATTGCATGTGTTTAGTGAGTCTGGAGAGGACTTTATAGATTGGTATCGGACATATGGGCTAATATCGAACTTATGGACTTGATCGGGACTAGGCTGGGATGTTTTCTCAATGTTCAATTCCTCTTGTATATGAAACTCTTTCTTATACTTATGCGTGTGTATGAATTTGTTTCTCTGGTCTACCCAGACTAACACACCATTCTTCTCAAGGTTACCCATAGTTTATTCTGGTCCACACAGTTGAGTACCTTTACATTGTCAATATAACACAACAAACATCTCTCTGGTATTCGCTGCTTTGAGCCAAGATCCATCCGACATCAGCATGGTATCCCTTGTTCCATGTCTTCTTCAGAATCCACCTGAACTTCTGGCAGTTCCTTTTCAGTATACTGCTGACATCATTGTTAGGTGATCCGCACCAAAATTTTACTTTCATGTGATATCAATGATATTTTTCTATCAAGCATTCTGTTGGATCACCTGTCTTTGAAATGGGTACAAATATGGGTCTCTTCCAAACAGTTGACCAAGTAGCTCTCCTCCAAATTTCTTAACATAGAACAGTGAGTGCTTACAGTGCTTCAGCAGTCGTTGAAACATTTCAATTAGTATTTATCAATTCCTGGAGCCTTGTCTTTGGCTAATGCATTTAGCGCAGCTCAAACTTCTTTCTTCAGCAGCATTGGTTCTTGCTCACATGCTACCCCCTGAAATGGTGGAATGTCAACTAGTTCTTTTTGGTCCAGTGACTCTGTGTATTCTTTCCATCTTCTCTTCATTATTCAATGTTTTGCCATCGACTCTTTCAAGATTGCAACTGAAGGCCTGAAATTTTTTTTGATTTCTTTTCAGTTAAGATATTCTGACTGTGTTCTTCCCTTTTGGGTTTCTAATCCTCGGTCTTTGCACATTTCATTACAATATTTGGGCTTGTCTTCTTGAGCTCACCTTTGACATTTTCTATTCATTTCTTTGGCATCATCATTTTTTCCCATTTGCTTTCGCTAGTCTGTTATTTTTTTAAAATAATTTTATTGGGGCTCATACAACTCTTATCTCAATTCATACATTCGTCCATTGTGTCAAGCACATTTGTACATTTGTTGCCATCATTTTCAAAACATTTGCTTTCTACTTGAGCCCTTGGCATCAGCTCATTTTCCTCCTCCCTCCCCACCTTCCCTCTCACATGAACCCTTGATAATTTATAAATGATTATACTTATGTGTTACACTGAATAATGACTCCCTTCACCCACTTTTCTGTTGTCTGGCCCCCTGGGAGGGGGTTGTATGTATATTATTTTGATCGGTCCCCACTTTCTCCCCCCA
>NW_022104341.1:45825128-45826160 GCF_000313985.2 Echinops telfairi
GTCGGCCTTCCTTTGGGTTTCAGTAATTCCTCTTGGTTACATTGCCCTTCATCAAAACCTGCCAGTCATCCTTTACCCTCCTTGCCATCGATTTTGGATCACTTGTTGTTCCCTGGTCCCTGGGTTTGTTAACACCCCCTTCCTTTCCCTGCCCCCCATCCTCCAATGTCACCCGCCATTGTCTTTCTCTTGTTTTCTCCTCTGGATTGTTTATCCCACCTGTCTGCTAGTCTGTGATGAAGAGCAAGTTTCAGTTTCTTCTGACATCCACTTTGATGTTTGTTATTTTTCCTTGCTTATTGTTTTTAATGACCTTTTGCTTTCTTCATGAATGATGGTATAGTTGTTCTCCCAGAGCTCCTCGGGTCTTCTGTTAGTAGTGTTTCATGCCTCATAGTCTATGTATGATTTCCACACGCGCACAATAAAGTATTCTGTAATTCCCATTCTTTACAAGTTTAGCTGTAATTTGTTGTGATCCACACAGTTGAATGCCTTGGCTTACTCAGTAAAGCACAAGTGATAAACATCCTTCTGGTATTGTCTGCTTTTAGCTGAGATCTAGGAGAGGTCATAGAAAAAGGGATATCATTGCTGAGGTTAGATGGATTGGCACTACAGATTAGCTTTGCCTTGTCTGAAACTTACATAGAGATACAATATGGGTATTTAAGTCTAACTTCTTTAGCTTATCATTTTGCTTTTCAAAATTCAGAGAGCTGATGGATCTTCTAGTATTTAGAAATTTGCCACATCTTTGAAGCTTATTTATGTTGTTTAAAACATTAACAGTTTTTTTTATAGTTGAGTACTATTCTACTGCATAAGTACAATTTACTGATTCAGTTTTGTGTTAATAAACATTTTGATGGTTGTCTCCAATTTGGGGCTCTTCTGAATAAAGTATCTACAAATCTTCTTATATAAGTTGTTTTGTATGCTTTCATTTTGGAAGATAAATATGTAGAGGTGGAATGATTGGGCCATAGTGTAGTTGTAGAGTTAATTCTATAAAAACTGCGGGAGGGGGGA
>NW_022104341.1:45827841-45834985 GCF_000313985.2 Echinops telfairi
GATCTCTACGTGGCAATCACTCATAAGAGACCTTGCAGATATGCATTCTTATTTTGGCCATTTACTTGAAAATGTCCCTTGGGCATTTTGTTCTAACAATATCAGAATATTACAATTTTACAGTAGATAGAAGCTTCTTAGGATTTGCACGAAAGTGCCATTTAGGCTCGAGCAGCTTGCTCACAATTGCTTTCTAGGTAATCTCTCCAGAGGCGGTGAGAAGGATGGATTTCTGGGGAAACACTGGGCTAGCGAGATAGTAGGCAGTACTGCAATCTGGTACTTCTCAGTTCGGTCATGACCAACAAGGCAAAACTGGGGTATAGATCCAAATTCAGCAAATATGGGCGCATCTGAATTTTTTACCAGAATGGGAACGATTGCAGGAGGATGCCCTGCGGGAGACTTTCTCTCCCCCTTAGAAAACAAAGGCAGGATCGGTGCTACATGGCAATCAGATTTGTGACAGACAGAATCTAAGACAACAGTGCCCTGATCAAAGATGGTGGCAATCACACACCTTGGAATGTGTGTCATTTTCCAGAACTCTGGCAATAACTCTGGAAAACCAGTATTTTTTTTTCTTGTTCCAGTTACCAATCCAGTAAACACACACTTGACAGATTGGTGTCTTTCCAGCTTTCATTATGTCCGCCATGAATGGATCAGTTTGAACGAGTTTTAAGCCCTGCGGCTCGGATATTGCTGTGGAAATCCAGACCCAAGGTGTGGTCTTCAGCTGGAGTGGTGCTGGTAAGTCTGTATCCAAGCAATTCTTAGGCAAACATTGTGTTATAACAGCTAACATGAACTTAATCCTAATTTTGCAGAAGAGTATTTACAACTACAAAGCAGGGTTTTCTACATGCAAAATGCTGAGTGCAATTTTGGCCTCATCTCTAAATTCTTTTTTTTTTTTATAAAACCATTTTATTAGGGGCTCATACAACTCTTATCACAATACATACACACATCAATTGTATAAAGCGCATTTGTACACTCATTGTCCTTATCATTCTCAAAACATTTTCTCTCCACTTAAACCCCCGGCATTAGGTCCTCATTTTTCCCGTCCCTCCCCGCTCCACCCTCCCTCATGAGCCCTTCATAGTTTATAAATTGTTATTTTGTCATATCTTTCCCTGTCCGACGTCTCCCTTCACCCACTTTTCGGTTGTCTGTCCCCCAGGGAGGAGGTCACATATAGTTCCTTGTAATCGGTTCCCTCCTTCCTACCCACTCTCCCTCCACCCTCCCTGTTTCGCCACTAACAACACTGGTCCTGTAGGGCTCATCCACTCTGGATTCCCTGGATTTTCAGTTCCTATCTGTACCAGTGTACATCCTCTGGTCTAGCCAGACTTGCAAGGTCGAATTCAAGTCATGGTAGTGGGAGCAAGGAGGAAACATTTAGGAACTAGAGGAAAGTTGTATTTTTTCATCATTGTTACATCGCACCCTGACTGGCTCATCTCCTCCCCGAGACCCATCTGCAAGGGGATCTCCAGTGGCCTACAAATGGGCTTTGGTTCTCCACTCCGCACTCCCCCCATCATTTACCATGGTAAGATTTTTTTTGTTCTGATGATGCCTTATACCTGATCCCTTCGACACCTCGTGGTTGCATAGGCTGGTGTGCTTCTTCCATGTGGGCTTTGTTGCTTCTGAGCTTGATGGCCGCTTGTTTACCTTCAAGCCTATAGTATAACTCTAAGAACTGGCTTCCATGTTGTCTTAGTTTGGGTTCTCCCAGAAGTATACTCTGAGCTAAGTGTCTCACAAGCAGGTGAAGAACAACATCATTGGGCTCGGAGTAGGGAAGGGAAGGCAGCCAACTAATGGAGAGTTATCATGCAATCAACCCCTGTGGACCACTGGAGCCTGATGCTGCCGGGACAATCTGGCAGCCTGTGTAGAACTCAGGCCTGACTCATCCCATCAGAGGTACAAAAGAGCTGTGATATGTATTTGATTTGGGGGCATGATTTACATGTGGGATCGTTGGCATTTATTCCTTGACAAATGTGGTAAAGCAGATATGGTAGGTTCTGGAAGCTGGAAAAGGCCCTTGGGCTAGGTTTAAAGCCCCTGCTTTGCCCTGAAGTGGCAAAGGCAGGAGTTATGGGGGGGCACCCACAGCACAAGCTACACATTTCTGTTTCACATTTTCAAGTGCTTCAAATTCATTATGCCATTTGAACTTAACAGTAACCTTGTAAGGTAGAAAACTATGTGGTTTCCTGCCCAAACTGAGCTTTGCTGATTCAGTCAGTTCCACCTGCTCCACAGCTGCTCTTTCCTCTAAACATCGTTTGTCAGGGTTCTTTCCTTACCTCCCACTACTGACTTGTACCGGTGCCTGTCTTGTGATCCAGAGTGTTAGAAATTGGCCTTAGGGCTTTGGCATTATCCACCGTTCTTTTCCCCCAACCCCAATCCAAGACCATGGCAGTGGAGTCAATCCCAATTTCAAGGAGACCCCAACAAAGCAGAACTGCTCTGTAAGGTTCTCTTGAGTATAATTTTTATAGAAGCCGACTGCTGGGCCTTTCTTTTGTGGCACCGGGTTTGAATCACCAACCTCTAGTTTATCAGTAGAGCATAACCCATTTATGCCACCAGTACCTGACCGATAGCAGGTGCTTGATCACTGTGAAGGAATGTGTGAGTGAATGATGATGACCATTGTTAAGGACCAACAAGCCCATCAAACTCAAATGAATAATAAGCACAAAAGAGCCACACTCCGCCGGCCCGGGCCATCTTCGCATTTGCTGCTGAACTTGAGCTCATTGTTGCAGCCCGGAGTCACTCCAGCTCCGTGAGGGCTCCTCGGCCCCACCCGGCCTTCTGTTGTATCGAGCCTGATACCCTTCTCTAGGGACTGTTCCCTGCTGACCACATGTCCAAAACATGTGACATAAAGTCTTGCTGTCTTGACTTCTAAGGGCCAGACTGTGTCTGTTCCTTCTGAAACATACTTGTTTGTACTTGGGTTAGTCCATGGTTCGTTCGCCATTCTTTGCCAATACCATAATTCAAATGCATCAGTTCCCCTTCAGTCTTCCCTAGGCATCGTGTGGTTTTCATGCGAAGAGGAGGTGTTTGAAAATACCATGGTTTGAATCAGGCACACCTTCATCCCCAAGTTGACATCTTTGTTTTTTATCGTGTTTACTTTGGTAAAATTGCAGTCGCTAGCCGTTTGTGAGTTTGTTATACTGTGATGGCTGTTGTATTGTTGTGATGCTGGAAGGTGTCCCTCCAGTACTTCAAATACTGTCAGGCTTCCCTGTCATGGAAAAGTTCCAGTGGAGCTTCCAAACTAAGACAGACTCTGAAGAAAAGCCCAGAGACCCGCTTTTGAAAATTATCCAGTAAAATAATTGAATATTGTCCAATATAATGCTGAAAGCCAGTGCCCCACTTGGATAGAAACAACAAAAACCCAAACAAAGCAAAAAACCCAAACTCCCTGCTAGTGAGTTGAATCCTCCTCACAGCGACCTTAGAGGGCAGCCTAGAACTGCCCCGATGGCTTTTCGAGGCTGTCGATCCTTATGGAGCAGAGGGTCACTTCTTTCTCCAGGGAAGCCCCTGGCGGGTTTGGATGGCTGCCCTTTTGGGTAGCAGCCCATCGCATTAACTGCTAAGCCACCAGGGAAGTACCGAGTGCTTACAACCATGGTGGTGAAGATGGCGCTGGTTCAGGGATATTTTATTCTGCTTACAAGGAGGTCACCCTAAGTTGGACAACTAGCACAGCTAAGAACAATGACAACGTAACTTACTGGAGGTGGCACAATTCATCGAGAGAGCCAGAACTTTCTCTTGAGAACTCGTACCACCACACAGAGCTCAGTGAACAGGTGCACGACTCTTCTTTATAGGGATTCATAAACCTCTGGGCATACTAAGTGGAAGAATTTAAGGGTAGACACCACTGTGAAGGAAGACGTGGAGACTTCAGTAGAGGGAGCATCCTGCTTTAGGAATTGATTGTGTTTGATACATAATAATGTCTCAAGGTTAAACAGGAATGATAAATAGGGTCAAAAAGTCGATCCCTGTAAGAAAAATATATGTACACCCATTGAGGATATAGGACCATCTCTGCAGGACCCCAAGGAACAATTGGTAACCATTCAGTTCTCTTGGTGAAATTAAGAAACTAGGGGCGATTTTGAGTCTACTCGGAGACCGGAAGACTTTTTTTGGTAATGCTTGCAGTACGAACTACAGCATAAGGGGTAGCAGCTGCCACAGGAAAAATCAGTTAAAGAGTTTTCAAAATGAATTTAAAAGTGCATTCTTGAATGCCCTTGCAATACTGTTGCTAATGTGAAAAGGATGATTGATCTATATGCATTTCTGTCTTCCTTTCCATGCTAATTTATAGCTTTCTTGCATCTTCTTACTTTTGTTTGAAAACGTTACTTATGCCAATGTGTCATTTAAAATAGCTGATTTTATTTAAGCATTTTTGAAATGTTAAACTTTTAAAATGTCAACATTTTTTCAAAGTCAACTTGAACCTTGCCTTCTCATCAAAAGACTTAAATGGGTGACTTTTCAAATGTCTTTTTATCCGTGGAACCTACACTTCACTGCTGTGTAAGGGTTAGAGTACAGGCTCTGCTGGTGAACAGATCTCTATTTGGATCGCAGTTCTGTCCCATACAGATTGTGACCTTGAGCAAGATATGAAATCTCTCTAAACCTCAGTTGTCTACCCAAGAGAGAGGGTGATGTCGCACTTTCCAGAGAGGTCATGTTCAGAATGAAGTGAAATTAAATAATGACAAGAGAACCCAACACGTCTACAGCACGTTCTATCTTGTCATAAGGAGTCCCTGGGTGGTGCAAATGGTTAATACACTCAGCTACTAAACTGAAAGGCTGGCCACTCAAGTTCGCCCAGCAGTCCCTCAGAAGAAAGACTTGGCAATCAAGGTTCGTCTAAAGATTCAGCTGCTGAACACCCTGGAGCACAGTGCTGCTCTAGCACATGTGGGGTCAGCATGAGTGTGAGGCAAGTAGATAACAACTGCTTGCTGTTTTTATAGAGAGTCATAAGAGCACTCTCCTATCCCCATTGGTGCATTGAGGAAACTGAGGCACAAATCGGTAAAGTGTCTTGCTCAAGGTCATGTACTTTTTAAATGGTAATATCAGTATTTGAACTTTGGCATGTAATAAAGTTCCCCAAGAAATCCCATCAGTTATTCTTATTATTCAGATAAAATCTTTCAGGGAGGCTACTTCCAGGAATGACAATCGGAGCTGCTCTGCCAGAGCTATCTATTGAGAGAGTTCCTTAGGAAACCACTGGCCTTCCAACGCTGGTCGAGAAAGACAAGCATTCATCAAAAATGAAAACCACCACCCGAGGGATCGCGGGTCTGTATGTGGTACCTTAGCTGTCATACTGGATACTTCCAAAGACAACTCCTCTCGACATTCCTGACATAAACAGCATCATCTCTGAAAATGACAGATAAAACAAAATTCATAGCAGAAGCTCGACCTTTTTTTATGAGATCCAAACATGGGCGGGACAGTCACGCAGCCTGATGAACTTGCATGAAAAAATTCTGCTTAAACAATTGAAAGTGTATGAAAGATGTGAATTCATGAAGTCATTCATTCATTCAACAAATATGATAGCGCACCTGGTATGTGCCATGCATTGATCTAGTACTTGGGGGTTGCAAACAGAACAAAACACTGTAACCTACCCCATTTGAGCCGTGTCTGACTCACAGTGACTTTGTAGGACAGAGTAGAACAGCTCTGTGGGGTTTCCAAGACTAATCTTCGTGGGAACAGATAGTCTCATCTGTCTCCTGTGGAGTGCTCATGAGTTAGAACCACTGATCTGACAATTAGTGGCCCACTGTTCACTCCACGGTGCCACCAGAGAGCCTTGAGTGGTTGCAGGTATAAACACAATAAAGTTCTTATTGTATGAATTTGATATTTTTGTGAGGTAGAGGAGAGGGCAATACTCAAATATCTGTCAAATCAAGCTGTGTTTTAGTTTTCTGCTGTAACAGAAATGGTTATCTCTTTGTGTTCCTGGCTTTAGAGAAAAGAAATTTATTTTCTCATAGTTCCAGAGGCTCAATGTCTGTGTCAGGGTCCTGGCCATCTAGAACACTTCCTTCCATGCTGCCTGGGTGTTCTTTGGCTACATGACGACGTGATATAGATGGAGTCTGCCACCCGTAAAGGCTATGTGCGTCTATTTCTGCATCTAATCTGTTCTATTCTCATTATAATTTACAAGTGGTTAGATTTTGAACTAACCTTACATGTATGCGGTCTAATATAAAATTAATATAAACGAATTTTCTTACAGGATTATACCAGTTAGGTGTATTGTTGCTGGGTCAGGTCCAGTTGATTCCAAGTCATAACAATCCTCTATAACAGAGTAGCATCCCCCTGTAAGGTTTTCTAACTCAGATATTTATGGGAGAAGTTTTCTAGGTCTTTTCTCCCATGGAGTCAATAGTAGGTTTGAACCTTTAGGTTTGTTGTATGCTGTCAGTTGATTCTGAATCCGAAACAGATTTTGGAGAGACAATTTAATCCAAAGCAGGTCGGCATAGTACTATGGTATGAGGGAAAAAGAGTGATCATTGAGGGATAATTACCACTTTATGTAGGGTGAGCAGAAAAGATTGTTTGAATTCTATACTTTTTTTTGCCTCATGGTTAATGTATAAGTTCTGCATAGCACAGTTAAGTGATCTAGAATTCTTATTTTTCACAATGTTACCCATAGGTTGTTAGGATCCAGACAGTCAAATGCTTTTGCAAAGCCACTGAAACACAAATAAGCATCTTTCTGGTATTTTCTGCTTTCAACCAAGATCCATCTGATGCCAGCAATGATTTCCCACATTCTGCATCCTCTTCTGAATCCACCTTGAATTTTAGGCAACTTCATGTCAATACAACCATTTAAAAATTATCTTCAGCAAAGATAATTTTACTTGCATGTTATTAATGACACTAATATTATTATTTTGTAATCGTTTTATTAGGGGCTCATACAACCCTTATCACAATCCATACATACATCAATTGTGTAAAGCACATTTGTACATTCATGGCCCTCATCATTCTCAAAACATTT
>NW_022104341.1:45835962-45852043 GCF_000313985.2 Echinops telfairi
ACCACATTTGCTTATTCACCCACTTTGCCTTCGACATTAATATTATTATTATTAATTATATTGTTCAATACTTTCTGCATTCTGTTGCATCATCTTTCTTTGGGGCCTAAGATCTGTGGTTAGGCTTAGGCAGGATTGATGCCTCCTGATGAAGAATTTGTTATGTGTCTCTCTGAGCTTCTGGTGGTGGCCAGTGGTTACTGCCTGACTGTCACTCAGCTATCTTTCCATGTACCTATCTCTGTACCTCTTCCTCTCACGTATAAAGATGCTGTTCAGATTGGATTCAGATTCTTTTCTCTGATCTCATGTAAACCGGTAACATCTTCAAAGACATTTTTCAGAACAATGTCACAAATCAGGTACAGAGGTTAGGGCTTAAGTATACCGTTCTTGGGAAATAATTCAATCCATAACAAGTATAATGAGTTTACTTTAAGAATTAAAATTTATTAATCTATATAGAGACATACTGCTTTGAAAGCCACCATTACCTTATCATGTTGAAAACAAAATAAACAAACATTAACAAGTAGAATTAAAGATAAAGGTAAGCGTTTCTGGTATCTGAGCAGCAACAAATAGGAAGCAAATGGTCAATACGTCTTGGGTCTTAGGTATAGCTGTTGCCCAAGTATATTTTCTATATGCTCTAAGTATGTTTTCATGACACTGCTGATGAAGGTATGTCAGTTTTACGTACATGATAAAGATTAATAAGTACATATGCAGAGTATATTTCATACAAATCTGTAAGTGATATTCCAAAAATGAAATATTTTGGGAATAATGTTTTCAGGTGCCATTGAATCGGTTCCAACTCACAGCAGCCCTGTGTACAACAGAGCAAACCACTTCCAGGCCCTGCACCATCCTTACAGTTGTTCCTCTGCCTGGACCCGTTGTTCCAGTGACCAGGTCAGTCTAGCTCACTGAGGGCCCGCCTCTTTTTCTCTGACTCTCTATCAAGGATGATGTCCTTAGCCAAGACCCTGAGACAAAATCTCACCGTCCTCACTTCTAAGGAGCATTCTGACTGTGTTTCTTTTTCCCCCCATCACTGATAACCATCAAAGAATATTTCTTTGGTTGTCAAAATTATTTCAACATGGACTTTTTACAACAACAGTCTCATACAATATTTGTCTTTTTATACTGGGTTTCACTCGGAAATGTCCTCCAGGTCATCCATGTTAAAAAGAAGTGTCTGATGGACCCCTTGTTGTCCTCGTCCATTGTGCGTCGGAGGCACCGTTTCTTCATTCTCTCTCCCATCGATGGGCATTTGGTCGTTTGGGACTGTGCTCCTTTCCGGACAGATGCTTTTCATTCTGGCAGACATTCTCTGTCAACGCCACGCTGCAAAGACACCCATGCTTCTTCCGTCGTCTGGTTCATTGTGCAGCTCTCACATGCATAGGAGGTGACAGAAAGCACCATGGCTTGGGTCAGAGGCACCTTACTTAGTCCTCAAAGGGATTTCTTTGCTTTTTCACGCTTCAAGGAAGTCTTTTGCAGCACATTTGTCCAAATGCAATCTATCTTTGATCTCTTGATTGCTGCTTCCAAGGTCACAGATTGTAGATCCAAGTAAAATGAAACTGCCGACATTTTAGATCTTTCCTCTATTTCGCATGATGTTGCACGTTGACCTATTTATCAGGATTTTTGTGGAGGTATAATCTGTACAGAAGGCTTCATCAGTAAGTCCTTTAAGTCCTCTTTGCTTTCAGCAAGCCAGGCTCCTTCTCACTGCCATCATGTTGATTTGTACTCATAGTGACCCTATAGGACAGAGTAGATCTGCCTCTGTGGGTTTCTGAGAGTATAAATCTTTATAGGAGCAGAAAGCTCATCTTTCTCCCATGGAGGAACTGGTGGATTCAAACCGCTGACCTTGCTGCTAGTAGCCCTGTGCATAACTCACTGTACCACCAGGGCTCCTATAAGCAAGGTTTGGTTATCTGTATATTGCAAGTTGTTAATGGCTCTTCCTCCCAAACAATTGTCCAGTTAATCTTCATAATAGTTCAGTTCTTTAGATTACATATTCAACCAACAGATTGACTAAGTATAGTGAAATATACAACCCTGACCCACATCCTTTTGACTTTAAACTATAATTATTAGTTGGCTTTTATTTGGGGTTAAAGTTATAAAAGGACAAATACCTAAAACCCAAATAACTACTAATCACTTAAAATTCTAAGATAAATATTCTATGGTATCACCAACATTTGATATTTAAAACTTACTATACTTCAAATAGAATTTTATAACACTAAAATAATTAATTACTCCTCTGATGTCTTTCTCTGGGAGTCCTGGTGGCTCAGTGGTTGTGTTCAAGTGCTAACCAAAGGTTGTTGGGTCAAACCCACAAGCTACTCCGTGGGGAGAGATGGGACAATCAGCTTTCATAAAGATTTACTGACTTGGAAACTCTATGGAGTTGAAGATGAGTTGGGCTTGACTTGACCTTTTTTTTTTTTTTTTTTTTTTTTTTTTGTTTTGGCTTTAAAAAAATTTTTTTTAGGATTAAATGTCTATAGGAGGTAGAAGTCATTTTTCATGTTATTGAACTATGTAATCTTGTCATAATATATTTGTTCATAGCAAGACCACTGTTAGTAAAGAGGTTAAGCACTCTGCTGCTAGTTGAAAGGTTGGTAATTTGACACCCCCCTCCCCCTTTTTTGGGTCAGTTCTAGAAATGCTTATTGAGCACCTGTAATTGACAGGAGTAACTGGTGACTCGGACACAGCAGCGAGTAATGCAGCCCCACCCCTGCCCTGGCCATCCCCGTGGGAGGTTCTGGGGAAGGAGGGGATGAATGCTAGTTTGGTAAAGCAGGTGGGGTGAAGGGGTCCCACTGACCATGGGGAGGGCAGAGACCCAGAGGGTTGAGAGTCAAGGATGACACTAAGCTGATGAGACACAGAAGCTGGGCGCCGAGTAGCATCCCTCACCCGGCCAGCCTGAAGCCACAGCTTATGAATGGCTGTCCAGCCTGGTTCATGCCCCCCTCTCCCTGACCTGTTCTGTCCAAATTAACTCACAGCCCAGGCCTCTGACAATAGGGGCCTCGGAAGCTCCCTGGGACCCCACCCCAGAGGAGGTTCCCTGTAGGCAGGAGGGGCTTTTCTGTCAGCCGTCAGAGCCCAGCTGTGCTGGAGGGTAGAGCTGGGCCGGGACCTTCCTCAGCTCCAGACGTTGGTGCGCAGTGAGAGGCACTTGACTCGATGAAGGGAGCAGTCACAAGATCACTTTGTCCCGGGAGGACTCAGCCCGCAGCTTCCTCCCCTGGGAGTGACCCACCATTGTTGTTTGACGGCAGCAAGGTTTTTTGTGCGTATATTTCTTAAAGTGATTTTATTATTAAATGCTTTTTAACAGAAAACCTCTAAAGCATTTGGATTAGCCCTGTTCTTGAAAAACAATTAACTTCTGCTTCTTCAGTTCCCCGTGTGCATCAGAGCGGAGCTGTGCTCCAGTGGGCAGGAGTTTTAGAAGTACATCATCACATCTTATTTCTGAAGTGTCTTTGGGGAGACTCGAGCCTCCAACCATTTGATTAGTGGCAGCTACCAAAAACGCTAACTGTTGGACACATTATTGTCTTTCATTTGTATTTGAAAGCATACACGTGACGTGTGAGGAAAAGGACAGAGTAGCGTATATACTCGAGCATAAGCCGACCCGAATATCAGCCGAGGCATCTAATTTTACCACAAAAACCCGCATAAACATGTGCTGAAAAACTCGGCTTATACATGAGTATATACGGTATTTTACTACCTGGGAAATTTTCAGAATTCCCAATTTCTCTTTCCCAAATCCTCAAGATTGGCATCTGTCAGAAACTTTGAAACAGTCCAAGTGAGAACATGATACATATCTATTAACATGTGAATGACAGTGAGGCCTTCTTCTTTGTCACAGACCCTCTACTCTTCCAAGCATGATGTCCTTGTCCAGGGACTGGTCTCTGCTGATAACAAGTCCAACGTGTGTGGCACTAAGTCTCCCCAATCTCACTTCTAAGGAGAATTCTGGCTATGTTTTCTCCAAGACAGATTTGTTGGCTCTTCTGGAAGTCCATGAGACAGCATTCCAGATGGAGGGAACCCACCTAAAATCCTGTTGCTGTGAGTTGATTTCAACTCACAGTGCCCCTAGGACAGGGCACACTAATTCACAGTGTGCCCAAGATTGTAAATCTTTATGAAAGTAGACTGCCACATCTTTGTCCCATGGAGTGACTGATGGATTCAAAGCCCCGGCCTTCCAGTTAGTCACCAGATGCTCCAGTTACTATGCCACCAGATTTCCATTGAAAGAGAAAACAGCACTTGCACAGAGCTGAGGAGTTTGGCGCAAGAGAGAGCAAGATGGCCAGTGTGGCTGGAGAGTGGAGAGAAAGAATGCTGGTGAGGCAAGTGACAGTTCATATAAAGCCTTTTTGTTCTTGGGCATGCCCTTTTCCAGTGAATGAAATGAGAATGAACAGTGGGGATATATGAACAGTAGCAGAGAGACCACTTAAAAATAATAACTAACTTTTATGCAGTACTTTCTATGTGGCTCCAGACACCACTCTAAGATTATATACTAGTATATATGAGGGCAAGTCAAAAATATTGCAATGAAATCATAGAAAGCTTGCATCACTTGTGAGCTGTTAGTTCTAGATAGAGCCTCCATCTGGATCTGTCCAATTCTGAAGGTGGGGCTTCCATCTCTCTAACTCACTGTGGCAATCCATCTCTTTGAGGGTTTTCTTCTTTTTCATTGACCCTCCATTTTACTGGTCTCCCCGATAACCAGTCCAACATATGTGGCACAAGTCTTGCCACCTTCACAGCATTCTGTGTACTTCTTCCAAGACAGATCTGTGTGTTCCGGTAGACCATCTCGCTGCCATCCAGTTGATGCCAACTCATAGTGACCCTAGAGGTCAGGGTAGAACTGCCTCTGTGAGTTTCCAAAATTGTAACTCTTATGGGAGTAAAAAGCCCCATTTTTCTTACATAGGGCTGGTGGTTTTGAACTGCTGACCCTGCTATTAGCAGCCCAACACGTAACCACTATGCCACCAGGGCTCCTGGCAGTCCATGGTATATATTCAATATTCTCAACCAAACTATAATTCAAATGCATTAATTCTTCTGCAATTTTATATATTCTGTGCCCAGCTTTCACGTGTGTATGAGATGATGGAAAATATCAAGGTCAGGTACACCTTAGTCCTCGAAGTGACATCTTTGCTCCGAAGTACTTTAAAGAGCTCTCGTGTAGCGGATTTGCTCAAGGTAATGCATCACTTGATTTTTTGACTGCTGCTTCCATGGACATTCATTGTGTATCTAAGTAAAACGAAATCCTGACACTTCAATCCTTTAAAATTGTGTTTATCTATTGGTCTCTCAATGGATATTGTCTAATGGTTCAGTTGTGAACATTTTTGTTTTCTTTACATTGAGTTGCAATCCATACTAAAAGTTGGTCTTACAGGTCAGTGGAAGACATGAAAAAACTACGATAATAATAATTTATAAATGATCAAGGGTTCATGAGGGAGGGGGGGCCAGCTGGGGAGGAAGGGGAAAAATTGAGCTGATACCAAGGGCTTAAGTAAAAAGAAGATGGTTTGAACATGATAATGGCAACAAATGTACAAATGTGCTTGACACAATGGATGGATGGATGGATGGATGGATTGTGATAAGAGCTGTATGAGCCCCCGATAAAATGATTAAAAAAGAAGAAGCATATTGCAACATGTCAATGAGTCTTCCTTCATACCTGATGCTGGGTTTTTCTTTATATTGTCGAGCTTCTTAGAAGATTTGCTCAGCATACAGATTTAGTTCATAGGATGAAAGGATAAACCTTGACATGTGCCCTGTCTGATGTTAAACCATGCATATACCTGTGTTCTAGTTCAATCCCTGCCCCTTTGCTTATATGCAGCTTCTACATGAGCACAATGAAGTAGTCTAGAACTCCCATTATAGCAATAGTTTGTTAGAGCCACACAGTTGAATTCCTTGGCATAGACAATAAAACACAAGTAAATCTCTTTCGGTATTCTCTACATTCAGTTCAGATCCATCTGACATCAACAACGATATCCCTCATGTCATGTCCTCTTCTGAATCTGACTCGAATTTCTGGAAGCTCTCCGTTGAAGTAGAAGAGTACATTGGTTTTTATTTTTCTTCAGCAAAACTGTACTTGCATGTGCTATTAATTACAGTGTACAATATAATCTGCATCTTATCGGGTCCCTTTTCTTCACAATGGGCACAGATATGTATCGCTTCCAGTTGGTTGGCCAGGGAGCTTTCTTCCCAATTTCTCTGCATAGACTAGTGAGTGCTTCCAGCGCTGCGTCCATTTCTTTTTAAACATTTCAATTGGTATTTCATCAATTCCTGGAGGCTTTATTTTTCTCTAATGCTTTCCAAGCAGCTTGTATTTCTTCTTACAATACTATCATTCTTATTTGTATGCTACCTCTTAAAATCGTTCCTTCCATCTTATGTTGATGTTTCTAGCATCATTCAGTATTTTGTCCAGAGAATGCTTCAACATTGCAACTCAAACATTTTTCTTCAATTCTTTCACTGTGATACCTGCTGAACTTTGTTTTGAGCCATGATCTGAAACAGACACGCGGCTCTGAGCCCTTATATCTCTTCCTCGTTAAAAGTGCCCTCGGCATTTATACGCAGCCGCAGCCGCACTGCTAGCTCAGCCCTTTCTTTGTGCTTTCTTGAAGATGGTTCTTTATTTGTACCATTTCCAACCAGAGAATGAAACCTTTTCCATTTATCCGTAGATGCTCTTTCTTCTTCTTCTTCTGTTTTTTTCCTATAGAACATACTTCCCAATTTATTTAGCTTACCACTTTTTTTTCAGAAAAAACAAAAACAAAAAACGTTAATAAGCACCCCCGCCCCCCTCGACAATGAACAATCTGTGTACTATAGCCTATAATCCAGGGTAAAGGGAAGGCATCTCCTTTTGCAGCCCCCCCCTTTGGGGGTGGTATTGTCCACTTTGGGAAACACTTCAGTAACATAGAACCATGTGTCATATCATTTCATTCTCCCTCTTCACAACAGTCCTTCCACTCCATCCTCGCTGGGGTCACTTCTCATGTAGACTTTGCCTGTTGCAAATTGGGAAGGGGATGGAGGTCTCCAACTGAAGGGCCCTAGCGGGACAAGGCTGCCACAGCAGCCAATTAGTGAGATTACCATAAGGATTAATCTCGATAATTTATTTACTACTTGGCATAGGCCCTGGAACATAGTAAACCTTCAATTATACGTGATTTCTTCTCTAAGTAAACGGTAGCTGAAATGAAATACAATGAGGCTGTCTATAATTTATGTATTGTTATACATCAAGGGTTTAAATATACGGAGGCTATTTATTTTTTTTGTAAGTTACCATCAAATAAAATTTATGAACCCTCAGATTCATGGGGTTGGCATGAATAGTATAAGATTGCAGCAATAAAGCTTCATTTCATACTTTGCTCTAAACTTCTTCCACACACATTTTTGCAGCTAATAATATTATTTTCAGTTGCTGACTTTATTTTTGATTTGGACATTTGCTACCATGATTTGTCTCACTCTAGATCTACATTATCTATATGTACCAGTGATTTGGATTTAAAATTTTCATATTCCAATTAGGTGCCTAGAATTATATGCATCATACATGGAAAGGCCGATTGAAAAGTGATGCAATTGAATTTAAGTGATTTGACAAACAGTGGCTTCTAGGATTAACTAATTCATTGCTTCACTCAGCAAGCCTTTATTGCGAGCCTGGTCTATTAAAGGCAGCGTGTTAGGTGTTAACAGTACAAAGACAAAGGAATCTTCCCAGGAAGCTCGGAGACCATACTACGACCATCACAGAAAGGACTGCACTGCAGTGTGTGCAGAGCGCAATGACAGCACGTGTACCTGGTCTAGTGCTAGAAAAAGGCAGGAGAAACCAACTAGCCTTGTGGGGCCACAGGAACCAGGGGAACAGGTCTAAACCAGAAGAACCTTCTGGAAGAGGGTACAGTTTACGTAAATGTCCAGAGACAGGAAGGATGGAACATGTTTAAAATTCAGTGTGGTTGCACCCTGGCCTGAGGGTGCAACTTTAACAATAAGGCTGGTGGGATATGAGTTGGTCCGTGATATTTGCCTCGTAAATGATATATATTGTATTTTAGAGACAGTTGACAAGTTAAACCGACCTGGGAATCGACTTAAGATTACAGTCAAAAAACCCTATGCAGCAGTCCTGCTTTGTAACACTCATGTTTGCCGGAAGTCGGCGTTGACTCAATGGCAGTAGGCTCTTTTGTTTTTAAAGACATTGG
This sequence comes from Echinops telfairi, assembly GCF_000313985.2. Classification (NCBI taxonomy): domain Eukaryota; kingdom Metazoa; phylum Chordata; class Mammalia; order Afrosoricida; family Tenrecidae; genus Echinops; species Echinops telfairi. The sequence goes on from NW_022104341.1 coordinate 45,844,362, forward strand.
GGGAGTAACTGAACAGTCTGTACACACGAGAGTGACACGGATTTCAGTTTCCTTCTATGTGGTAAAACTCTATGCACTACATACATGCTACTTAAAAACTAATGAGGTTTCATGCATCACCTCTCTAAGATGTGTTGAGTCCTTTCAACAGTTATGTAAAGAATGACGACTCTTTCTCTCCTAGGGACTGTAAGGGTTTGGCGTTCTCGTTCCAGCATGCGCCAATCCGGCAAAAACTACAGAGCACCAAGACAAATTAGACCACTGTCCGTCTGTTGGAGGAGCCACCTAACACTCCAAAGAGTGGCCCAGTGGTGGAGATCATTCCCTGAAGTCAGATCAACCAAACCAAACCAAACTCACTGCCACTGAGTCAGGCATGGCTCATCGTGACCCTCTAGCGCAGGGTAGACCTGACTCTGGGTTTCTGAAGCTGTGACCCTCTACTAGTAGTAAGACTCACCTTTCTCCTTCCGAGCAGTGGGTGGTTTCCGTCTGCTACCCTGGTGGTTAGCGGTGCAACTCAGAACTCACTAGGCACCAGGGCTCCCTCTGGGTGCCAGATAGCGGGTTCAAATCCTGGCTCTGCCACTAATGGTAGAACCTCTGGAAAGGTACTTAACCTGATAGTCTCAATTGCCTCATCTGTAAAATGGAAGTCAAAAGAATACTTAACTCACAAGTTTGATATCATTTTCCATTTGCTTTTCCCACCAATCTCACGCCTGCCAGCACCCACTATGACAGATCAATGTGCTACACAGTATTATGTTTGGACCAGAGAATGCACAGCACGGAGAAATCAAGAGAATGGCGATGACATTTATGAAAACACAGAGCAATGCTCCAATGCCCACGAAAAGCTATCTGTTAAAGAGGAGAATGAACTGTTTAAGAGGCTGATTCTTTGCTGTAGCCAATACCTTGAAAAATTGGTGTGCTAATCCTGTAGGTTACAGCATATGTTATAAATCAGAATCAGTATATGGTCTGTTTTCCTGTTTGCGGGACCAAAATAAAGCCAATTGGAAATCAGCAAATAGTGGGGTATGCCCTTTGCATTATTACTTTTAATGAACTTTCAGCAACATTAGTTCTTCTTGTCTTTATCACTTGGGGCTCTTTATTTACCTGGAGACACGGTAATTGTTCCCTTACAGTGGAAGCTGCCAATGATCGATAGCCCTTTCAGGTTCCTCATACCACCAGGGAACCACCCAAAAAAAGGCGGTATTGTAACCAGGCTGATTGACCCTAAATATGATGGCAAAGTAGGGATATTAATACACAATAAGCACAGGACAGAATAAGGTTGGAAACAGTGGAAGTCTTAGGACATTGTATAGTCTGTGAATAAAATACATTAAGTTATTCCAGGACTATTTTGTGTTTTCCCTGTCTCACTCACGGAGTTAGCTACTTCTCCTGAGAGCCTAGCTCCTTTTAATAGAGGGTGTTACTTAAAAGTCAAAGGTTTCATGTGTGGCATGCTTATTTATGTTGTTTGGTGCCAGTAACAACCTTTTAAACAACAACAACAACTGCTGTTACGTTTGAGTCGATGGTTCTAGTTGCGTTGCCATTGCATTTCCTGGGGGATCTTCCTCTTTCTCTCTGCCCGCCTCTTTACCAAACATAGTGTTCTTCCCAGGAATTGCTCTCTCCTGAGCATCCTCAAAGTACATGAGTTGAAGTCTTGCCATTCTTGCTTTCAAGAAACATTCTGACTATACTTTTTCCAAGACAGATCTGTCTGTTCTTTTAGCAGTCATGGTACTTTGAATATTTGGGGCAGCACCATAATATACATGCTACATTTCTTCTCCAGGGTTCCTTATTCAGTGTTCAGCTTTCACATGCAAATGAAGTAAAGGGAAATACCGTGACTGGGGTCAAGTGAACCTCAGTCCTCAGAACGACATTCATGCTCTTCAAAACGCTCAAGAGCTCCGATGCAGCAGATTTGCCCAATGCAATTCCTCATTTCATCTCTTAATTGCTGCTTCCGTGAGCACTGATTGTGGATCCAAGCAAGATGAAACACTTGACAATTTTAATCTTTTCTCCATTTATCATGTTATCTTTTGGTCTAATTGTGTGAATTTTGGTTTTCTTTACATTGAATTGTAATCCACACTAAAGGCTGAAATCCTTGATTTCATCAGCAAGTACTTCAAGGCCTCCTCACTTTCAACAAGCAAGGTTGAGTTGTCAGCAAGTATCAGGTTGTTAACAAGCATTCCTCTAACCTGATGCAACATTCTTTTTTATATAATTCGGCTTCTCTTGCAATTTGCTCAGCATACAAAGTGAATAAGTATGGTGAAAGGATACCACCCTGGTGCACACATATACTGGAAGCAGGCAATGCCCCTAGAGAATTCTGATGCAACTAAGTCCAAATAAAATATTGGCCATCACACTAGGTTAAGAAACAGCAAATAATTTATCAACATTTATTTACTCATTCAACTAATATATTTATTGCTTGTTCTTATAGTGACTAAGTATATAGTCATAAACATAAAAATTTTATAAGTATGTAGTCATAAACAGAAAAAAATTTGTTAGACCAAATCTATTTGACAAGAAAGTAAATTAATAAATGCACTATAGAATTTTGTGAAACAATAATGCAACAAAAACATTAAAAAGAGAAGTGCAATTGACTGCATCGACTGGATGTTCCCAGGGAAGACTCCCTGAGAAGGTGAAATGACATGAGAGAAAATCAAGTGAAGAACCAAGAGGATGCGGAGGCCCTGCTGTTGGAAGAACGGGGTAAGGGCAGGGGAAAGAGTGGGTGGTCAAGGAACAAACAAATGAAATGTACCAAATTCATTGCCATCCTTGGGACTCAGCAGCCGCTCTACTCCCACCTGAAATAGGAGAGTGACAAGATGAGACTTGTGTTTTAGAAGTTGTATTCTGGCAACAGTGTCCTGAATCCAGAGGAAAGAGAAACTTGCATGATAAAAGGACAGTATAGGAGGAAGAGCCATTTTAGAATTAACAATACCGAGCAAAACCAGTCAACAACCGGCATAGTATAAGTCTGCTGTGGAAGTGGGTTATTTTAGATTCTAGTGGCATGTGTGGTGCCTGTGGGATGATTAGGCTGGTAGAGGGTCATGTGTGGTGCCTGTGGGATGATTAGGCTGGTGGAGTGGTCATGTGTGGTGTCTATGGGATGATTAGGCTGGTGGAGGGGTCATGTGTGGTGTCTGTGGGATGATTAGGCTGGTGGAGGGGTCATGTGTGGTGTCTATGGGATGATTAGGCTGGTGGAGGGGTCATGTGTGGTGCCTGGGGGATGATTAGGCTGGTAGAGGGTCATGTGTGGTGTCTATGGGATGATTAGGCTGGTGGAGGGGTCATGTGTGGTGCCTGGGGGATGATTAGGCTGGTGGAGGGGTCTTTCCTTTGAGGCTGGGAGCTGCTGATGAGACAGAATGCTGATGACACTGGCTCCCAACTTAGTTTTCATTTAGACGGATGTGTTTTCTCTTCACACACGTCAATCCTGATGAAGAACTTGTTGGATGGAGGGTTTATTTTTTCTTCTCTGAGTGTTAACTTGGATTTGAATCACTCTTGGGATCCAAACCAATTTAGTAACTCATTTTCAAAATCTTACAAATATTGAATAAAATGCTGGTTGGTGCCTTTTTAGCCATTTCCCTTGCATCAAGCAAGAAAACATGTAGATAATTTGATGAATTATTGATATAATTTACTGAGAAAGGGGGGAAAATAGGTCACTCTTAACTGGACTTTGTTTTTCTTTTTATTCTAAATCCACTGTGTTCAGGAAAGGAAGGAGCCCCCTCCCACACAGTTTCTGTTCTCCTAGTGCCTTCCCCCACCCAGGTTCATGTAGTGTAGAAGGAAGTGTTAACACCACTGTCGCATACTACCACCAGTATGGTCACCACCTCCTCTTTAGTGTATGGTCACCACCTCCACTTTAGTGTATGGTCACTTCTGTGAGAGAAGTGTCTGCTATTACTCAATGTGGATGACATTGATCTTTCCCCACTGTATAAGTCTGCCTGGGCACCTCCTTAATGGTGACATTTCGTAATAGAAGAAGGAAAACCAACTTGATTAGATCTATTCCTTCAGGAATTATGAAGGCTAAAGGACAAGAAGTTACTCAAGGTGAGGTGGGAGCCACACAAGTCGAAATGCTTGTTCTGACCTCCAAGAAAGGTCTCTTAATACAACTCAGTCTTGGTAGCAGGGCAACACAAGAATGACTGTAGGGTTGGTGCTAGTCAGATGCAAGCCAAACTACTGTAGCCAAGGGAACCCCAAACATATTAGCCCAAAGATGATAAAAGTTTACCTTTTCCTTAACAGTTTGCTGATATATGAGAAGACCCACCTGAATAGGTGGTTATACCCCAAGATCAAAATCCCTTTCTAACTTGCTACTTACGTTCTTTTGAAATTTAAGGTCTTATGGTGGGAGCCTGTGAGCAGTCAGTTCTTCGGCCTTGAAAGACCCACAATTTTGGACTCTATAGTTGTTCTCTAATCTTTTCCTCTAAAGATACCCATTTACCCGACCCTTAATCTGCCACTCCTGTTGTTGTTGTTGTTGTTATGTGCCATCAAGTCGGTGGTGATGCATAATGACGCTATGCAAACAGAAGGAAATACTGCGCAGTCCTGCTGCATCCTCACAATTGTTTCTATGCTGGAGGCCCGTTGTGGCAGCCCCTGTGCCAACCCATCTCCTTGAGGGCCTTCTTTGTTGTTGCCCCTGCACTTTACCAAGCTTGATGTCCTTCTCCAGGGCCTGGCCTCTCTTGACAAGATGTCAAAGTATGTGAGATGAGCCCTTGGTAGCCTTTCCTCTAAGGAGCACTCACCATCCTTCTTCGAAGTCAGATCGCTTTGTCCTGTGAGCAGTCCGTGGTATTTTCAGTATTCTCCACCAGCACCATAGGTCACCGTAGGAAGTGGTTTTACAACCTATGTGGTGTGGGTCCTAATCTGTACAACCTCAGCTTGCGATTTTCTCAACGCCTCACTGGTAGATCAATACCACATTTTTCAGTTATTTGTTTTATTTTTGTTTATTATTTTATTACTACTCCCCACTTCTGGTATCAATGTGGAGGATAGTATAATTGTTCCAATTATTTCATACTCCTCCTTGTGAGAGGATTATGGTGTCCTGTCTGCTGATAGCAGTTTGGGTCATGTGGTTTGCTTTGGCAAAAAAAAAAAAAAAATGGAGATAATAGTGTTGTATGCCACTTCTGAACAGCGGGTTGATGAGCCTCCATTCGTCCTCTTGAGCTCTGCCATGAGAATAGTAATGCTCCAGACAGGTTGTGTTTTCTTTTCCCCGCATCCACCTGGATCCCAGAATATACAAGGCACATAGAGAAGAGTCACAGCAGTCCCATAGTGGCACGTAATGTGAGTGAGACATAAACAGCGGGGATGTCAACAGTCAAAAAGAGCTTGTAATCATTGATACTACTTAGGGATAACTAAGCTCTTCATGGCATTAGGTTTTCTTTTTCTTTTTAAGCTTAAAGCTTTTGAGTCATGGCATCATGGATCTATGCAGTCAATTGGTCTAACATTGTTTTTAGAATTTCTTTTCTGTCTCCTAGTTCACTGAGTAGTGCCTGGGCCTTAACAACCTTCCAAGATACAAAAACTGCTCTGTACTCACCGGAAACCATGGAGGAAGGAGCAAGTCCACTGAGAGGAGTTGGAAATGGACGGTCAAATACTCCATCACATACTAACTCCATTATCATGCAACCAGAGGAAATGCCTGGGACTGGACTATCATTGGTGAGCACTTTGACTGAAGACAAAAGAGATGCACCCTGGCCAAAGGGAGGGAAAATGTGGAACAGAACTTCACGTTTAATGGAAATCAGACTTAGTGCATCTATTGAGAGGGGAGGAACCCCAAAATCAAAATGCCAGAAATTTTCATCTTTAAGCATTGAACCTAACCTGTCCCATGAAACCATCTTCAAATGAAACATCAGTTTAGTCTAATTAATAAAGAGTATTTGCCTCCAACCCAGTACTCTTGTCAGAATTATGAGTGTAAGTTGACAACACAGGTAAGCACAGATGAACAGGAAGGGGCAGAAAACCTAACTGAACAGTTATAAAGCAATAAGCATAAAGATAGAGAGAATAAAGCCCCAGTGTGACGTATGTGATCACTGCTACAGAACTGTTCATGTAGATTGTGAGTGGATGTATGTTCCTGTAAATTTCCACCAAAACAAAGAAAGAAAGAAATGGATTACTGCTGCGTTACGTCACTTGCATTTTGTGCTTGCTCAATCTCATGTTGTCACTCCGTATTCTAATGAATCATATAGCTGCGTTACACTGGAGTCACAAGCTCCCAAAGCTCAACCAATGGTTTAAGATAGAAGAGTTGAACTATGTAGGCATTTTCAGTATATTTGCTTCAGGTGGAGGGATGTCCATATTCCTTAGGGTCTTGCGTCCTTGTAGGCCTTCCTGGGTCAGTGTCATAAACAATGATGAGTTATAACTCACTTGACCCACTTCCCTTTGTCCCACACATAGCCACATATAACCAAATTTACTGGGCTAGAACATCATGAAGGTCTGAATTATTTTTATTATTTTACATATTCTTGTACCTCAAATCCTCTTAGCTTGATTATATAGTTTGACTTTTGCCATTTTGCAATTTGTTTTGATATAGGATGCACCGTGTTTTTAATCATTAAAGAAGGATTAATTTGGTTGCATCAAAGTGAATTTAATTCTACTCTTCAAATCCAATACTCTTTTGAACTTATTCCAGAAATTGCAAAGCAGTATTGGTTTCATACTGTAGAGAGCTGGTTGAACTTCTGCAATCTCAGTGTAGTGGGAAGATTTAGACCCAAAATTCTACCCCCTTGCTCTCAGTCTCAAATCTTAAAGAACATTCTTTATTTTTTTAAATAACATTCTTAAATGTACCACAGTGAGCAGCTTATTCGTCTCTTATCTAAAGATGGTGATTTAAATTAACAGAATACTGAAGTTGAAAAGGCCTTTGAACAAGTTTAGCAGCGCCGTCTAGTTTTGATTAGGCTATACTCGTTTAGATGTTCAAACACTTGAGAACTCCCAAGCCTCTTGTGTAATACAACTGACCATTTGCCTTGCCAGCTCCCAGCCCCAAAGGAGTCTGAGACGATTTCTTTGGCATTCTCAGCGACTAATTAGACTTAGATTGCTGTCAACTGCTGCCCGCTGTGATAAAATTGTTTTCAGTAAGTCTTGACATTCTGGAGGTGATTTTAGGGCATTTCCTCAAACTGTAAACATGAAAGTTGGGGATCTAGAGGGAGGATTTGATGTTTGGGATACAAACTCGGCTCCAATTGCTGATGGATTGCAGTGAAGACTACCCCTGCCTCCAAATTCCCACTAAAAAGAGCAAACTAATGTAATTGGAAGAACCCATGAGTTCACATTGAGAGGAATGCTGCCCAGCTTAGAAATCACCGTGTGTGCAGGAAGAGCTACCCTCTGGGTGAAGAGGAGACCCCGCTCTGGGAGGTCCACACACCGTGCCTGCTGACTTGAGCAGCAGGGACACGGAAGGTGGAGGAGGCACATGATGCTAAAAGGAAGTTTCTCTCTCTCTCTCTCTCTCTCTCTCTCTCTCT
>NW_022104341.1:45852149-45874612 GCF_000313985.2 Echinops telfairi
TAAGCCAAGCCTGGAGGTGAAGCTAGAAAGAACAGACTTGACTTAGTGCTTGCTAAGTTCTCGGCGGTTTGAGGTCTTCCTACGCATGCTTCATGGAAACTTCACACCACAAAGTGCTGCTACTGTCTCCATTTGTGGAAGAGGAAACAGACCCGAGTATAGAAGATCTAAATGTTAATAAATTGCTAAGTTCTATGGACTTCTAGTGAAGACATTGGTGTCTGTTAGAGGAGGGGAGTGTCACTGAATAGTTAATAAGTGGCATCGCAGTTACACTCTGGGCTGCTAACTGTACAGTCAGTAGTTTGAAACCACCAGGCAGCTCCGAGGGAGAAAAACGGGGCTGACTACTCCCATAAACTGGTACAGTCTTGGAATTGGAAACTCAGGGGCGGTGCTATCCTGCCCTACAGGGCTGCTGCGAATCAGCATCAACTGTGAGCTTGTCTTTCAGTTTTGTAAGGTCACTGTGGGTCGGCACAGACTCGGTGGCAGTGAATGCTTCCTGGGAAGCTGTGCGGACTTCTAGTGAAGATACCTTGCCTGTGAGAGCAGGGGAGTGTCATTGTTACCGAGTGCTGCAGTAGCAACAAAAACAAATGCCACCGCAGGTGACGTTGAAGAACAAAAAATGATTGTCAAACAGAGTTGGAGGCTAGAAGTCCAAATCAAGTCATGAGCAAAAGGGGAGAGACAGCCCTTCCGCCTTGGTAGCTCTGGGCATTCCGCAGAGTTGGAGGGTTGTCACCTGGCATCTGCCTTCCCTCTTTATGTGTCTCAGTGCCTGTTCTCCTTTTATAAATCACCACACAGAAGGGGTAGGCTGTATCTCTACTCTGGTGTGACTCATTAACATTACAAAAAAAACCCCTATTTCCAAACCTTTGCTCACAGGTCCAAGGGTTAAAACTTCCACATCTATTTGTGGGCGTTCAATTCTATCCCAGAATGGAGAGTCCTAGTTAGCTTGCTGGCTGGCACAGAGCTGAGACCCTTGTCGTGACTGCTCTGTGGCTGCTGCTTCTTCCCAGTCCCCCAGAGGCAGCCAGACTGGTAATCTTGCAAAGTCAAATGTCAGTAAATCTAAATTCTCTTCTTTTCTGTTTGTCTTGAGCCTGAACGATTTGATCAGGGGCCCGTATCCGCTGAGGCAGAATCTATCTGAGCTGTAGATGTGGGGAAAACATAGCTGTCTCTCTGCAAAATGGACAAATAGAGGAAACTAACAGGACACATGAAAAGAAACAGCAGCCAAAAAATGAAACAAAAAGCAGACACTTCCAAGGACCAGGGTGAACAGGACCTTAAAAAATGTGGCATGGGAAGAAGAAAGGAAAGTCTCAGATTATTTCAGATTTCTGTTTTCAATAAGTCTTGCAAAGGGAGCAGTCTGAGAGTAAAGATTACTTATTGGAAATGAAGGACATGATCCCTGTGTTAGTCTGGGTAGACTAGAGAAACAAATCCATAGACACACAAATGTGTATAAGAAAGAGATTTATATAAAAGAGCAACTGAACATTGATAAAACATCCCAGCCCAGTCCAGATCAAGTCCATAAGTCTGATATTAGCCCATATTTCTGATACCAATCCATAAAGTCCTCTTCAGACTCATGAAACACATGCAATGATGCCAAATGCAGAAGATCACAGGCCAGTGCGTAGAAGGGCTTAGGATCCAGTGTCATTGGAAACATCTCAGCGCTGGCAGGGGTCTCTCTGTGGCTTCTTGGGGTTCTGGGGTCTGGTTGTGTCCATGTGGCTTGTCTTCTGCAGTGTCTCCCAGGGAGTAGCAGAGAGAGAGAGAGAGAGAATGTCCTCCGCCTCCAAGAAAGAAGCACCAGATTTCCCAGAATTCTCAGAAGGCCATGCCTACAGAAGTCTCATTGGCTAACTCCAGATTGACATCCTAGACTCCACCCCTACACTCTTAATCCTTAAATTGACACCAGATTAGGTGACTGCCCCAATCCCTAAATTAATCTACACAATAGACCAAGTAGATAGACAGTGACCAGACACAGGAGGAGAACGAATGAATAAGAGGATGGAAATGATGAGAGAAAACATAAAACACGAGACATGACTCAGATGATATGATATCATGGAATTGAAATAGTTTTAGGAGAGAACATAGTAAGTGAAGGAAAATTAGCAAAGAAATAGTTAAAGATAAAAATGTTAAGTTAATAAAAGATGTCTTAGTTGAAACTGTTCAGTGAATAGTAAGCAAGTGTAATTACTATGACTATATATTATTGTAATTTTTTTACTTCAATGAATTTTTAAGGTTTGAAACATGTAGATTCAAGGAATGAAAACTTGTTTATTATAAAGGAAAACAATTTAAATGACATCAGACAACCTCTTTTAAAATTTGCACTGACAGAAAACAATTGCACATTTCCCACAATTTTGAGAGTCCAAGTATTATATTTGGTAATGTTCAAATGGGCTCAAATTTTATAAGACTTTGCCTAGTCTTCCTGAGAGAGGATGAAGAAAAACAATTTCTGATGAGCCAGGCATCACAAAGCATATAGTTGGTGTAGCTCTCCTGAAAAAATTACTTGTATAAGTGCTCCAGTGAACCAAGAAATTAATCATAATAAAGAATTTTGAAATCAGGAAGATTTGTAGAAGAAAAAGCTGTTGAAGATGGAACCAACCAGTGAAATAGCATTAACTTGATGTTACTGTTGCTAATGCAGTTGTGATATTTAAAGCAGATTTAAAAAATAAAAAAAGATATATAATGTCAAAATGTATTAAAAGATTGATACCTAAAAATCCCAGAATGCATGCAAATTCTGGATGATAAAGGAGGGGTGGGTAAAATTTTACATTTCACAGGAAAGAGTGTTAGGCTGTCATATTTGACTGTGATAGAAATATCTATTTTGCTATGTATTTATAAAAGGTTTAAAGATGAACACAAATGGAGTAGGTTACATGTTTTTTTATTTTAGCAGTTGATATCTTCCCTCCTTCCAAGACGCAGCCTACACACATGAATAGAAAAGATCTAACAGTTAAGACTGTCCGTGTTGAGGCAAAACAGCAAACCTGGAACTCTAAGCACTAGACTCCCCCTTCCCCCACATAGAGGCCCCAAGGCTCTGAAACAAAATCCTGCAGTTTATTTGAACAAAATTTGACAAACATTTTAGAACAAATTTTGACAAACCTTGCCTAAACAGTGAAAAAGGAGGCCAGAACCATTGATTCATGGAAACTGAGGTGGTGTTGAAGTGTATTGCCTATATTTAGCCTGTACTGTCCAAAGATGAACAGACCAGTCTTAGAGGAAATACAGCCCAGACGTTGAACCCTCAAGTCCCTTACTTTGGACGTGTCGGAGAGAAAGGCTAAGCATAAGGAAAGGCTATCCTCTGGTAAGGAGCAGTGTGGGTGAAAACAAGGGGCATCTTCAGTGAGATGAATTGACCTACAGCTACCAAAATGAACTCAACTATACAAAGGATATCTATTTTTCATTTGTTTGAATTTAGCACAAATAAAACTCACAAATAATTTTCTTCACTATGCAGCCTGTCATTGGGATTGGTGACTCTGATAGCCGCCGGGCTGTCCTTCCTCCAGTGGCTTTGAGATTCTTAGAGGAAATGTGGTGAGCGGTCTCTGCACAGTAAGATTTGTTGCACATCAGCAGTACTTCCAGCCCCTTGACGTTGTGGACCAGGCACTTGCGGAAGCCTCTGGGCAGCATATGCTGGGTGTTCTAGTTGCTCCCATCACCCATGTTGGACAGCAAGATGGGCCAATCTTGATGTCCTTGAATCTTCTTTGCACCCTGCTGTCAATGCCTCTGTCAAGTGCCAGTTGAGCTTAATCTTGACATAATGGTTTGATTGGTGTCGGATGAACTTATTGGTCCTCTTTTTGACAATTTTGGGCTTCACCAGGGGTCCGAGGGCAGCCAGGATGCCTCCTTCATGGACAGTGCCAAAAAAGAGACCCAGTGATCTTGAAGATGGGCCAGGAAGAGACAGTGTTTCTTTATGTTCTACCTTAGGTCACCTTGAGGTGACAATAACAAAGTAGCAAGCAGTGAATAAAACTTTCATTTCATCCGACCTGCATTTAGGCCAAAAGGCATCCCACAAGTTACTCATTTCTGATAGTGGGGTGCTTGGGCGTGCCTGGGGCTGTCATCCTCACACGGCCTTTCACTAGAAACTGCCTTATACAGACCCCCTTGAAGATGACGGGTTTGATCGTGGGCTGTTGGCACTCACATGTCTTCTCTCATTTATGCTCTGATGCACCACACTGTGCTTAACAAGGGTAAGGCTGCTCTTTCATAACCTACTCATCACCTTTAACAATTAGCATCAACAAGGAGCCCAGGATGTTGCCAGAGCACCAGCTTTATGTGACCTGGATGGGAACTTCTGAGAGCCTGGGATAGCCCCGACTCTCTGTTCACATGCCTTCCAAGCATCTGTCCATTTGTGGTAGCGTGTCTTTTAAGCAGCGGTCTAGGAACTACATAATGTATTGGACAAATACGCAGCAAAAGACCCCCTTAAAGTTAACCTGGCTTGCTAAACACGATGAGAAATTGGATGACTTCAAGAACTTGCTGATGAAAATCAACGATTATGGATTGCAACTCAATGTAAAGAAGACCAAATTTCTTACAACTGGATAATAGGTAATATTATGATAGACAGAGAAAAGATTGAAGTTGTCAAGGATTTCATCTTGATTGAATCCACAATCAATGCTCGTGGAAGCAGTAGTCAGGAGATCAATGATGCATTTCATTGGGTAAATCTGCTGCCCAAGACCTCTTTAAAGTGTTGAAAAGCAAGTTCCTTTGGGGAGTAAGATGTGTCTGACACAAGCCCTCTTAATTTAAATGGTGTCATATGCTTGTGAAAGTTGGGCATTGAATAAGGAAGGACCAAGAAGAATCGGTGCGTTTGGATAATGGTGCTGGAAAGAATATTGAAATTACTATGAGCTGACAAAAGAACAAACAGCTCTGGAAGTGCAGACAGAATGATCCCTAGAGGCAAAGATGGAGAGACTTTGTCTTACATACTTTGGATATAGTGTCTGGAGAAGCCAGTCCATGGAGCACGACATGGTGCTCAGTAAAGTGGACAGGCCGCTATAAAGAGGAAGACCCTCAACAAGATCGATTGACATAGTAGCTGCAACAACGGGCTGAAACATAAGAAAAAATATGAGGGTGGTGTAAGACTGGCAGTGTCTAGTTTTGTTGTATTTTGAATTACCTTGAACTGTCAGAAGAATAAGACAATTTGTTTTGAAAAGATGTACAGCAAGAATGCTCCTTAGAAATGAGCGTGGAAATACACACTCTTAGGTAAATTGGTCATATTATCAGATGGACAAGTTCCAAAATAAGGACATGATGGATGGTATATTAGAATCAATGAGAAATTGGAAGATCCTCAAAGGGATAGATTGACACACTGACTGCAGCAATGGGCTCCAACTATGCAGCCGTGTGGGAATGGCACAGGACTGGGAGCATCTCAATCTGTTGTACGTAGGACAGTGATGAGTTGGACCTTAAAATCCCTAAAAACAACAGAGATTTCCTAAGCATCTTCAGGATGGCTGCTCTAAGAATATATAAATCTTCTCCAACCCCCTGAAAATGATAGCACTACCATTATCTTGAAGTACATAATTTGAAAAGATGCTTTAAATTCAAAAGTCATCTATATTATCTGAAAAAATTTCACTAAATATTACATTTATCGATAAAAAGAGCACCTTCAAATAGAATTTAAATGTGTTTTTGTTTTTAGTAATTGTAAAATTGCTAACAAAACTTTTATTACCTTCTCGTGCAAAGACAGGAGGTCTGGGGTCTTGTAGGCTCCTTGCCGGGTGCTAATTGCAAGGCCAGCAGTTGGAAAGCAGCAGCTACTCAAAGGGAGAAAGATTCGTTCCCACAAAGATCTGTAGCTGCAGAAACCCTCGGGGGCAGGGCTGGCCTGGTCTACACGAATACAAATTAACTCGATGGCAGTGCATTTTGAGATTACACAAAGAAAGTTTCTCACGGATGGTGCCCATAAAGAATTTGAAAATAGCATCATGAAAAACTCTTTATTAGAAATTTCCTCTACTTATTTTAAGCATAAAACCTGATGTAAGCAAAGATTTAAGACTTGTGGAAACAAGCATACGGTTTTCATTAGATACTGTGACTGTTTTATTTGGAAGTTTTATACAAATTTGTTATTTCGTATGTTCCCTAATATCACTTTCTATGTTTTTACCATAATTTACTACTATAAATAACATCTATTGTTTCCCCCAAGCTCCCTACCTTGAAGACAGCTCCGAGTCATACTAACCCTCTACAGGGTTTCTGGGACTAGATCCTTATGACAGCCAGCAGCCTCACCTTCCTCCCCCACGTGGCCGGTGGGTTGACACTGCTGCTTTTTCAGTTAGCAGCCAGCATCGAACCCACAGTGCGACCAGGGCTACTGCGCATTCTCTGAGTTTGCTGAATATGCAGCACAAATACTGTCGTGTGTGTGTGTGTGTGTGTGTGTGTGTGTGCGCCCTAATGTAAAAGAGCACACATATGCAGAGAAATAACAATATTGTTTTGTCAATTTCAAAAGTCAAGGGAAATAAGGAGCCCATCTTAAAATTTGGTTCCATTTAGAGTAATATCTTAGGAAGGGAAGGATATGTGCCCTGTTATTTTTTTTAAGTTACACCAAAGTGCCATAAGATATTAACAGAGTACCAAGTCTGCCCCTTGAATCTTATATAATAACTAAAAGGGAAAACTTATAAAGCAATATGTATAGTAACTCCTGCAAAGCAATGGTAATAAAACGTGTGAACACCCCACTCATAGTCATTCCTCTTTTCTGGTGATCATTTCTCTCTAACCCATGCACATGATTACAATGAAAATAACCATATTTACAACACTTATGGACACTCACTGCCATAGTTCATTGGAGTTGGGATGGGCTCATTAGCCAATCGAAAACCCTTCCCCAACCCTTTAGCACAATGGTTAAGCGCTCAGCAGCTAACCAAAAGGTCAACTTTTGAACCACCGATGCCTCCATGCAAGTAAAGACCCGCTGGCCCTATGCCCCTGTAAGCAGTACAGCCTTGGCGACCCTGTGGGCGGTCTGCTCTGTCCCACGGAGTCACTCGGAGTGGGAACCCAGTCCACGACAACTTGGTGTTTGCCTTGTTCATCCTTTCCTAAGGGGGTTGGGGATTATAAATAAGATTGCCCAGTCTCAGTCTGGCTGCTCTCTCAAATAGAGGAAATTTACAATCATAAAATGTTGCTACTAACCATTTTCTGCTACAGGACCGAAAGCAGAGCTGAAAGATGGGAAGAGCAGATTTTCCCAATTCCCTGCAGAATTTCCATCTGTTTTTAAGGCTTGGCTATAGTTCTCCTGTGAGTTCAGGAAGACATCCACTAACCTGAAAATAAATACTCCCTTTTGCTTTAGCTGCTTCAGGTGGGTTTCTTGTGCCCATACCAATGAATAGCTTATCTATATGTTAGTTCAAAGGGAAAGGTAAAACACAGGGAGGTCCACATAGAAATATTTGCGGAGCTTTACTGGGGATGGTGACTTATGGGTGATTTTATTTTATTTTGTTTTGTTTTATAGAAAAGCTTTTCTAAGATGCATGTATTGAATTTGTGCTAAGGAAAAAAATAATGAAAGAAGTATTTAGAGAACATGAAAGTGCATAATTAGATTTAAGCCTAATTATAATGATCAGGCTCCTAATTGTGTGCCTGTGCTACATGACATGACAATGGGAGACTTGACAAATAATTTTGAAAAGAGTGGTCTTTATTATCATGACTATAACATTAAAATCATAATCTAGGTATGTACTTTTCAAGTAGCCATTAAAAGGACCATATTACTTTTTAATTTTCTTGCTGGGAAAGAACTTGCAAGCTATTTATTTTGGTGAATACATCTTATTCCACTTGGAGTAATATTGTAATATTTTATGAAGGGATATATATATTTAAGACAAAGTGTGCCATTGTCTAATTAGCAGATTACCAATCCTGACCCTCTTTGTACTTGTAAGTAACATCAACTATGTGAAATTTCAGTGAAGCTGGACCAATGTCCTTATTCTAGGAACGGGGGAAGTTGAGGAAGCATCTTTGATCTAGGGAGTTGCTTATTGATTTCTGAATGAACAAGAAACACATGTCTTGATGGAGCACAAGAAGGAGAAACAAATGATGGAATGATGGAATGGCCCCACTCTCTGGTAGCATTAGAAGTCTCGAGACTTTCAGGGCTACTGAATTTAAACTCTAGATTTAAATTTGAGATTTTAAGGCAACATGAGTATGACATTCTTTCTGAATTCAGCTTCTTTCTGAGAAAAACTAAAAACACCTACCCCTTAATACTTTGGCAAAGTTTCCCATCAGACTCAAAAAGCTTAAACACGGAAATAATTCATCCTAAAGATTGTGTGATTTTTTTTGCTTAGCACAGATGGGTTCCCCTGTGTGAATTTCTGTTCTTATTTAATGTTGTCGTCTTTAAGATGAGAAATGGAAGGCTGACATTTCCTGATGCGTTTTCACGGGCGAGGCTTGAGCAGCAATAATCACTGGTGTTATTTTTCTGGTGACAATACAGTGGGGTACAATGGATGATGATGGTCCCTGGCCTTTCACTTTCGGTAAGAAAGAAAAAGTTTATTTTAGTAGAAAGAGATATATTGGTTACAATTAAAAGTCAGCAGCTAAGACTATATTCTAATGTGTGAGTTAATCTTTTTTGTCCCTTCAACACTAAACATTGAAGCTTGCTTAAAAATTGCTCTGTAATTTGTCATAGGCTCTACCAATACCAAACTCTCGGACTCCGTGGCTAAGCAGAAGTCTGCAGTTTCTGAGCTCGATCAGAAATCCTTTGAGACTGAAACTCAATTTGTATCTCCGTTTTCCCCTATCAGGCCCAGTTCAGGCTTGGGAGTCAAGAACCAACGGGCTGGAATTGGAGTCCTTAGTGTTGAGACATTGAAGGGTGATTAAACTGGTTGATTCTTCTTTGTACAAAGGGCTAATAACACTTCAAAAGGGTTGTGAAGATTGAGAGTAATGAAAGCACTTTTCTGAGGGCCTGACATAAGCAAATGTTGGAGAGGCTTAATTTGAGCTCTAAACTTCTGGGCCTTAAAAACCATCAGCTTTTCAGCATCTTCATGCTTTAAGAATGTACCTTGCTCATTGCACCTTCATTTGATCTTTTTCAGGATTTTGTAGACATTTGCCATTTAAAGTAATTGAATATATTCTTCTAAGGACCCCTGATGGTACAGTGTTGTAGCACTTGGATGTTAATTGAAAGATCAGAGGTTTGAACTCACCAGTGGCTTCTTGGGAGATAGATGTGTAAATAGAGCTTGTTCTCTTACATACTCCCCCAAGCCAAGCCCATTGCTATCACGTCAATTTTGACTCCTACCAACCATATGTAGGCTTTCTGAAGCTGACAGCCTCATCTTTCTCCCATGAAGTGACTAGTGGGTTTGAACTGCTAGTCTTGCAGTTAGCAGCCCAACACCCAACCCACAGCACCCACCTCAAGGCTTCAATATAAAAATTATAATCTAAGAAACACTATAGGAAAGTTCTACTCATTCCTGTAAGGTCTACTCTGTCCTGTAAATTGTATAAGTCAGAGCGCAATAGCAAGAGCATGTGTACACACACACACACACACACACACACACACACAATATGTCCTTTTAGGGTCTTGTTCCTTTGACCAAAGAGGCCTGGTTGCATGGTGGGATTTTCTACTCCTGTAAAGCTTTACAGTGCTGGAAACTCAGAGAGGCAGTTCTGTCCTTTCTTATAGGATGGCTATGAGTTGTTAATGGCAGTGAAATTTTTTTTTTCTTTCTTTGACCAGAGATTGAGGAGCCATTAATGGTCAAACCCACTCCGAGGCACCTGATGCTCTACTTCCAATAGAGTTTTGTTTGTTTGGGTCTATAGCAAAGTTAATAGATTGTAAAAACAAAAACAAACAACCCCCCCAAAAAAATTCCCATTGAGAATTAAACTATGAAACTATTACTATAAACTATAAAGTAGGGATTAGCTATACTTGCGTCATGTATGGGGCCTTTCACATGATGCCTAATCATATCTATGTGAACAATTTTGCCCATTACGTTGAATAGTAGTAAATGTCCCAACCAAAATTATAACAGAATTATGTCATGTGGGTGTGTTTAAATTAAAGATGAGAGTGTACGATAGAGATCAAAAATAGGATTTGACTTCCCTGCCCACACACTATCTACAAGTCTGGACTAAGGAGTATTAAGAAGAAGTACTTCTCCGTGAGAAAGAGTGCCATGATTGGTTAGAGACGTGACTGAGACCAGGGAGGATCACGGTGGACATTTATTTAGCACTTGTTCTTGCTCAGTTACGCTCCAGTGTCCCTCTTTCTCTCTGAAACATTTGTTTGCACGCTGAGGTGGAGTAAAATATTTTGGATCTGTCTTTCTTATTCCCACTTTCTAATACAAGTTGAGAAAAATGCTTATGCTACCAAAATTTTAAATTAAAAAAGAATCAAATAGTGACCACACTTCCACATTAGCTACTAAAAGTTTTAAGTGAAAAAGGCCATTATTGAGTTTAAAATTAATTGATGAGATGAAAAAAACAAAGCTAGAAAATAATCAACACCCTGTTGCACGTAGGGCCTCTATGAATGAAAGTTGGCACTTAACAACAACATAATGGTAGTTCAAAAGCAAGAAGAGCATTTGCTTAAAACCCGCATCAGGCAAGACAGCATTAATGATCCTTTTATAATAAGCTTCCATTCTCCAAACAATATAAACTTTAGTTATTTGTGTTTCCATGCAGTAGAAAGTTTCCAATGTCCTTATGCTTTGAAAGAGTGATCAGTTTCAATAGAAGCTTACATTAGAGGATGCTGTAAATTCTGATTTTAATTAGACACTAATTTTAGTTTAATATGGCAATGATTACTAATGACCCCAAGTATCCCTGGATGAACACTGGGCAGAATAATTGTATCTACTTCATATAGTGATTCTGGAAAGTAAATGAGATGTTAAGTGCAGTAGTGAGGCCACAGGCTAGCACACAATCCCAGTACAGAAAACTGGGCTATTATTATGAGGCTGTATAATTCTGCTGAGCTACTGTCTCCTTACCTTTTCTCCCCTCTCCTAATGACAGTCTGACTGTACATCATCGCATTGTAGAATTCTGACCTATGTTTTAAAAGTATATTGGCTTGGGAGAAAGGATACATCTTTCCTCTGTATGTTTAGCTTAATTATAAGTGTCTGTTATGAATGATTAGTTTAATGTGTCACCTTGGCTAGGTTATGTTGCTCAATTGTTTGGTCAATCATTAGTCTAGATGTTGTGAATGTGCTTTATACATCTTAACATAAAGAAAAGAAAACTCTTCACAACTGAACCAATAAGCAACATACACAGAGAGAAGATTGACATTGTCAAGGGTCTAACTTTACTGAGATTCACAATCGAGTCCCATGGAGGCAGCAATAAAGAATTCAAGGGGATATGTTGCATTTAGGCATATCTGTTGCAAAAGACTTCATTGAGGTGTTATCGAGTAAAGATACCATTTTGAAAACAAAGGTGTGTCTTATTCAAACCACGGTATTTTCTATTTCTCAAATTTATATGTAAGCTGAGCAATGAATAAAGTTCAAAGATGAATTAATGCATTTGGATTTTGACAAAGAATACTGAAAATAACATGGATTTCTAAAAGAACTGTAGTGCATTTAATTATTTAAATGATTGGAATGGGGAAGTTAAAGTATCAATGGCTAGATGAACCAAGGGGTGGCCTATGATACAATTAATTACTTAATATAGTCCTTCTTGTCACAGTCCTCAATTTTGTGATGTATTGTAAATCCTAGACTCTGTGTCCATGCTTATAGTGCCATGTTGGAGTACATTATCCATCAAGCTAAAGAGGTAGGATTAAGATGGGCTATATCTTAGGACTCATGCCTAATTAGATGGTGTGACTTGAGTTACTACCCTACTACCTTTAGTTTGCTTGGTGATGTAGTCTAAGGATTAGTTTTCATCTTTTATTATCTGTGTTAGAGACTTAACTTCCTTTGGGCCTCTACTTAAATCTTACCTTACAAGAATGATTTGTTCTAATAATGTGGCACAGTATAATACTCACCTTCCCAACACAATTGCTGAAGACAAAATGGGTGAACAAGCAAATGTCGTGAACTAAGCTGATGGTGCCTGGCTATTAAAATATACATAGTGTCTGGGGTCTTAAAGGCTTGAAGTCAAACAAGCAGCCATCTAGAAGGGAAGTAACAAAGTTCACATGGAAGAAGCACACCAGACTCTGTGATCATGAGGTTTCGATGGGAATGGGTATCAGAAGCTCAAAAACAAGCAATTAAATTGATGTTAAGGAGTGTGGACAAACTAGAGATCTTGTGTTAGTCTGGGTATACTAGAGAAATAAATTCATAGACACTCATATGTGTATAAGAAAGAGCTTCATATATAAGAACAATTGAATATTGAGAAAACATCCCAGCCCAGTCAATATCAAGTCCATAAGTCCAATATTAGCCCATGTCTGATACAAATCTATAAAGTCCTCTTCAGACTCACAAAACACATGCAATGATGCTGAATTCAGGAAGATAACAGGCTAGTGCATGGGAAGTCTTGTGGATCCAGTGGCGTTGTAAACATTTCATGGCTCCTCCAGCTCCCAGGGCTCTGGCTGCATCAGGGTAGCTTAATGTGGCTTCTCGTCAAAAAAGTCTCGCAGGGAGTGATTGTCCCACCTCAAGCGAACTATTTATCTCCTCAGTGTCTCCAAATGAGGTCATTGAGCTGCCACCCGAATGACAGACTAAACTCCACCCCTTCACTCTTAATCCTCTCAAATTGACAATGGATTATTTAACTACCAGAGACCCCAAACCCATCTGTGAAACAATTGAACAGTCCCACACAGAAGGACAACGTGGAGGGTGCAGTGTGGCATTGATGAGGCACATAACTATCATCTGGTTCTTTAATACTTCCTCCCCCTGCTATTAAAGTTTATGTCTTATCTCATTAATATTGTTAGACTTACATATGTTCAGTTGTATAAATAAGATAGTTTGATGCAGGACAGACAGGATTCCCTGCAGAACTGGGAAGGGGGAGGGCAGAGGGGGGACTGATAGCAATGATGACTGTGTAACCCTACTCGAGGGGAGCAAATCACAGAATTGTAGGCTATATGGATTATTGGATGGGGTAAGATGTGGCCAAATATATATATATATGCATATCTTTGTATTTATATAATAAGGGTTCCAGGGGGGAAGTTTGGGGGACGGAGAGGGTAAAGGGGAGCTGATGTCAGACAGTTCAAGAAGTAAGAAAATGTTTGAAACTGATTGTAGTAGCAATTATACAATTATGCTTGATCAATCTGACTTATGGAATGTGTATGCTATCTGTAAGAACTCCCAAAGAAATTATTTTCTAAGAAATTAGCTTCCTGTTTTAAGCTGCTCCCAATTACCAACTTCATGTTTAATTGAGAAAAACAGAAGATTAAGCTCACAAACTGGCTGAGCCCAGACCTGGTCCACGTAACGTGCACAGAAATGAGCAGCCTATTTTCTACCTAATCACTTAACGTCAGAAGGCAAAAACCCAAGCCTCCATCAAAGCCCCAGAAGTGAGCAAGATGCCAGGTTTGCGATTCTTCCCTTCCCACCTGAGCATATGCAGAACACTAGTGCCGAGTCACCCTTTGATGAACACCTGTCAGACATGAGTTACAATCCTGCAGCACTAATTTTGGAGACAAGTCCTAGTGCGCTCCTTTGCTTGGCCAGCCTTGGTGTGAGTGAGGAAACTCCTTCAGCCTGACATCTGCACTACAGATCTAGAACTTGCCGATCTCCACAACTGCATGAACCAGGTTCGTGATGGATCATAACTTCTGTGAGATGTTGGAGTGTGGCTGTGGAGCCCTGGAACTTGAGAGAAAATACTGAAGGAAGTGGTGATGTTTGATAGCAGAGATGTTGGAATGGTATAACATCCTGAAAAAGGTAGACACTTGGAGCATCTTTAACTCCATCTCACTGGGACCAGACTTGTGCTGAACCTTCCCAGGTAAATTACTTTTTTTTTTTTTTTCAAAAACAGGCAAATATTATCTTGGAAGAAGTACATCTAGAATTTTCCTTAAAAGTCTGGATAATAAGACTTCCTATCACATACTTAGGGCATGTTATCAGGAGGGAGCAGTCCCTGGAGATGGATAATATGCTTGGTAAAATAGAGTGTCAGCAAAAGGATTAAAAAGAAAACCAAGAAGACCCTCCACGAGCTGGATTGACACAGTGGCTGCAACAAGGGATGTGATCATGAGGCTGTCACAGAACCAGGCCAGGTTGCCTTGTGTTGTACACAGGGTAGCTCTGACCGGGAGCTGACTGATGACACCTGGTGGTGAAGGGATTCTACACTAGTCTGCTAATCACAGATCAGCGCTTCAACCACCAGCCACCCCACAGAAGAGAGATGAGGTTTTGTATTCCTGAAAAGATGATGTCTCTATGAGGGTTTGTCCAATGGGTTTCTAGGCGTCAGAATCAAGTCCACTTAGAGCAGTGAGCTGTGTGTTTGACAACAGCAGTCATTAACATTGACAATGAGTTGACAATAGGAAGGGGGTGTTTGGAAACGAGGAGGTTAAGGTTGATGATTGGAACCCACCAGCTGCTCTATGAGTGAAAGGTGCTTCCGTCTGCTTTTGTAAAGACTATAACCTGGGCAACCCTCTGGGGGCAGTTCTTCTCTGCCCTGTATGCTTGTGGTTAGTTGAAATGGTCACTTCTGGGTAAGTAAAGATTGCCTTTGATAATATGCGTGGGCATCATCTAATCAATGGAATGCTTGAGGAGCAAAAACTTCAGCGGTGAAGAAGATGAAATTGTACCTTAAGATTGTAGCATAGAAACCTTGCCCAAATTTCCTATCTGACCTACAGATTGTAGATTTTTCCAAACCCTGTAATCACAGGAACGAATTTCTTAAAATTTCTTAAAAGTCTCTCTCTCTCCACCCACCCCACCCCCCTCTCTCTCTATATATATATATACACGATATGCAAAAATGGAGGATGATCAGATCATAAATTTTGGATGATTATATCATACCTGACAAATTTCAACATTGCATAACTGCTCATTTTGATCATGACATAACGGCCACACCACTGAAAAGCGTCGCCTACCCAAGTTGACACAGAACCTTAGTCATCAGAGCCATTGTTATTCTCACCTTGCATGTCAGCATTCATCATGGCCAGACGTTCATAGTCTTGTTGATATGTCCCCATACAGATTTTCAGTGGGATGGTAGATTTTTTTACTATTGTTGTAAGTGTGTAATATCAGACAAGGAAATAATAAGTTAGGAGTGTGTGTCCCTAAGTATGGAGTCCCTAAGAGTGCAAAGAAATGACACACTTAAGTATTAAGTGACAGGTTAGAATCTACCCAGAGGCACCTTGGAAGAAAGGCCTGACGATCTGTTAATGAAAATTGATCTATTAATGAAAAATGAATCATTAAAAGCCCTATGAAATATAGTTCCATTCTGGCACAAATGGAGCCTCCCTGAGACAGACTTCAACTTGATGACAACTGTGTGTGTGTGTGTGTGTGTGTGTGTGTGTGTGTGTGTGTGTGTGAGAGAGAGAGAGGGAGAGAGAGAGAAATATATTTTTTCTACCATGTAATTTACTATTTGAGCTCCAGGGGATGCTACTAAGGTGGATACCAAGGATCCTGACCTGGAAGAACTATCAGTCATACCAAGATCGTTCAATTTGTGCTCTGGCTGCAATGCACCATGGCAAATGGACCTTCCATTTCAGTGTGTTGTTCTGTGTCCACATTGAACTACACTGCGTTCTAGGCGATCCTGTGCTTTCCAAATGCTACACTTTGTCACATTTTGTTTCCTCTATCTTCAAAGATTTTTTAGACTCATTTTCAGAACAGATAGTTTAACTGTAACCTGACCTGTGAAATCTTACCTCATTATCACAGTCTGATATCACCGTCTCTTCTTTAGTTGTAGCAGTATATATTTTTGGTAACTGAATAGATGAGTAAATACCTTTGTATCTTACTATGGTATAGGTTAAAATCCTTTCAAGAGTGAATTATTTTCTGTTTTGGGTTTTGTGAAACCATTGTATTTTTAGTAATGGAAGGAGTTTGGAATGGAATGAAAAATTTTTGAGGTAACGATGGATTTTGGTCTATTTAATGGGACACATAGGTCCTAGAGAGTTTTTTGGGCTGGGACTGGTGGGATGAAACCCATTTCTTCCATTTCATGTGGTTATCTAGTCTCCCACTGCACAGAGTGGCAGCATGTGCTAACTAGGATAGTAGTTTTCCACTAAGCCACAAAGGCAGGAAATGTAGGTGGTAACTATTTGCATCACAGGTCACATAGAAATTCAAACAAGCCTTCGGTATTAGGGATAAATCTGTCGAATATGCTGCAAGTGGTTCTGAAAGTATGTGGTTTGGCACTTAATCAATGCACACAGCAATCCACACTGTATATTGGGGTACTTAAGGACATCAGTTCTGGAACCAAATCCTACCTCTGCCACTCTGCTGTTTTACCTAAGCAAGTTACTCAGTCTCCTCTTCTGTAAAATGAACATGAAAAACATGGGTAATTCCGTGGTAGAATTCTCGCTTCCCATGCTGGAGACTTGGCTTCCATCCCAATGCACTTCATGCACAGTCAACAAAGCTCTGTCCTGGGGCTTGTGTGATGCTGTGATACTGAAAAGGCTTTCGTGGAACTTCCAGATTTAGACAGAAAAGGCCTGGTGACTGACCGTACTTCTGACAAACGAGCCAATGAAAACCCGATGGATCAACATGGCATGACCCCCAACTCTCATGGGGATGGGTGTGCTGACCCGCGGCGTTCACTCTGTTGTGCATGGGGTTGCCGTGAGTGATGGGGCAACTTGTTGTCGGGGCCTCGAGGGTGTTCCGCCCTGTCCCAGCCTTATGCACCACAGAATGACATGCCGTCCTCACGGTGGTCCCTGTGCATGAGCTCCTGGTGCGCCCATGGTGTCCATTCATGGCTTGGGGGGCTTCCTCTCTTTTGCTGCCTGCCCCCTCTGCTTTACTAAACCTGATGGGAGTTACCAAGAACAACAACAAAATGGAGATAACAGTACCAACATCATAGGGTCACGTGGATCAAACAGGACAATAAACACTAAGTTCTATAAGTGAAACCACTTAGAATGTCATAAGGCTTCTATAAATGTTAATGATGATGAGCATTTGCCAAGTTGTCACTGCCTACGTTTGTAAGACAATGATTCAGTGCTTTTCTGAATGTAGTTATTTGGATCCATTCCTCTTGTTAGATAAACATTACAATTCTTTACATAACTATAAAGCTAGAAACAATTGGGAGAGTATATGAAGATAACAGGGAATGTGGTTTGTGAAACTTATATTACCTGTTTCAGATAAGTTGATTTTCCAGTTTGCTGCAACTGTGTAGTCTACTCCGCTCTCTTTCAAGTTCATGGCTACTGTGTTTGATGGCCATGTCCTCTTGTTAGCTGGCAATAGTTGAGACCAATTAAAATGCAATTAATAAACAATACCTCTGGTGTAGAATGACATGTGCAGCAGAGGACTTTAGAGATGAGAAGCCCGACAGGTTGGCAGAAGCTGGAAACCAATTTCAATGCTCTTTGTAAACAACTGACATGCCTTCTTCTGAGTCTCACCAACAAAGCAAAAGAAGCACAAGCCGACAGTATCTGGCTGTCGTTGGGATTACAGCAAATTGCAAATTTCTCTGATCAGGGACCAATGCACTGTGATATATTTTATGTGTGCTTAAGTAGTGCGTGCCAGCCACTGTAACAGGAAATCGGGATAGTGTGATTTGGGAAGAAAAACACCGATGAGATGATTAAAGTTTTCCCTCTTGCCATACTGCAAAGGCTGTGGAACACAGTTGGTGAGGTCAGTCAGGGACTCTCATATCATTTCACTGAGCTCCTTCAACTATACCTCCTTTGTGGTTTCTCACAGTTTCTAAGTGGACTGGTAGCAGTGAAGGTGGGTGGGTGAATCCAGTACAAGCAGGAGATGAGAACGATTTGAACCAGGAGTGAAATATGACAGAGAAGAGTTGCTCAAGAAAGAAATGGATATTTATGAAAGTATCATAGCAGGAGAGGCTATTCTCGGTTTTCTCAAGACAATCCCAATTGATGTCAGAGGTCTGGCATCTTGTCTGCTTCGCACCTCTTCTACTCAAACGTGCCCCAGCCTGTATGATTAATTACAGTCCACTGGAGTTAAAATGGAAATGATCAATTTCACTCTTACAAGCCAGAAAAAAAAATCCTGTGGACTAAAACCTGCCTCTAGCTGTTGAAATTCCAAGTTGTCTAATAGAGCCGTGGGGGGAAAAAAGACAGCAAGAGACAGCATGCATTCACGTGGTGACTTAGAATAACAAAAGCAGCACATCTGGGCCTGCAAGATAATCTAGCCCCTTGGTACCTGATGCCAATCTAAGGACCCACTGAACTGCTAACCACAGCTGGGCAGTTCGACCTTCCAGAGGAACAAGAGGCTCCCTGCTCCCACAAAGATCAGTCTAGGAAACCCTAGACTGGGTCACTGTGTGTTGAAATTAACTCGATGGCAGGGGGTTTGTTTTTTGCATGCAAATTTCATCCTTTGGAGGACTGAGGATTCCTTTGCCTGTGATCTTCCCCTGTTCACCTTGTCACAGAAATGTCTATTCAAGGTGGTTGCAGGAAGGGAACGCAGACACATTTCATAGCCATTTTTGAGACGCAGGTTTTATTTGAGAATGTAGGCTAGAGGGAGATACTGTCAAAGGGATGATTCCAGTTCTCAGGTCAGGGATTTGCTGTTGGGCAAATAAGCTCTCCTGCGTCAGAAATCAGAGCACACCTATTCAGTTCTCTCCTCGGGTTCCTGGCCATGCACGTGTGAGGGGTCAGCTGCAACATGGACAAGTAGCGTTTGGTGGGTCTCACCTCAGCAGCACACATGACGGTGGAGTGAGCCTAAGACACTTACTATGACGCCAAGTTAGCATTATGCTGTGAAGAGGGGGAAGGAAACGTTGCAGTGTTTTGAAGCCCAGTGTTACTCCTTCGTGTCCACCTTGTGCTGAAGGGCCGGGTCATTGATGTACGAAAAGAAAACTGACAGGATTGGGGAAAATGCATGAAACTGGCATTCAGAAACAAAACAAAGATGTCCAACTAGAAGATTGGTGTAGATCTAAAGCATCGAAATCTAGATATGTAAGTAGGAGAGTTTAACAAGGTCGTTTTAACACGATCACTTTTTAGAAGTCAATTGTAGTTATAACAACCGATAGTTAGAAAAGGGTTAATTTGAAATAAAACCTTTCTAGAATAGCTACAAAAATATACTAAAGAAAAATCTAATAAGCCGTGTCCAAATGCTTTATGGAGAAGAGGATAATTTTATTTAAAGACATTGAAGAAAATCCAAATAAGTGAATATCTGAAATGTTCATAGAGTCGTAAGTTCTCCCAAAGTTGATCTGTCAAAATACCAATAGTATTTTCCCCCATATTTTTTATTAGGAGTTAATCCAGACATCATACCATGCCATAGTTGAATCATATCAAGCAGTGTTGTACAATTGCTACCAAAATCCGTTTCAGAACATTTTCGTTCTTCTTGAACTCCTTGATATCAGCTCCCCCCTCCCACGCACACACTCGTCCCCTGTCATACACACCCCCCCTACAGGGACCCTTATTCTGGTTGTTATCTCTATAAATTCACCTATCTCTCCTAGATTCAATGGTACTTTTAAAATCAAAATTGATAAATTTCATCTGAAGTACATATGAAAGAGAAAAAGGCAAATAAACTTCCATGAAATGTCTAAAACAGAAAAACATGGTAGAACTTGACCTACAAGTTGTAAAGATGTGTTATGAACTCTAGTTAACTCGATGTCTGAATAGAAAAAGGGACAACCCAAAAAGAATAGAGAATCCAGAAAGAGACCCACTTACACATAGCAACCTGATACTTAAGCATGATCTATGGTGTTGGGATAATGAGTTATCTCCTGGAAACCATGTTGAATCTATACCTTATATTATTAATAAATCTATTCTAGGTGAGTTAAAATTTCAAAGTGAAAAGAAGTGTTAAAACTTTTAAAAGAGAGTATGGGTTAAAATCTTTATATACTTGAAAATAACAGTGAAATGTTGTGAGGTTTTACTAACAATCCTCTGTACAACAGAATGAGGCACTGCCAACCTTTGTGCCAACCTCACCATGGTTATTATGTTGGAATCCATTGTTGCAGCCATGGTGTCAACCATAAATAAAAAGCAATACATATGATATACCAATAACATGAAAAATTGCTGGTTGTCTTCATAGCATTTGTTTTCATGTTTGTCCCCCACTTGCCAACTAATGTACCAACCCTTACATTACTTGCCATAAAGAAAAGTCATAAATATCCCTAGAGACCTCTGTGGCCATATAGCAGCTGCAGGCACTCCATCATTTTCCCTTAGGCCTGGCCTCTCAGGCAAAACCCAATCTGGACTGAAACTTTTAACTTTGGTTTATCCCTGAACAAATTCACTGAACATGGTTTAGTGATCAGATTAGCTTCTCTATATAATGTTTTAGCCAGTCTCAACCTCAGCATATGCATAATATAGTTTTAATGATCCAGAACAACATATTTAGTCATTTAATATAGGCAGCTTCCTCATTAGCAATTTCACTGAAAATCCCCCAGTATGTAATTTCTATTAGTGACTTGATTATGAAGTTCCATTGCTGCCTGCTGTGGGCTGTACCAGGAGCCAAATTTGATGATTCTAACAAATGTTACTTCCTAGGTGAAGCTTTTCCTAATGCCTGAGGGCAGAATTGCGACAGTCTTGTGCGCATCCCAATGGCAATTGCTTAATTTGGGAACTGAAAGGTACCAGCATTGAGCTTCTGGGTTTCCATGAGGAATGAATGAGATAGTGCAGACAGAGCTCACATTAAACCCTTAGCAAATATTAGTCATGATGGCATTGGTATTGATATTTACATTCTTGTTCTTGTTTGTATCTGTATTCCTCTGTTGGAAGGCATTCCCCAGAGGGATCTGCTGCTCCACCTCCTTTGGCAGACAAGCTCCTTGATGGTGGGAAATGGGTCTTTTTCATGGACTGTGCTCTGGTGTCTGGTAGGGCTCCTGGTATGTAGTAAGCAGGCATTCAATATACATCTTTTGAATTTCGTTAAAGTAGAATTATTTCTATGTCTTGAAATTCTTTCAGAATTCAGGATTTCCAGACCCCGTGAAACTTTGCCAGAGAGCCCTGGTGGCAGAGTGGCTATGCGTTGGGCTGCAATCCTCAAGGTCTGCTGTTCGACACCACCTGAGGTTCCTCAGGAGAAAGACGGGGGCTTTCTACTCCCCTAAAAGCTGCAGTTTTGGAATTCCGCAGAGGCAGTTCTGCTCTGCCCTAGAGGGACTGATGTGCCTGTCCTTCTGACAATCTGTGGTACGTTCACTGTTCTCTGTTAGCACCGTATTCCAACTGCATCAACGGAACTTCAGTATTCTTATTCAATGTCCATCTGGTGCACAGTTCTGAGGTCGTTGAAATATCATGGCTTGGCTTAGGCGTACTTCAGTCCTCAAAGTGGCATCATTGTTCTTCAGCCCTTCAAAGTGTCTTTGTGGAGCAGATTTGCCAATACATCATTTGATTTCCTTCCATGAGCATAGATTGTGGATCCAAGCACAATGAAACCCTTGACAACTCCAACCTCTTTTCTGTTTGTCATGATGCTGCCGATTGGCCCTGTTGTAGGGCTTTTTTCCTGGTTCTGTGAGGAGCAATCCCTATGGAAGTCTGCAGCCTTTGGTTTTCAACAGGGACCGCTTTAAGTCTTCTTCATCTTTAGCAAGCCAGATTGTGTCATCTCCAGTCCTGATAATTCCTTCTTCATATAGTCCAGCTTCTTAGATTATTTCCTCAGTATACAGATTAAGTATGGTGGAAGGATACGTCCTGTTACACACCTTGAATATTTTAAACCATGTAGTATATTCTTGTTCTGTTTGAATGAGTGCCACTTGATCGATGACAGTTTGGTATGAGCACAACTAAGTGTTCTGGAAATTATATTGTTTACAATGTTCTCCATGGTTTATTATAATCCACACAGTCTAATGGTTTTGCAGAGCAATAAAACAAAAGAAAACAGATTTCT
>NW_022104341.1:45876061-45880278 GCF_000313985.2 Echinops telfairi
TGAGGTGCCATGCCCTGGCCCCAAAGTCTACTTTTGGTGTTCCCTGGGGACTTAGTGGCTCTGCTCCCCTTGCTGCTCGCTTGCACGCCCTTAGTGTTTCACCCCAGTGTGGTGGGGTCTGATTGGGCACAATTCCCACATTATACCTCCTGTGTTGCCCCTCGAGGGACATCTTGTCTCATGGTGGGGCTGGCCCTGTGGTCCTCTCTGTGCATCGGGTGCTCTGAGCAGGAATAGCATCCTCAGGGCTTGGTGGGCCAGGATGTGCTCTGCTCTCTCTCTTTCCCCCTTCATTTTGTCTTGTGTGCTCTGATCAGACACGCCCCTCTCCCTGAGCTGTAGCTTCAGTGCTGTCCTCTGCAGTGCATTATGCTGGGGGTGGGAGCGGGTGGGGGCATCCACGTAGTTGGGATTGGGGCCGGCCCTGCAGACCACTCTATTGGGTCCCTGCTTCATCATATGAATCTAGCTTGTATTTCTGGCAGCTCCCTGATAATATACTGCTTCAATAGTTGTTTTTTTAAATTATCTTCAGCAAAAATTTACTTGCATGTAATATGAATGATATTGTTTAATACTTTCTGCATCCTGTACAGTCTCTTTTCTGTACAATGGACATCAATTTGAATCTTTTTCAGCCTGTTGTCCTGGCAGCTAGTGTCCAAATATCTTGGCATTCGCTGGTGCATGCTTCAGCTTTTTCAAGCCTTTCAGTGGGTATGTGATCAATCCCTGGACTTGGCGCTAATGCCTTTGGTGCAGCTTGGGCTTCGTCCTGCAACACCCTCAGTGCTTGAGCATATGCTGCCTCTTAGAATGGTGAATGCTGATCAAATCTTTTTGGTACATGGATTCTGTGTGTTCCTTCCATCTTCTTTTGCTGTTTCCTGCATCGTGGAATATTTTGCTCATTTTTTCTGATGTAACCATTCCAGGCTTGAATTTTTCTTCATTCATTCAGCTTGAGACATGCTGGGTTTGTCTTTTCCTTCGTTTCGGTAGCTCCAGACCTTTGCACACATCACTCTAAGGCGTAATGTGTTATCTGCAGCTGCTTTCTCAAATTTTCTATTCAGTCTTTCTATTTTAAAAAATAAAATTTACTCCCATTCATTTTTACTTCTCTAAATTCATGAGCAAGTTTCAAAATAACTCTGACATCCATTTTTGTCTTTTTGTTTTCTCTCTTTTTCCAAAATGACTTTTTGCTTTTTGCACGTATGATGTTCTTGGTGCTATTCACAGCTTGTCTGATCTTTGATCGTTAGTCTTCAAGGTTTCCTAACCCTTCTTGAGATTTTTCTCAAAATTCACGTGAGATATACTCAAGTATTTTGGTTCTTATGGACATGTTTTAATTTTCTTCAACTTTAACCTGAATTTTCAAATGAGCAGTTAATGGTCTTTTCCATAATTGGCCCCTAGTCTTGTTTGGAATTCTTCAGTTTCTTAAACATTGTTTTTAATGGTTGGTGTGAAAATGTGAATGATACTTGTACTACCTGATCTTCTTGGTGAACGCGAATATTATCCTATCACAGAAAAATTGTATATCAAAATATTTGTGAAAGGTGCTTTTTGATGATGAATAGACAGTGCCTCTTAAATTTGTTATTTGTTGTACAGTGAGCCAAAGGATTGTCTGATTTAAACTGGCTGATATCAGTCCATGTCAGTTCAGTACTGCTTTAAATGCTCCATTTCATTTAAAAAATAGTCTTGTTGGTATATAATTCACATATCATACAATTTGATCACTCAGTCATGTTAAGAAGAGTTGTGCAATCATCATTATAATTTCAGAACATTTTATTCTTGTACTTATTTCTGTGAGGTCCACATTTCCCTCCAACCTCCTATACCATGCCCCAAGGTAATTATTAATCCAGTTACTGTCTCTATAGATTTACCTATCTTTGATTTCCTATACAAAAGATCATACAAAATATGAACAGGATGCAAACGCACACACCGAAAAAAAAACCAGCAATGATGAAACAAAACAGGGTAAAAACCTCAATCAGAAAAGAAAGCAGAAAATATTAAAAATGGGAACAACCTTAAAATAGGTTAAAGGGAGGTCAAATGGTAAGGTGTTAGTTTTAAACTTATTTATATCTGCAATATAAATAAACAACTTTATAATGCTCCCTATCTGACAACAAGGCTGTTCATTCGTCAACTATGTTCAGAGTGGATTCATTGGAGGGAATACATGCTGTAAATGCATTTTGGCCTTTCACTGCCATCCCTAGCTTTATGCAAACCTAGTGTTCACAATTTCAGCTCTGATACCATTCCCTCCTTCAGATTTTGAGCTTTATTATTTACAGTCCTTGGATTACACAGGTCGGTGTGCTCCTTCCTTGTGCTCTTAGTTGACACCTCATTTAGATGACTGCTTATTTGAAGACAAGCTTTGAAGGCTCCAGATGCTGTTCTTTCTGATAGTTGGGCACCACCTGGTTTCTTCACCACACTTTACTAGTTTCCTAAGCAAGGAAGTAGAGAGCCTGCCTAGTGCCCATGAACCAGATCGCCTCCTTTATACGTACATCTTAAAATCCACTTCAACAGAGGAAACTTCACACCAGCTGAGGTGAGTTTCTCAAGGTGGTGGTAGGAGAAGACTGTGCAGTTTCTGCCATACAACATTGTTCTATGGTCACCCCAAATCAACAAGCACTTCTACAAGGGGAATAATTGAACCTTACTGAAAATTCAAGTCATGACGGTGGGGTGAGGGTGCAGATACATGTCTGTCCCCAAGAAGCGGTAGCAACCTACCATTAGGGAAAACAAAACACTTGGCAATACTTATCTAGGATCCAAGCGGATAATGCACCAAGTACTATGTTCCTAATTGGACACTTTTGACCTAGTTTCTATCCAGCTATTTGTGGCCACACTGTGTGCTGTAGACTGCTTTGTCCTCTCAAGGCACTCAGTGTCCTGCATAGGCCACCCTAGAATGACTCAAGGTGGAAGCTCCACACAGGGAACCGGCTTTGACTCAAACTCATTTGTAGCACAGTTAGGAAATGGATATAGTCCCTCGTGCTTGGGCTGAAATTCCCTCATGTGAGAAGAAGCAGATGAATGCTAACCCAGGGACATGGAATTGATGGTCATTGGACTTGGGTTCAAATATGTTGCTTTGAAGGTGCCCAGTAAATGGTGGTCTGGGACTACATATATTTACTATTTTAATGATCTCCATGACTTTTTAATGATATGCATTAGTCTGGTAGGCATGGTTCTGCCTTTGTGTATGAGTGTTATGATGTCTATGAGTTTTGCCTTATCCCCAAGCCTCATTTTTTGTGTATGTATAAAATAATTTAAATTTTAACCTGTATAAGTAAAAAATACATGTAATTATGTCTGAAAAGCAGGCATTTTCATGTATAATTGCTTTTCTCAACAGTGTGTTAAATTCTATACCATTGGTTAAATTAGTGATACGATCAATAGAATTACCTTTTGCCCGTGCGGTTGATTTATAATGCTGTCTATCATAAAATGGTAATGATTTCTGTACAGTGAATCAAAGACATACATAAACCATAGAAAAATGAATGGATTGTGACCTCACTTTTATTTGTCGCCTGATCTAAGAACAATGAATTCTTACGACATGGTCCTAGCTATCAGAAAGAATAGCAGCACCTGGGATCTTAGAGGCTTGTCTTTAAGCAGGCAACCATCTCAAGGAGGTATCAACTAAGTCCACTTGGCAAAATCACCCAGCCTGTGTGATCCAAGGATTGTGAATAAACCTCCAGCGAATTCCCTCAGACCACAGTCCAGGGTATGAATAAATAGCCTGTTGCCAAAGAGAGAGCATTACAAAGTTGATTAGAGCAGATGTAATGAAGGTAAAATGTAGCATCATTTGATTGCCCTTTTGACTCAGTATACATATATATATATTTAAATTATTTTATTAGAACTCATACAATTTTCATCGCAATCCATACATCCATCCATTGTGTCAAGCACATATGCACATTTGTTGCCCTCATCATTCTCAAAACATTTGCCTCCCACTCTAGCCCTTAGTATCAGTTGTTCATTTCCCCCCTCCCTCCCCACTCTCCCTTCCCTCATGAACCTTTCATAGTTCACAAATTAGTATAGTTTTGTCATAAGTTACCCTGTCCGATGTTTCCCTCCTCCCTCTTCTCTGCTGTCCATCCCCCAGGGAGGAGGCAATA
>NW_022104341.1:45881754-45883337 GCF_000313985.2 Echinops telfairi
AAAAAAATTTTAAGCAGAAAAAAATCCCGTATATAGATCAAGATCTGATTTTTTATCTCTAGGCGTGTCCTTCAGTCAGGACCAATGGGGTACCATGCTCTGACCCCAGAGTCTGCCCTTTGTACTCCCTCGGGGGCTCTCTGCTCTGCTCCCACGGTTGCTCTGCAGCACTCTTTTTGTGGTTTGCCTCAGTGTCTCAGGGTCAGTCTGGGCCAGTCCCGACACTGAGTCTCCAGTGTTGTCCCCCTTAGAGCCTGGGGCCATCAAGGGATGGCGTGTCTCGTGGTGGGATCAGCCATATTGTCCACTCTGTCCATTGGCTGTTCAGAGTGAGGATGTAGTAATCCAGGCCTGGTGCGTCAGGTTGTGCTCCACTCTCTCTTACTCCCCCTTCATTTGCTCCCATGTGCTCTGATCAGACATGTCCCTCTCCCCTAGCTTCAGCTTCAGTGCAGTCCTCTCAAGTAAATTCTTCTGGGGGGAGGGGCAGTTGTCCACGTAGCTGGCATGGGGGCCGAGCCCTCAGGCCCTTCCACTGGCTCCCCACTCCTTGGCAACAAGCTGCATTCATCTGGCACTGGCTTTAAATCTGGTCCCTCTTTCCCTGTGGAGACACAAACAATACCCTCCCAATTTTCTGGTCTGGCAGCAGGAGCTCTGGATGGGTGCGTCCTATCGGATCGCCATTTTCTCTGGAACTCAATATGTTTTTTTCAATTGTTGCTTTTCTCAGTTTTATTATGTCATTATTGTTGGTCTTTTTTGTTTGTTTTGTTTCTTGTTTCTGTTTCGACTGATTTTCTGTCTATGAAATCCAGAACAAGTAAATCTAAAGAGACACTAGCAAGATTAATAATTATCTAGGGGTATGGCAGGGGATGAAGGGGGAGACAGGAACGATGAGTATGAGAAAGAAGAAAATGTTCAAAAATGTATTGTGATGATGATTGCACAACTCTTTGTAATACAATTGAACCCTTGAATTGTATAATTCTTTTTTAAAGCACTGGTTAGCACAAACCATTACAACTTGCCGGCTAACTGGAAGGTTGGAGGTTTGAGTTCACTTAGCGGTGCCTTAGAAGAAAGGCCTGGGAGTCCACAACTAAAGCATATGCCGTTGTGCACCCTGTGGAGTACAATTCTACTCTGACACACATGATGTCCCCAGAGTCAGGCGCCATCATGGGACCTGGCTTGTCTAGTAATTTAACTCCAACTCCCTGCATAAGAGCGCTTATAACTTGATTCTTTTTAATAATTGATGGAATCCAAACTTATTAAGGAGAAGTTCAATTAGCAAACATGTTATTATTTATTTTATCATTTATTATATGTTTGAAAATCCTAATGATATATAAGATCTATGATGTTAAGTCCAATGGAAAAAAATCATAGTTTAGTCATTGCTTTCATTTGGTAATGAAAGAACTAAGATATAGAGGCATTATATAAAGACCATCCGGCTCTCACTGACCCAAAGCTATGATCTAATTCCTGAGTCCTAGCTAATACTAGGAGCCCTCATAGTGCAGGGCTGCTAACTGTGAGGTCAGTAGTTCAAAGCCATCAGTTGTTCCTCT
>NW_022104341.1:45884053-45886705 GCF_000313985.2 Echinops telfairi
GGCTTTCAAGATCAAGTTTTTAATCTCTATCTGAGGAAGGAGCACTTGCCATTCAATCCACAAGAACACTCTCAGAGGCAAAAGATGCTATTAGCTGTGAGCTGGCGTCATTTTTCATCTTAAAGAGGATATTAAATAAGCACAGTAAATTCATACAGGTGAACCTATGTGTACTAGCCATAAAACAGCATATTGTTCAGTTGAATTCTTTTATTAATGCTTGTTCTTTGCATCAATTGGCCAATAACTTTGCCAGATTGTTAATACCTCTTTGGAAGAAGCCCATAAACTGGAGGTTCGTGGCCCACATGGGTAAAATTGGCTCCAGTTTTCATCTTATGCCACTAGCAGGGGCACAGGGGAGCTCAGACAGCACCTGGAATTCCACTCTTAGATGCCTCTGTCAGAAACTCCAGAGCTACTCAGCTTTGGAATCTGATAATTATCCTTCATTCTTCTTTAAAAAAGAAAGGCCTTTTTAACATATACCTTTTATTCAAACAGGGTAGAGCATCTTTATTTAAATAAGAGATGGTAGGGGTTGGGAGAGCAGAGTTGAGATATTTCCTTGTCCAAATTGGAATCAAACAGCTTGGGAAGACTATCCACAGAAAATTCATAGATTCCAAAGTGACTGGATGGAATGATTCTCAAGTTCCTCATAGTCTCTAATTCTCTGATGTAGGACTGTAGCATATGTCTATCCCATGATTTTATTACCCAACCCACTGCCAGGCAGTTGATTCTGACGCACAGCTACTGGAGAGTAAGGAGTGGAAGTGCTCTGGAGACTGTACGTACTCATGGGAGCAGACTGCCTCATCTTCTCCCGCAGAAAAGCTGGACGGTTTGAACAGTCAAACTTGGCTGCCCTGAAGGCTCGTTGATTACAGCTGAATGTAATTCACAGAGGTCTGTTGCAGTATACCTCAGACTTCTGTGACTTCCTCTGAAACATTTGTGCCCCTCTTCTCCCACTCCCTGTCCCAGATGGCACATCTAGAATTCTGAGACTGACCTGGGCACAGAGAGAATCTTCCTGCGTGCGGACGTTGTTCCAGGCCAGTCCTTTTGACCAAAATACCTAAACTGGCCGCAGTGTAAGGGAGTTCAGGAACTGTGCCCTGGTTGGGGTGGAGGGGGGTTATGGGGGTAATAGCTAGAGTGTTTGACTCAATCCAGTGCTGAGCACAGTCCAAGATCAGACCCTGACATTAAGTTTGGTATGATTGAACAATCTTCCTGAATTTCAGCATGCTCATTTATAAAATTGAGTATAGTTACCCAGTGAGATGTATGGAAGGATTCAATGTACTAATATATGAGGTTTGCACTAAATATTGGCTTCAGCCTGGAATATAGCCTAAATCTGCTACTCACTTTGAACTTTGGAAGGCATAGTAGACAACTTCACTGTCTTGTATAGCATCCTCCACCTGGAAAGAGACAAATAACTATGTTCTCAAAGGCTGTGTAATATCAATACAATGTATAGCACAATCAGTAATTCAATGAGATCGAGGAATTCAATTCAGGTTTATTGTTAATATCAGAATATCAATCTTACATATTGGTAAAAGAGCCCTGGTTGGTACTGCCAGGTAAGCTTTGGACTGTTAACCCAAAACTTATTAGTTCAAACCCATGAGTCAATACCCATCAGAGAGTTGAGGCTTCCTGTTCCTGTAAAAATTTACAGCTGTGGGTGGGAATCAACTTTTTGAAAGTGGGTTTGGTTTTTTTTTTTGAGGGGGAGGTATGGGTAAAAGAAGTTTTGGGTTGCATAAATGATGACATGCTCAACTACTAATCAGACAATTTCTGATTCAAACCTACACACAGGACCTGGGAACAAGGCCTGATGATCTTCTCCCCGAAAGTCAGTCTTGAAAACAATATGAAGTAGTATTGCTCTGCACCCATGGTGGTGGTGTGAGTCGAATAGGCTCAACAGTAACTGGAATACTGGGAAATTCTTCCTGATGTATTATTATTATTTGTCATATGTAAGTTGGCTGTCACTTGATGCCAATGATTTTGGTTTTGTTTGTTTGTTTTGTTCCTTATTATGTCTTGTCTTAATAGTAAATGACACTTGTGTGTTGTCCATATAGATAAGAGGTCTATCTGTTTTGTACACTTCATAAAGCAGTGAACACATAACATAGTTCCAGCCACTTCATAACACAAAAATGTCACAGTGCCGTCACATTGATTCTTACCCACAGTGACCCACACAGGGTTTCTGAATAGTGTGCATGGTTTCATGCATAGGTTTTGGAAGCTTTGTCAATCTTCAGAGCTTCATGTAGCCTCATCTTTCTCCTGAGGAGCAGCTCATGGGTTTGAACTTATGACCTTGTGTTTGAAGTCCAGTGCTTACCTGACAGTGCCACCGGGGCTCCCAGATGCATCATAAGCACTGAATATTATTATCATTGAATAAATAAATGAATAAATCTATGACAGAGCTTAATCACCATCCTAACTTCATGTGTGTAAACATAATCTTTGTCCTTATTTTTTCTGAACTGAATCAAATGGTGTGGGAGGACAATCCCAAGTGAAATAATTACTTTTGACCCTTCTCTGCTGGAGAAGAGAGGTTACAGGTAAGATCTGGGGCCCTAAAGTAGGCACCAAGCCCTCATA
>NW_022104341.1:45886955-45889220 GCF_000313985.2 Echinops telfairi
TGCCCTCTAGTTCCAGATCCTCTGAACCCATCCGACTTACCAAGGGCTCCCTTCTCCCTGGCCGAGGGGTGGGCCCGGAGAGGAGCCCACAGACCCTTTGCTCAGGGTGTCAGCCGTTCTTCCTGCATTTCCTATCCAGTGAAAGAATTCTTTCCCAGTCTTCTTTGAGTAGCCTAGGAACTTCCTTGGGGGCCTTTTCCCCCCCCCAATCTCAAATTCAGGAAAATCAATTCCCCTTTCTCTGCTCTACATACAGCCAATGCCAGTTGCCATTGACTTGATTCCAACTCATGGTGGGCCCATGTGTATCAGAGGAAACCCGCTTCACAAAATGTTCAGCCCTTTCATCCCAGAAACCTGTAGGAGGACTCAAGCTGCCAGGCTTTCAGCTAGCAGATTAGTGTGTTAACCATGTACACCATTAAGGGATTTCCTGGGTATGTATTTTCTTTATGGACTTGTTTTTGTTTCTTCTGACTCTGGGACCCTGAGGAGGCATAAGACGTTTGTCTTGATGGTGGCCCACATCCTTCTGCGGTCCTCTTCTGACTCCTGAGCTGGTTTGAGTTGTCGCTTGTGTTTCTTTCCTCAGTTGTCGTCAGAGAGAGAGAGTCCAGATCACTGATTCAATTTTACTTTTCTTCTTTTACTATGTTGTCTAATTTTCTTCCTATCTTATTGTTTCTCTTCTGGGATTCCTTTTGGTTGAAAGATTTTTGTTTTTCACTTTCTTCCATTGTTCTCACGAGTGTTTCCCAGATCTCTTGAAGGGACCTAAATATCATTGTTTTGGAATTCCGTTTCTGGGAGTCCCAGGGCCTCTTTTTCAGAGTGCCATGCTTTGGGAGCTGGGATCCTTGAACACCTGAGATGCCCTAAATAATTCACAGGAGCCTGAAAGTTCTCAAGTCTAAAGAAACATTTGTATAGTAGCACCAATCCAGGACCACAAGCGGGTTGGTGATAGGTGGCACAGACTTGATCTATCATGGGGTCCAACCCACATATTGTCTCTGCTGGAGAAAGACTTAGCAATCTGCTTCTGTAACAATTACAGTCAAGAAAGCCTTATGAGGTAATTCCACTCTGGTCCATGGATTGCCATGAGTAGGTATCTATTCCACAGAATACACTAACAGATGGTAGGGAGAGGGAGCTGAAGGTTGGGTTGGGAAGGTGTAACAGTCAACGCACTGGCAGGAACAGAGAGGCAATCAAATTGAATAATTTCAGCAATGTTCACTGAAGAAATTGTTTGCAAAGATGTGCGAGGGCGTAGCAACACTTTTATAGAAAGAAGAAGCATTCCTTTGTGGAAAGAATTAAACACTGCTCAGAATATAAACTGAGAGAAGCTATAACTGACCTATTGAGTAGCAGGGCCAGACTGAGGGAAACTGAATATTCCAGCTTCATTTTTCTTCCTCCCCCAGCCCCTGATGGGGGTTCCTCGTGGGCTGCATTAATCCAGGACAAGGCAGCCAGCTGAGGTAGCCATACAGAGGAGCCTGCAGGAGGCAAAGATGAAGTTGGCAAACAGAGGTGGACCTGTAGAGGCTAAAAGAAGCTATCCAGAACAAAGAAGCAATCCCGTTAGATTGTTTAGAAATAAAATGTCAGAAAGTGAATGTTAGTAATTAAGTCCTTTAAAAGCAATGACTCAAATGTTAGTGCCATTTGTACTGGAGTCAGACTTTGCTTAATGCGATTCTGCCTTATAACATCTCATAAATTAACAAATCTCTGTTTTGTTTCTTGTACTGCCTTATGCTTTACACATACGAGAGGCTCAACAAAGGTGTGTTGATTAGATGGATACTATTAACACTCAAATCAGGAGCTAAAAATCTAAAGGAATGTGAATGCTTCTCAATTTATTTTCTTCTAAAACGGAGACAAAGAGGAGGAAAAAAATATTTAAACTGGGGGTGGTGGAGAAATGAAATAAAAAGCAAAAAGAAATCTGGGAACATCATAGGCTACCAAAAGAAGACACAAATCTGTTGGGGAAGAGGTACAGCCAGAATGCTCCTTAGAGCGGAGGATGGTGAGACTTTGTCTCACACACATTGCTCATGTTGTCAGGGGACACCAGTGCCTGGACAAGAACCTCATGCCTGGTGAAGTTGCAGGGCAGTGAGCAGAGGAAGGCCCTCCAGGAGATGGATGGACACAGTGGTTGCAACAATGGGCTCAAACGTACAAATTGTGAAGATGGCACAGGATCGGGTGGTGCTTTGTTCTGTTGTGCAGTCTCTGTGAATC
>NW_022104341.1:45889590-45891979 GCF_000313985.2 Echinops telfairi
TTTTTTTTTTTGTAAATGAGAAGGATGACAATTTTATTTGCAATCAAATGGACTTTAAAA
Organism: Echinops telfairi; assembly: GCF_000313985.2. Classification (NCBI taxonomy): domain Eukaryota; kingdom Metazoa; phylum Chordata; class Mammalia; order Afrosoricida; family Tenrecidae; genus Echinops; species Echinops telfairi. The sequence goes on from NW_022104341.1 coordinate 45,889,651, forward strand.
TTTTTTTTACAGTTGAATTTAAATGATACCATCAATCACCTAGCCAGATGATATATGGCATCAGGAAACGCATTTAAAATAAAGCAGCTAAGCATATATTTCATTCCTCCTTTGCATTTTTAACGAAATCATAGTACAGTCTATTCATCAACACCTGTTTATTGTCTGAAAACTAGTGATAATATATTTAATTTGTTCCTCTCTTTAATTGAAAAAAGATTTCCCTGTCAGATTCAGATCCTGCAGATGGATTGTTTAGAAATGAAATGTCAAGTTTCTCACGCACACATCTAATTTCTTTCTGACCTCAGAGAATTCACCCAATTGAATGACGTTCCAGGTAAAGCAATGAGGAGGACTCAGCTGCTGTGAAGCAGTTTTCTTTTTCTTTATGCATTTTTATAGTCTCTCTTTGCAATTCCTGAATGGTGGTCTCAGGGATAGCCATCTGTCATGCCTAATTAGGGACTACAAATGGGACTTCAGCAAATATTTCATTACGGATGAGATTTCCTAGTAATGGAAGAAATATTATGCCCAAGCTATAATGGTAAGGGCCTTATGAAAGTATTACCGAGAAATAAGGGGGGAATGAATACTGTACTATATTACCCCAATTTTAATTAGAAGCATAGAATGTTAAAATGTGAAGAGCTCTCAAAGAGAAAGCAACTTTGAGGTAAAGAACTAAACATTTGTCTGAAGTGGGTTTCTCTAGAGGAACTAAATCAGTGCAGTGTACACGCACACACACATAAGTCAAACAGTATTACCAGTAGGGTTCTAATTTATACAACAAGGGTTTATTCCAAACAACATGTGTTTAAGCACGTCGCTGGTCAGTGAATGGCTACAGACAAGGTCATAGTCTCATTAAGGTCCCTGAAGGGGGGGAAAAAAAAGATACTCCTTGTGCCACGGGGAAATTTTTTTCCTCTGAGGTCAAGGTTAATATAAATTTTTTAACAAAACTCCAGTGGGCAGTTTTACAAATCTTTAAGCTTCACAGAATGTTTTATGTAATGCTATTCCACATAAAACAACAGTTTTTAGATGGATCAAGATGGATTGAGGGAGTGTTTTATGGAAGATTAGGAAGACATCAATGACAACCTAGATGATTAAAGAAACCATAGCCAAAATCCAGAAACTGGAGTTAGAAAGTCATAAGCCATAAAATTACCATGGATGTGAGCCCTACTGAAGTTCTTGAGAGATTTAGGTACTTAATGGTAGGAAATTAATCTAACCAAAATTTAGGCACTTGGTGAATTTCTAATGTTATGGAAAATGTTGCTTTTATTGTATCTGGCTATTTCTAAAACAATGAAGAAGGCACAATGTTTGGTTGACTTCTTTGGGTTCTAGAGACAACATATCCCATGTTTGGGTGTTAGCCACCATTCATGCAACCTTCCAGACCTTGAGGTTGCCATTAATCTCGGCACCCCCTCCTGGAATACACAGTTGCTTTTGGTTTACTATTTTTTTAGGTAGGGACAGCGCTAATGACTTCTACTTTGGCTTTTCTTACCTTAATAGCCCTTACTCCACATGTTAAGGATCCCATGTGAGGGTCCTGTCAGTTGCTGAGTATGTCCATTGTATATATGAGTTCTGAAATTGGGGGAAATCATTACAGGATTGATTTAGGGACTGGCTAGAACCACTGTGAGATCTTCCTGAGCTGAGATTCCATTAATAACGTGACCTCCATACACCCCTCACTCTGACACATTGGGCCTCCTTAAATTAGTGTCAGTTCAGTCAGTGCCCAGTCATTCTTGAAAAGTATGATTATTTCTTTGTTTCCCATTGAACAGATGTGCTCATAAAAAAATCTTAGATCTCTTTGGGGAAAGCCAAAGAGAAAGATTAATAGTGTGCATATTTGGCAGTGTAGTTGGTTTCTTCCTCGAAGGAACCCAGCTTCCCATTCATTTAAGAGGTTGTGAGTCTGTGAACTCACTGCAGTCTGGGAGTTGACTGATGAGCCGTGGCATTCTATTCCGGTGACCAAGGTAAACTGTTACTCACTGGACAGAATTCTTCTGGTTGTACCAAACCAAATTCACTACCACTGATTCGATGCTGACTCATAGTGACTGTGTTAGTCTGGGTAGGCTAGAGAAACAAATTCATAGAGACTCATATGTGTATAGGAAAGAGGTTTGTATACAAGTGTAATTGAATATTGAGGAAACATCCCAGCCCAGTCCAGATCAAGCCCATAAGTCCGATATTAGCCCATATGTCTGATACCAATCTATAAAGTCCTCTTCAGGCTCATGAAACACTCGCAATGATAGCGAAGGCAGCAAGATCACAG
>NW_022104341.1:45892288-45909729 GCF_000313985.2 Echinops telfairi
TAATCCTCTCAAATTGACAACAGTGGCCCTGTAGGGCAGAGCAGAACTGCTCCTGTGAGTTCTACAGACTGTAATTCTTTATGGGAGTAGAAAGACCAAGTTTCTTTTTCAGAGTGGCTGGTGGTTTTGAGCTGCTGGTCTTCTGGATCGCAGCCCAAAATGTAACCACTAAGTACAGAACAAATAAACATTTAGTAGGTTTTTTTTTATCTATGTCACTTCTAGGGATACTATGCCTAGCCATGAGTGTATTAATCCTACTATTTTGATTATGGCTTTGGTGCTGCTGTCCATATGGTAGCCATACCCACCATATCTTCGGCAATCAGGTGCTGCCACTGGCTGTACCACCAATCAGCCCTATTGCAGTTAGGTGTTTTATTTAAGATATAAGTTCCATGGACAAATCTGACTTTCACAAAGTAGTCATTTTAAGAAATGCCAGGGCTCCCTTCATAAATCCATTGCTCAATGTTGTGGTAAAAAGTGCATTCTCTGGGAACTCCATGGTTATGTCTGTGATCCAGCGTGATGGATCTACTCTAAAATGTAAATTTCTCTAATTCTTTAGATACCTTCTTCTACAGTATACCAGAACCCCGGTGATGTAGTGGGTTATGCATTGTGCTGCTAACTACAAAGTCAAAAGTTTAAAACCACCGGCCAATTTTTGGAGTAATACAGGGTGTTCTACTTTCATAGTCTCAGAAGCCTACAAGGGTAGTTCTACCCTGTCCTGTACGTAGCTTCATCTGAGTCCGAATTGACTTGATGGTTTTGAGTTCTACAGGATACTGAGGCAGGTCTGCCATTTCAACTAGATTTGGTGTAGGCCACTTCTTAATCTATTCTTCAGTGAACCAACAAAATAAGTTATTAGATTCTTTTCTAACCTGTCAAGTTGAAACATTGGTTGAACGATCTAGGCTTAAATGATCCACATCAATAAACCTAGATTGATCCAACTTTGTATTCCTGGTACCAATATCCCACATCCATAGTGACCAATCCATACATATTCCCATTTATGTTTGTAGTTTTAGAAAAATCTAGCATTTCTTCTAGAGTGTAACATGCATCCTACTGGACCATACGAAGGGGTTTCAAAAAGTTCATGAAGAGATTTCCTTATCTTTTAATTCTATTTTCCATGAACTTTTTGATGCCTCCCCACTACTTTGTACTTCTGCTCTCGAGACCCTGTGAGACCTCAATCTAGTAATAAATCTAGAAGCAAAAATGAATGATGGAGGTTGGTCCTAAGGACTTTCATCAGTGACTCTCAGGGCATCTACCTCAGGCATAGTCCCAGGCAATACCCCAGTTGATGCCACCATTAGAATTTGGGAATTCCATTGGCATTATAATTCATCACTCTTATGATTGGACTCTGGGTTTTGTTTTCTGAAATATCAGTGCTATTCCAAGAAATAAGACCATCTTTCTGGGTACACATGGCAAATTTCACATCTTATATGTAGCATTTGAGCTGTGATTATGAAACTGTGCTCCCCTCCACCCACCTTTTTCCCCCACCACATTGTCTATACAAAATAGGGTTGACTAGCCAGCTTCCTTATACAGTTGATCCTTATACAATGCAGTTAGGGGTGTCAACCTCCCCTGCCATACAGTTGAAAATTGATGTATGACTTTTGAATCCCTCAGAACATAATTACTAATAGCCCACTGTTGATTGGAAGCCTTACTGATAATGTAAAGAATTGATTAATGTGTTCTACAAGTTGTATGTGTCATATACTGTACCAACATACAAGTTGCATTTTCAATATGAGATAAAAAGATATTTAGCAAAGACCACAGATTTTCATGTCCCCCGGCATAACTACTGTGATGGCTTCATGAATTTCCTCTTCCTTCCCCCCACCTCTCCACAGTGCTCCTTAAGCTGGATTCATTTATCTTGACAAGGTTGGCAACTGCAGCTGCATACTTCAATCTAGGGTACACATCAATCAATTCAACATTTTCTTGGAATGTCATGACTTTTTCCTGTTTCTTGGGAGCATTTCCAGCATCATTACTGACACTTCTAATGGGTCCCACGGCATTATTCAGGGTTTATGGCATTGCACTAAACATGATAAAAACATGCAAGAATGGGTAGAGATATTTTTTAACTGTAATACACAATTTACTGGGGAGACTGACTGCTCATAAGCAAATATTTAGTATCATACTGCATTAAAAATGTATAATGGAGCCAAAGAACATAAACATGTTATTCAGTGGTTAACTGTACTTCTCATTCTGACAAAATTTTAGAAAAATCTAAAATGCAGTCTCTAAAGCAATCACTTGTCTAAATGCTACCACTTGTGTCTCACAGATATTTGCTCCAGGGTAGCACTATTGGGGGTATTTCTATGGTCATTGCACGCCATGGATTAGCATCGCCTGCCTCACTACTAGACAAAGAGTCATCAGCGCATTTAAGACTTGAGAACAAATTCAGATAATTTATCCTTACAAATTTGCTCCTCTAGAACCATTCTTGGTACCAAATGTCTTAGGATTAGTTCTCTAGAGGAGTAAACCCAGTGAAGTGAATGTACTGTATTTTTCTGCAAATAAAATGGGTGTTATACATTTGTTTGTGAATTTTACCTTTACCTTATGAAGTACTTTTGTAAATGTGCATGCATTTTGTTTTTTTTCATTTTTAACAGTAACATATAAAAATAGTATAGTGGCATGTATGGGGGGGTGGGGAGAAGTTGGCAAACAAAGAAGATCTGGGTTATGTGTGCAAAATAAATGTGTGTATATTTGTAGAGAGAGAGGGAGTGGGGGAAGAGAGAAAACTTGTGGGTCAAGAGTCAAATTTGAGGTTTTTCCTACAAGGGCTGACAAACCCCAAATCAACGGATCAGATGTCCTATCTCAAAAACCAGAGGATGATGAGTCAGTTACAAGGTTGAAGAGGGCAAACTCTGCCAGAACATCCACATATACTGGATGCAGGCCGTACCTCCAAAGAAATTCCCTTGTCAACTGATTGACTGCTCATAGCAAATCTCAGAGTAGGGCATGGTTATATAATCTCTGCCAAACTACTGAGTATCATGGCCTAGTCAAGTTGTCACATAACAACATCCATTTAAAGACATCGTTTAATTTAGTACTTACAATATCACTATAAGGTTGGAATAATTAGACCACTTTCCATAGGAGGAAGCTGGGGTTCTGGAATCACCTGTCATTTGCCCAGCATTTCACAGAAATGGCCAAACCAGGATTCAAATGCAGGCTTTTCTGGATCCATTGTCTAATTTGTACCAGAGCATCAGCTACATCAATAAGGCCTGAATCCTGATATGTTCACTCCCACTGTTCTTATGATGCTCCTCTTTTCTCTCTATAATGCTTCCACAGAGAACTTCCCCTAGATCTTAACAATAAAGCCTGAAGCGGTGACTTTTTCCCCCCTAGCAATTACCCATGTCCTTCGAGAAGATCACATATAGAACTTCTTTACATGTAACCCATCCCTTTAAATGTATAGCAAGGAGATAAAGCTAAAGAGATAATCATATTTACTCTCTCTTTATTAAAACTAATTTAAATTTTGTATCCTACTCTATCAAAGATTTCAGTGGCTTAATACATTTTTTTATTAAGTCATGTGTCTGAATCACTGGATTTGAGAATCATTAAATGCGAGCGCTAGGATGTCCCATATAGACAATACAATCTATTGTTGTATATGGTTTGTGATAGTTAAAGGCTTTGTGTCAACTTGGCTGGGCCAACCTTTTCAGTGGTTTTCCACTTAGCACTTAATAATCCAGGAACAGGGGAGGGAACAGGAAGAGGAGAGGATGGGTGGGGGAATAGAAAAACAAGCACATATACAGAGGGTTTGCTAGGATATTGTTGGTGATTTCATTTCCTGAGATGGGCTGTGTACATACATAGAGTATGTTTCTTTAGAAAATAAAACAAAACAGAAACTCTTTTCAGGTATCTTGTCTCCCCAACCTAAATAGTGGTTTGAGTGGTTTAAAAAGAAGAGGAGAAGAAGTAAAATTGAAATGGACTTGGGGTCTTCAGTGACAAACAAGTTCATCTCAGGAAAAGCCGACATTCTGACCCACAAATTGGGAACCTGCCTGGATGTAGACTTGTCCACTTCTACAGTTGTGTGAGCCCTTTCTTGACATACATGTCTCTCTATGTATACGTATAGTAAGTGCTATTAGTTTTGTTTCTCTACAGAACCTAGCCAAAGACAGATACTGCTTTTAGTCTATTAAAGATTTCAGTGGTCTAAAAAGTGCTGTATAAAGCCATGTATCCATATCACTGGATTTGAGAATCATTGGATATGGGAGCTAGAAGGTTCCATATAGATATACAATCCATTGTCATATACTACCGTATGGAAATTAAGTACCAGAAAGCTTTAATACCATCTGAGGTCATCTTTATTTAGGTAAAATACTTGAACCTGAGTATCTTACTCCCAGGACAGTGACCTAAACTATACCCTCAAATCAATTTCTTTTGGGAGCTTTGGAAACAACAAAAATATAATAATAATTTTAAAATATAATCTTCTGAAGCAAACAAATATTAAATGGGGTTGGGGTGGAGACTGCTACTACTATTCAGACAGAGCAAACATATTTAGAAAGAAAAAAAATTGAGTTGAGCTCAACATATGAATACTTTAGAGTATTGATGTTAGAGAGCTGAGACAAGAAAATGACAGGTAATCCACAAATTTATATAAAAGCAACCTGTTTGTAAAGATAAGAAAATATTATCAAACATATGAACAATACTTGATGAAGAACTCAAGCCGATTATAAGAATCAAATTGCAGAACTGTGCATTAGAAACTGTGGCAAGAAAGACAAGGTGAATTAACTGTGTGCATCGTGGTTGCAGATCCAAAGGTAAATGTTATATGAGTGGACTTCAAGAAGATCTTGGAAATTTTGATTATCTTTTCATTCCATTTTTTCCCATGAACTCTTTGAAGCACCAAAGGACTTGTCAATACCGTACTCCCACTCCCTAGCCTCAACCCTAAAATGGACAATGAGCATTAACAGGAGTCAAGGTGGCATATAGTGTGGTTTGGAGGGGAAGAAGGCAGGAAGACATACACAAACATTCTCGATTTTCATGTTAGAGATTCATTACCACATGGCTAAACCACAAAACAAGTACATTCATGTATTTTACATACTTATAAAAAATAGCACCAGAAGCACTACAAGCATATCGGGGATAAAAATACTGTATATATATAACAAAATAAAAAATGCAACATCTTGCAACAAATCAAAATGACCTTAAAATTAAAACGATTTTTATTATTTCATTTATATAAGCCTAAATGTATATATCCATATTTCTGGCATCAGATTTATTTGTATAAATACACAAGAGGCCACCAGCCCCGGACAGGCAGCAGCCAGGATATCGCACCAGCCACTCTGTCTTCAGATGGAAGAACCTACTGTGGAGTCTGTCTGTCCGGGGCTCTGGGCCCCCTGGGGAGTCTGCGTCACAGCCTTGGCTGCAGCTTCAACCTTACTTTGGGTCATGCTTTGGACTACGGTCGGTCGCCAGGGCCCGGGAGTCTTAGCATGCAGGGAAGACCACACTTTCCAAGCTTAGGGTGGCTGATGTCAGTGACTGACAGAGCTCGTAGTTGATGCCCCTTGGGATTCTGGATTTGATCTCCGTGCACCATGATAGTCTCAGCAAATACATCCATTGGCTTATAGTTGTTGGCCTGCATCTTCTCCAGGCCCTTCTTCTTGTGGTTCTTGGCAAAGTGCATCCTTCTCTGGAACTTGATTAAGAGATTCTGTTCATTGTGATGGAGTTTCTTGAGGTTATTTCTGTGCCATTAAGGATTGGTTATATGTGATGTGGTTCTAGGACTTGTCCTTGTCTGCCTGGCTTCCCACAGTTCTTGGAGTGCCAGGGGCTGGAAGACAGTGTATAAAATGGTTTTAGATATTCATTCATAATGAAGACTTCCATGTGTTCAGATGATCTTCACACATCATTTTTACCCGGATATTCCTGTCTTTCTCCTTTCTGGCCCTTGAATAATAGTCAAACTATTCACTCCTGCCCATGAGTCCACTTGTATTTGTAACCTTGGGCCACTTATCTTTCCATACAAATTAGATGACCAGGTCCACTGAGCAATTCTCTGTCCACTGGGAGTATTTCCACTCATTACTGCCGATCAAGGGCACTCCTGATTCAGGTTTTATTGCTTCTTCTATTCATTGCCAGAGTTCATCCTGTACCAAAATGACTTATCCATGAATCAAATGTGGGAGTCATTTCTTCAAGCATTAATGGGGGCATGAGGAGGGAGCTCCCATTTGGACAAAAATGGTGGAGAGGTGTAGATTTAACTCTTACTTGACTTAATTATTTTCTGCTCTGAATCTTTTGTTGATATTTTTAGTTATAGAAGGCATGCTGATATAAAAGGGAAAATTTCAGGTGATACAGATTTTGATATAATTATGTGGGGCACATATATTTCAATTGGACTCTGGTTATAGAATTGCTAGGGTACGGTCTGTTTATTCAGATCCATGCACTTGGATCAGGCCTATGCCAAATGGTAGCATGAATTTTAAATAGAAGAGATGATTCCCAGGAAACCTAAGAGGCTGAAAATATTGGTGGGTGATCTATGCTGCCCAGGTCACAAAAAAGTTCAAAACAATGGTGGCTGATATATGGATCTGAACATCTCCTCTGACGGCTCTGGGTGTCCTTCAAAATTGTTGTTGTTTGGTCCTGGTTATACCACTTCCAATTGAAAGTAGATTGTTGGTGGGCTCATCTGACTTTTAGACCTGGTGGGCTTAAGAAAATTCAAGTCATGATGGGCTACCCTGGCCACATGTAATTTGATATCTTGTGACTTGTCCCTTCCACACAGCCCTATGGCAAGACTGTATATATATATATATATATATATATATATATATATATATATATATATTCCTGTCTACTCAAGTGACTGAAATTGCAGGAATGTGTTGCTTAATGTTTATTTGAGCAATATCTGGTGAAAGTAACTTACCTTTTGTTTACTATTTCTTCCTAATGGTTTTGAAGACCTCAAATCCAGACTCACTGGACCACAGGTGGGATATAGGCAGGTGAGGCAGAGGACATGGCTCTGTACATGATCTCTCTGGCTTTGTCCAGAGGACAGGTAGAAGCAGCAGTAGGGACTGCGGGCCCTGGGATGCTCTTGCTGCTCAGGCAGGCAGAATAGCCGGCAGCCTCGATGCATTCTCATTTGCTCCTGGTCACTCTGCTCCCACCCCTGCCCTTTCCGCTGCCGCAGCTTCCTGTTCTTCTGTCCTCTTCTCACAGCTTCTGCGACAGTGACAGTGGCAGCAGTGGAGCCGAGGACAACCAGAAGCAGACTCCCATAAAGTTTTAATATGGTGTTTGCACAATATCCAAATTATGCAATTTTCTATTTCATAGATATATTTTGAACACTATGTAAGGCATACTTATATTCTTGATCCTCTTTTATGATAGGGATAAGAAAGAATTCATTTACAAGATTAATAGCCATATAAAACATATCTAACATTTCATTTATCTATTTTAACATAGAAAATATAGCCAACAGAATCATTGCAACCGGGCCTCCTTTTTGTCTGAGTTTGCAGTAGCACTGTATTATCCTCCAGGATAATTTTTTTTGGTAGTTGTTAATTAAAAGCTATTATGATGGGAATGACCATGCTTACAGTTTTAAGTATGAGTGTCACTGACTTTTTATATTGTTTTTTATTTCGTAACATGACTTGGAGTGTGGGAGAATTTCAAAAGCTTCCAGCTACCCTTCTCCACCTTATTGACTCTAGTTCTACAGGCCAAGAGCTACTGTATCAGATATACTAATTATCCATATACACTCAAAGTAGAAGCCCACCTGAATATCAGCCATGGCACCTAATTTTACCACAAAAACGGCATTAAAAATGTGCTTAAAACAAAGAAAATATGCTGAAAAATGTGGCTTATACACGAGTATATACAGTATTAGGTACAAATTTAGGGTTTTGAAAAGTGACCACTCAGTATGTTCATGAATTCAATGGTTCCATTGTCTCCTGGATCTGAGGAAGGACTCCATTTACTGCTATTTCTTATATATCCTCATGAAATATGGAGCCAGGATGTCCCATTGAGTATGGGCATCAATATCAACTCATCCTGTGTCCAGCAGTCTTCTCAATGTTAGAATAATCTCCTTTCTGCAGAGTGCAGCTATCCAAGTTAATGGGTATAGGTCACTTTGAGGGAAATGGCTAATGGAATAATTATGTGCAATTGTGAGATGTAGTATGGTCAAACTTTAAGGTCAGCTAAGGGAATTTGAGTAGAAAACCTGGCTAAGGGTTGAAAACTGCCAAGATTTATGGCTATTAATTGAGGATAGTAGCCCTCATTCTTAATTTTATCTTTGAAAGTTATCACTTTATCCACCCATGATTTCTTTTGATTTTTCCATATTGACTAGTCTCTTTGGTGGTTGCTTGTATATTTTTCCTCCACACATGGATAGCATATCCAATTAAACATCTTCATATTCCTTTGTGGCTTAGAGCCTCCGTGCCGTCTTCAGCTTTGTCACTCATTATAACTGCATCTCTCTGTCAATTAGTCTTTTATTTTTCACCCCTCTCCTATCCAAGAAACCAATTTTGTTATAGCATCTCTGATTGCCAGCTCTTGTCAGCTGGGGAGACACATCACTGGATTTCTTAGTGACCCTCGTGCCCTTCGCACCAGTACATTACTGAATATACTCTAATAAATGGTGTCTCCGTTGGGCTCTTCCATAGGATTTAATACTCTAGTTGACATCTGTCCTTGCATAATATACTCATTTTATTATTTCCCTGTTTTATGAATCTTTGAGTCCATTCTTTTAACATCATCATGGGAATTCGGGCATAACTAGCTTAGTGTAGGCTGTAATGCTTACCATTAATTATTATTCAGTACCATTATTCAGTAGTGGATTCATGTCTTTGCCACATTTGAATGTTGAATCTTGGTAGAGTGCTCCCAAATTTATGAGCTCTTCTTTATCCACCCGTATGTTTAATCCTCTTATTCTTAAATCCAGTACAATGTGTAGACTTTCAGCCCCTGTAATTATATACTAGCTATCTCTATATACCATCTATAATCACGCAGTCCCTTTGAGGTCTGCTCCCTTTCCTCCTTCATCTGGCCTGAGCTGAGTTATGCTATGACTTTGCTCTGGTTATTTACCTAACCACTAGGAGGGAAGTTAACACAAATTCTAATGGAATACTTTTTTTTTTCTCTCTTGTTGGAGAGAGGTCTCTGCATCATCTTCATGCAAGGATGAATGCTAGTCTTTAATACATAGCTCTAGCCACTTCTGCAGATTCAGAGTTTGCAGGGGAACTGAGAGTCTCAACTTTTTCAGATTCTCCAATTCAGAGTGTCAAAGTCATATTATGTTTGTCAAGTAAGGTCTTGACACTGGTTAAGCAGACCCTACTTGGTTGGCAGTTTGATTTTCTCTGTAACTCTGATGCTTTTGCAATTAAATCCGGGGTCTGGTCCTCCATTTTCTCAGCCCTCCCCCAGCAGCAAGTGAGAGCATCTTTGTGTGCTTTCAAGATCTGGCTTTTACAGTTTATATTTACAGCTTTTCTCTTATCTATCTATTTTTCCTATGGTATACTGCTTTTTGTTATCTTGCTCTAGAGATCAAGTATAGCAATGACCACCCAATTCCATTGTCCTCGTGGTTACTGTTTTTCTCATATATCACAAAAGCTTGAGCAGCTGATGCCTTCCTTATCTTCCACTGGTGACTTTCCCAGTTTACCTTGTGTTGGGGATGATCTGTCTTCCACTTGGCACCAGTGGCTGGTTCCTTATTGCCAGACAGACAGTAGGTGAGCCACCCAGACCCTTCCTTCTCTGATCACTCCTAGACCAATGGTTTCCTCTTTGCATCCCTGGAAAATAGATTCTGGGTGGAGATTAATGTTCACAATATTGTTTAGAAAGCGTTTCAACTATGGAATGAAGTATAATTGTACACAAGGAGAAGCTGAGCTAGAAGGTCTTCATGGAGACCTGAATTCACTCTTAAGATGAGTTCTAAAAGTGGGTTAATCTTTTAGAGTTGTCCTGAGGTGGGGTGCAAAGCAAGACCTTTATATCCCGCATCAATCAGGCATTTGATGTTGCCTTCTCCTAGATAAGGGATATAACCCGGGAAGTGACAGTTCTCTGCAGCCAACGTTATCCCTTAGAATCTGATAGCTAAGAGAATTCTATTAGCAGTGTTCACTATGGGCAGGAGAAAGGTTTTTTTTCCCAAGAGGTATCTGAATGGTACATTATCACCGTCATCATAATAATGGTGCTTTATGATTACAGTTGTAATAATGACAATCAAGTATAGGAAAATGCTCTTAGTTTTAAGAAATATAAGCTTAGATATTAGATGTGAAAAGTCAAGATTTCCACAACATATTTTTAAGTGGTTCAAAAAATAAATAGACAAATAGTCCTCCTTAAAATCTGATAGTGACTCATCTCTATCAGTATAAAAACAAAAGTTCCTAGAATGGAGTACTATACACCATACAGAGCTTGAATCTTGCCAGTCTCTTCAGAATCTCTGCCCCCATAATTCCACTGTGTGTATTTTGAAGGGCTTGCTGTTACCGTATTGCACCCTAACTTTGGTTCCCTCCATTACATGTATGGTTTCACGTGCTGTTTATTTTTCCTCCTCACCTCCCTTGAAGCATATCAACACCCCTGATGCTGTGAAGATTTTGACGGATCCATTTCCTCACGGTTTTTAGTTGAGAATTATTAGCTCTATCCTTCTGATGACACCTTTCTAGATAGCATTGCTGATCTTCATAGACTGTGGCTTGATGGCTTTATTTATTTACTTTTCTCTACCCACATCTCAGTTTATAACACTCTTGATCATGTTACCAAGTCTCCTGCCAAACAGAATCTTACAGTTCTTGTGATATGTACTTCATCGCTTGTGTGAAGTTGTGATCAATCACTAAATCTTGTTCACCTAGTACTCTGTATAAAGTTGTGTTGTGTTCCTTTTTTTTTTTTTACAGAGACAGGCACTTTTATTAGAAAAAGGATCAAATATCAACCAGGCCCCCAGATTCTCCTTTTTTCCAGAACTCCAAACGTATCAGACACCCCACTCCTGTCTACAACAAAAAATCAAGCTTTCCTTGATTTAATCATTATCCTTGGGAGTCTTCCTTATCATCATATTTAGCATTTATTCATTCATTGAAGTGTCATGCATTTGGTATTGTACTGATTTTCAGCATAACTATGAAGTCAAATATATAGTGCTCAAGGCCTATGTCAGCACTTACCAGTTCTTTGAACTCTTTTCAAAGATTACTTACACTCTGAATTTCATTTTATGTGTGAAGTGGGGGCGCGGGGAATAATGAAGTTGGAAAAACAAGTACTTCAAGTAATTCCACTTACATGGGATTACGACTGTGAAGGGATTAAGAGTATTGCATCCAACTCTTAATTCTCGTTCGGACTTGTCCCACAACATCAGATCATGGGACAGCACGACATAACTGCGAAACCATAGAGAATCATGGCCCAGACAAGGTGACACATAATTAAATCTATGCCATTAAGCATTTTGCAGAGTTATTGTGTCAGGACAGATTGTGTCATTTATATGTCATAATGATAACAAACATAAACTATTTATTTACTGAGAACCCATTTTCTGTGGACCTATGTTAAATGCGTGCATGTCTTGCCACTAATTTTCAGTCATCCTGCAAGTAGATTCATTTTACAGATGAGGAGACCGATGCTTAGAGATAAGGGTATTTTTAAAGATTGCTCAGCTACTACATATTGGTCTATTTTGTAATGTTGTTACATTTTTACAAATTCCTTGTAATTTCTCATTACCTAAAAATGTCATTATTTTTCCTTCATATTCCAGAGAGAAGTTTGCTAGATTTAAGAGTCTTTGTTGACAATATTCTTATTTCAGCATTTTATATATGTCATTCAATTGCATGATTTCTGCTGAAAAATCCAAGCATATCTATTTTTTGGTTTCCCTATCATAGATAATTTTCCTTTTTCTCAAGCTGCTTTCAGGATTCTTTCCTTGTTCTTGATTTTGGAAAGTTTACAATGATCGGTTTTGGTGATTTTCTTTTGGGAAATATCCTGTCTGGGATCCTTTCATGCTCTTGAACAGTTATTTTCTACACATTCATGGTGTTGGGGAAGTTTTTCCAGTGGCTTTTGGACTATTTTCTCTGTAAAATTTTGTTTGTTTGCTTCTTCTGTTTCTGGAACACTAATGGGACATACGTTATTCCTCTTGATAGTTTATAATTATTCAGTTCTGGCAAACAGGGAATTCACCTGTGATTGATTGTGGATTCTTCTAGAAGATTCCCCCCCGCAGCTACTTTCACCTCAGAGTTCCAAATTTCTCCTCTCTCTGCAATTTACATCTTCTTTGTAGTAGAGAGAATAAGTAGTGAGTCTTTCTGCAGCATCACCTTTACTTAAAATCCCAACATTCCCATTGGACGGTTTCCCCTTGTTTTTAAAATAACATTTTGCTTCTTCATATAAAATGGTCTTTATGTATTCCCACAATTCATCAGGTTTCCTGTCATTAGCGTTCAGTGTCTCAAATATGTTCTTGAGATAGTCTGTGGTATACTCAGGGTTGTATTTTGGTGCTCATGGACTTGGCTTAATTAATTTGAACTTGCATGTGATCAATTCATGGTCTGATCCACAATGAGCTGCTAGCCTTGCTTTGGCTGATGATATTGATCTTCTTCATTACATCTTTCCATGTAGTCAATTTGGTTCCTGTGCATTCTACATAGTGAAATTGATATGTAAAGTCTCCATTTATGTTGTTGAAAATCGGTATTTTCAAATACCTTTTGGTCTTAAAAATGTTGTTAAATAATCTCCAGCTTCATTAACACCAATGCTATACAAATCCAACTTCTGAACTTCCTCTTTGCTACTAACTTTTGCCTGAATTTCAATCACTAGCAATTATTAATGCATCTTGATTGCAACTTTGATCTATTTCAGTCTGAAAAAACAACAAAGAGAGAATTCTTCGATTTCTTTACCATTAATTTTAGTGGTTGTTGCATGAATTTGACATATGTATTGTATTAACTGGACTTGGGGGCATATCACCTAAAGTGTTGTGCTTCGTGATATATCTTGAAGTGTTCTTTTTTTTTTTTTGCAGTGTTCTTTTTAATGGTATATGTGATACCATTTGATTAAGCCAGATTGACTAGAGAAACAAAGCTGGTGACACTCATATATGTGCAAGAAAGAGCTTTCTATCAGAGTAATTGCATATTAAGAAAAGATCCCAGTGCAGTCCAGATCAAATCCATAAGGCCAATATTAGCCCATGTGTCCAATACTTGTCTATCAACGCCTCTTCAGATTCATGCAACACATGCAATGATGCCAAATGCAGGGAGATCACAGATTAGTGGATGAAAAGTCTTGTGGATCCAGGGGTGGTGGAAACATCTCAGCGCTGGTGTGGGTCTCCACATGACCCCAGCAGTTCTTCGAATGTGCCTTTTCAACAGGAAGTTGAGACAGAGAGAGACTGTGGTGCACTGCTAGAGATAAAGAAAGGAAGTTCCTAGAATCCTCATAAGAAGGCCATGTCCACCTGGCTCCTCTAAAACAATGCAACTCAAACAGCCATCAACCCCAACGACTTCAACAAAAAACAGGAGAAACAAAAGGTAATGGCAGGAGATGTTCCGAACATAACAACATACATAGAAGAGGCAGACATTGAGCTGCCACAGAGGGAAATTTTCAGATTTCTGCTTGGAGTCATAACGGATATGAGGGAAACAATACAGAAAAAGGATAAAATGATAGAACAGATAAAGGCCACACACCAAAGGGAAATACAGGTACTTAGGGAGGAGATAACAAAAACCAGTACCAGAAACACAAACCTTGAGAATTGACTGGCGGAATCAGAGAACCGCATCAGTGACTTGGAGGACAGCCAAGTAGACTTTAAAAAACGTGAACAAAAATCTAATAGGCTCATCAGAGAAGCTGAAAAAAACCCAAGAGCTATGTCTGATGCTGTGAAGCAGAACAACATTAGAATTATTGGCTTACCAGGGGAAGACACAACAAAGAAATCAGCTGTAACAATAGTCTTGATCAAGCCCTGGGAAACTTCCCCAGCTTAATGAATGAAAACCAGGCAACCATTCAGGAGCCTGAAAGAGCACAGACTAGACTGAATCCCAAGAAGAAGTCACCAAGGCACATAATAGTTAAACTATCCAACTTTGAGGAAAAGGAGAAAATCATGAGAGCAGCTAGAGAAAAACAAGCAATCACATATAAAGGTTCCCAAATAAGAATATGCTCAGACCTATCAGCAGAAACTATGAAGAAGAGGAGAGAGTGGAGTAACATATTCCAAAAATTGAAGGAAAAGAACACAAACCCAAGAACACTCTATCCAGCCAAATTATTGATCAAGATAGATGGAGAATTAAGAGTCTACCCAGACAAGGAAAAACTCAAAGAATACATTAGAAGAAAGTCAGCCTTACAAAAGATCCTTGCCGACCCAGTATGTGTAGAAGAACAACACTCACCAAGCATAAATAAGAGACCGAAACATAGAACAACCTCACCCAGAGGGCAACAAAGAGAAAACAGACTCCAAGATAGCACTGGCTTAAGGATGGAAAGAAGTTAAGAATGATACACACACACATGCACAACACACTAATGAGAAAGGAAAGTAGGAAAACTCTGAACAAAAAAGGTATAAGATGACATCACATAGTGGAGATAATAACCCTGAATATCAATGGCCTGAATTCAGGCATTAAAAGACAGAGACTAGCAGACTGGCTTAGAAAACACAACCCATCAATCTGCTGCCTACAAGAGACACATCTGAAGGCTACAGACAAAAATAGGCTGAGAATCAAAGGCAGAAAGTCATACCAAGCAAACAGCAATTCAAAAAAAGGAAGAGTTGCAATCCTAATCTCGGATAAAATTGACCTAAAAGTGCAAACCATAAAAAGAGATAAGAAGGGACACTATATAATGCTCAAGGAAATGGTAGACAAAGAACCACTAAGCATTGTAAACATATATTCCCCGAATGAGAGACCCACTGAATACGTCAACCAAACACTCCAAAAGATTAAAAAAGAAATCACAGCCTCAACAATTATACTGGGTGACTTCAACACACCATTCTCTGAGAAAGATAACTCATGGGGAAAGAAATTCAACAAGGAGGCTAGAGATCTAAACATGACAATTAGACAATTTGACCTGATAGATATTTGCAGAGCTTTTCATCCAAATACAAAAAAAATTACATTCTTTTCAAGCTTCCATGGCACATATTCAAAGATCGACCACATGCTGGGGAATAAGGCGTATCAACATAAATTTAAGCGCACTGATATCATACAGACCTCTCTCTCGGACCACTTTGCCATAAGGCTGGAAATCAACAACAGGAAGACAAAGAAAACAAGAGCAAACAATTGGAGGATGAATAACTCTCTACTGCAAAAGGAGTGCGTACTGACACGGATCAGAGATGAAATTAGGAAATTTCTAGAAACCAACGAGAATGCGCACACGACGTACTAAAACTTATGGGACACAGCAAAGGCAGTCATAAGAGGAAGCTTCATAGCAATACATGCACACCTGAGAAAGGAAGAGAGACTCATGATTGATATGCTGGCACAAAACTTAAAACAACTAGAGCAGAGTCAGCAGTACAATCCAATAATAGCAAAAGAAAATAAATCATAAAAATCAGGCCTGATATTCAGGAGAGGGAAAATAAAAAAACTATGGAAAAAAATTAATGCTGCTAAAAGTTGGTTCTTTGAAAGAATAAACAGAATTGACAGACCACTTGCAAACCTAACCAAAGAAAGGAGGGAACAAATTTCAATACCAAGAATAAGGGATGAAAGAGGGAACATTACAACAGACCCTGATTAAATCAAAAGGATAGTTACACAGTACTACGAAGGATTGTACTCCAATGAATTCAACAATTTGGAAGACATGGACAAATTCTTAGAAAAACAATCCCTCCATAGACTATCCTCAGTGGACGTCAATAATCTCAACAGACACATAGCAATAGAAGAAATAGACAAGGTTATCAAGGGATTACCAACAAAAATCCCCTGGACCAGATAGCTTCACTGGAGAATTCTACCAAGCATTTAGGGAAGAATGGACACCAAACCTACACAAACTCTTCCAGAACATAGAAAAAGATTGCACACTCCTAAACTTCTTCTATGAAGCTAGTATAACTCTGACACCAAAACCGGGCAAGATTCCCACAAGAATCGAGAACTACAGACCAATATTTTTAATGAACATCGATGCAAAAATCCTTAACAAATTATTAGCGAACAGAATACAAAAGTATATAAAACACATAATTCACCATGACCAAGTGGGATTCATACCAGGGATGCAGGGATGGTTCAACATACGAAAGACCATTAGTATTATTTGTTACATTGACATGAAAAACTAAAAGAACCACATGATAATATTAATAGATTCAGAAAAAGCATTCGACAACATCCAACACCGATTCCTATTTAAGACACTTGAGAAGATAGGAATGGAAGGAAACAATACAAGCTATGTATGAAAAACCAACAGCCAACGTGGTAGTCAATGGAGAAAAGACTAACACAATCCCATTGAAAAAGGGGACCAGACAAGGATGTTCCTTGTCCCCACTCTTATTTAATATCGTGCTGGAGGCTTTAGCTAACAGCATAAGGCAAAGAAGAGAAATCAAAGTTACTCATCTGGGGAAGGAAGAGGTGAAACTATCATTATTTTCAGATGATATGATTTTATATATGGAAAAATCCCAAAAGTTCCACAAGGGGAGTACTGGAAGCAATAGAGGAGTTTGGTAGAGTGGGAGGATAGAAGATCAACAAACAGAAATCCATCGGACTGTTAAACACACCCGATAAGACCACAGAAGAGGAGATCAAAAAGGTGGGTAACCTTGACAATAACCAAATACAAATTGAAATATCTAGGGATATACCTGACTAAAAGAACAAAAGATTTGTATGGGGAAAACTACAGAATACTATTTCAAGAAACCAAGAGCGACCTCAACAAATGGAATAATATCCCATGCTTGTGGATTGGAAGACTCAATACAGTCAAGATGGCAGTTCTGCCAAAGGCACTATATAAGTTTAATGCAATCCCGATACAATTACTCTCATATTCCATTTCTTCAAAGAAATGGA
>NW_022104341.1:45914712-45915814 GCF_000313985.2 Echinops telfairi
TAGTATTACTTATGCAGTTCACTTTTGAGATGAAGGGTGGAAAGTGCGGTCATCAGTAATCATGGTATTTATTGTCCTCAGACTCTCTCCTGCCCTCACAATGCTCCCCAAATCTCAGTCTGGTTTGGCCTTTGCCTTTTGGGACCCTAAGTAACTCTACACCACTCCTCCTTTTACTCTGCCAGAGTAGACTCCCTAGCCCATGTGTTTACCTGGAGGTGAAGCAGCTCCCAGCTACAAATCAAAGTAATTGGGTGGAGTTGGTCAGAAAGACGAGAAAAGCACATTTCCCAGACAAAAGACAATGATGGGTTGGCTTCATCTGTACTCATCTTCCTACCCTTTTGTTTCTTGTCTCTAAAATTGTCTTTGATGACTTATAGTTTTGTGAGATGGGCCGAGTTGAATAAAACTCTAGTTTTCTCTAGTTCAGATCAGAAAAATATATTTATTATAAAAATTTCAAGAGTCATTAATAATAAAGATGAATAGTGTTTTGAGTGGTTGTTGTCATAAGGCACCTAATAAAATGCTAAATTGCTGAGACTGCCAACTGGACCAAGATGTAAAGATGCTGACAGTGTGGTTCTTTGAAGATAGGAGTTTGCTGTAAATTTCCCTTCAACGTTTGGTGTTTTATATTGCTGATGGGTAACAATAAAGCTCTTCAATTGTTCTCCCAGCCTAGATGATAATGATAAACGTACCAAACATGCAAAACATGCTTACAAAGTACATACACATTCTTATTTAATAGAGGATGGCAGTGTGTTGAAGTTCAAGGAATTTAGGCTTTGGGTTTGGGCAGATCTTTATTTGAATCCTACCACTTTGAACCTGCCTGACTTCTTTATAAGATGGGAAAGAATACCACGTCACAGGTTTGAGATGACAATTATCAGTTTTCTTGGAAAACTACTTGATTTCTTCATTCCTTTATTATCTTATTCAAAGGGCACCATGCTACGCTGTCCTCAGGTAATCAAGGACATATGGATTATATGAAGTATATGCAATGCCTACTGCCATGGAAACAGTTTTAACTCATAGCAAATCTATATGCGGTTCCTGAAGCTGTAAATCTTTATGGTATCATATAGCC
>NW_022104341.1:45916239-45925517 GCF_000313985.2 Echinops telfairi
ACAAGGAGAAGTCACAGCCTTTACAAGGATGCTTGGATGTGTTTGTGAGCTTGTTTTTAATCCCAAGAACAATGTGAAGCCATTATAGTACTTAATCAATGGGGAGCATGACCATTGTCACACTGGAAATTGTGGCAAAATTATAAGAATAAAATTAGAGAACAATTTGACTAGTTTAGAAGTTAATTTAGCCATCCGGAGGAAAAACCAAGGCAGCTTGGATGATGGTATAAATGTAGAAATATAGCACTCTCTAGGAGGAAAAATTGAACTTGTTTATGGAATGACTGTGTTTTCTGCACAAAATTTTTATAAAGCTTCCTAATTTTCTAGATTGAATAGCCTCATGCCATAAGAACGATATTGGATGACAAATATCTGAGTTCCTTAACTGGACATGCTAAGTCCAGATGAGGCATTGGGAGGAGAGTTAAATAGGAATCCGGCACATAATCATATTTTCATAAAAAGGCATGTATTGTCCATGATTCATCATACTATATAAACACTTTATATTTAAAAATGCATGAGACTCCTTAAACACAGTTTCATGGGTCAATACTTCCTATACTAAGCAGGCTACTTAATTATAGTAGAAAGTTATTTATTAAGAGAAACTGATTAACTAAAATATGTATGCAAGAATCATTGATACTACATAGCCATGAAAAATGCAGTCCGGGCAATATATACAGGGCACATGTCCAACCACACTCCTGGATTGTGTGACACCGGTGATGGTGCATGGCCAAGAACTTGTCTAGATGCTTCTGTCATCCAGGGGGGAACTAGCAAGTTCCAGACCTGCCTAATTTGTAAGGGTCCAGAGAGAAGTCACATGCACAACAGCAAAGAGTGAAGCCAGTTTTATTGAAGTATAGCATCACTTCAAAAAGATGAAGCAGATTCTTCTCTCAAGGTGAGAAAGACATCGTACGCATAGATAAGATATGCTTCGCTCTGGGAGTTAAGTGGGTTTCCCCCTCTCAAGTTGAGCAGGCACGTGGTCATGGGGGACACAGTTGATTTTTTAAAAATTATCATTTTATTGGGGTTCTTACATCTCTTGTTAGAATCCATACATTGATTGCATCAGGCATGTTTGTACATATGTTGCTATCACTCATTTCCAGACAGTTACTTTCTATTGAGCTCTTGGTATCAGCTCCTAATTTTCCCCCTTCCCTCCCTGCCCCTCTAATACCCTGTTGATAGATTATAAATTATTATTATTTTCATATCTTACACCAACTGCTGTCTCCCTTCCGCCATGTTTTCTGTTGTTCTTCTCCCCCTGGAGAGGGGTGTATAGTTATATGTCGATCATTATGATGGATTCCCCCTTTCTCCCTTCCCCCCTCCACCCCTTTATCCCTACCCTTATGGTATTGCTATTTCCACTCCTGTCATGCATTCCATGTGTCGTGAGCCCCCAACTCTTTTCTAAACCTGAGTACATGTTCCAGTCTAGTCTTAATTGAGAAGCAGTGTTGGGATCCTGATAGTGGGGGCTGAGGAAGCCTCAAGGAACCAGAGGAATATAATGTGTTTCATCGATGCTTTACTGCACCCTGGTAGACTCATCCCATCCCTGTGGCCCGTCTGTGGGGGAGTTGTTCCATTGTCTACAGATGGGCTTTGGGTCTCTGCTCTGCCTGTCCCCCACCCCCGATCTCCACACAATGTTTTTGTTTGTTTGTTATGTGTCTTCTGATGCCTATTACCTGGTCCTGAGGACTCCTCGTGATTGCACCAATGGTATGCTTCTTTCATGCGGGCTTGTTGCTTCTCTACTGAATGGTGGCTTGTGTAACTTCAAGCCTTTAAGCCCCCAGGCACCATCTGCATTCTTCACCACATTTAATAGCCAGGCACCATCTGCATTCTTCACCACATTTGCTTATGCACCCATTTTGTCTTAAGCAATTGTGTCGGGAGGGTGAGCATCTCAGAACGCAGATTTGTTAGAACAAAGTGTTCTTATATTGAGGCAGGGTGTCAGCAGAGGCCCGAAGTCTGTCCACTACCACAGTGTATTGCCAAGTAAATATATGTTCATAGGCCAGTACCTCTATTTTTGTGGATTAACATATTTATATATGTACTCACCTTTGCTTACACCTCTATCCATTGCTTTGCTTCCTAGGTCCTTCCTCTGTTTCCTTTTGCTTTCCTCCTGCCCCACCATCACTTTCCCCCTATTTCCTCCTCTTAGAACTTCCTCTTCGCTAGTTTGCTGTTGCTCTGACACTCTCAGGATCTCTCTGTCCTCCTTGTTGTTGACTCTAATTCCCTAGTTATTCCTCTGTCTATGGCGCTGCCTGCTCTCCACACCCTTCCCCTGCTGCCTTGACCTCCCAAGTCCTCCCAGGACCATTGGTCCTGCTGTGTTCTCCTGTAGTCTGCTTCCCATGCCTATCTTACACAAGTAGGCAAACCAACTATGACATAGACTTAGAAAAAGAAAACAAAAGAAAAGGAGAGAAAAGAGGAAAAAAAGAAAGCGAAGATTAAAAAAGAGAGAGAGAGAGAAACTATACATAATTCTAGGTCTGTTCGGTGACCTTCATGACTATCTCCCCACTGGTTATGGGGGATCTCCCACTCCCAGTCTGAAGTCCATTTTGGGGGCTCTTCAGGGACTTTGTAGCTTTGCTTTGCTTCAGTTACTGATCTGTTATGATCCCGTCTGGGTTTGCCCAGCTGTGGGGGGTTCAGACCGCACAGCTGGTTTTTAATCGGCACTTTCAAAGGTGAAGGCCCTGCTGCTCTGCCAAGGGCAAGCGACTTTCTAATTAGTTCCTTAGGTCATGCTTGGAGCCAGTGTGTCTTGTCTTTCCATTTTATCTGGGCTGTGGCTCGGTGTCAGTATGTCTCAGAATTATCTTTCAGTGCCGTCCTGTGTCAGGATATTCATCAGGTCCTGGTTCAAGTTTAAGGTGTTTACCAAGCCGCTTTTCACAGAGTCCTTTGTTCATACCTTGTGCTCATCGGGTCTTCTGTTCATTCCCGAGGAGCCAGGCAAAAGCCCCTGTTCTGTCCCTGTCAGCTATGAAGGTATATACATGTGATTAATATTTACTATCAGTTAATTGCTCTCCATAATATGAGTGGACCTCTGCTAATAAATGGAAGGCCTTAGAAGAAACACCTGTTTCCTGGGAGAGAACGATTCAACTTCAAGACTATAAACAGACATCCTGCTGGAATTTCCAGCCCACCACCTTGTCTTACTAATTTTGTATATAAGACTGCTTGAGTGTCCAGTCTGTTACCTGCTTTGTAGGTTTTGGACTTACTCCAACTGACTGTCATTGAGTCAATGCTGACTCCTGGTGACCCTGTAGGACTGGATACAACTGCCCCTGTGGGTTTCTGAGACAGGAAGTTGTACAGGAATCGAAAGTCTCATCTTCCCCCCAGGGAGCTGCTGGCGATTTCAAACTGCTAACCTCATGGTTAGCAGCCCAACATGTAGCTCCCTGTGCCACCAGGGTTCCTTAGCCCTCACAGTTTGATTTGGAATTATGGTGCTGGCAAAGAATAATTAAATTGCCATGGACTGCCAAAAGAACAAACAAATCTACCTCGAAAGGAGTACAGCCAGAATGCTCTTTGGAAACCAGATGGTGAGATGTACTTTGGACACGTTATCAGAAAAGACCAGTCCCCAAAGACAGACCCGGGTCTGGTAAAGGTCAGTAAAAATGAGGAAGATCCACAAAAAGATGGATTGACACAGTGGGTGCAGCCCTGACCTAACCATGACAATAGTTGTAGGGTGGTAGAGGCATGAGCAGGTTTCCTC
Organism: Echinops telfairi; assembly: GCF_000313985.2. Taxonomy (NCBI): domain Eukaryota; kingdom Metazoa; phylum Chordata; class Mammalia; order Afrosoricida; family Tenrecidae; genus Echinops; species Echinops telfairi. The sequence continues at coordinate 45,920,048 of NW_022104341.1, forward strand.
TGTTTACGTAAGGTGACTATGAGTTGGCACCCACTAGACAGCACCTAACAACAGTCCTAAGTACCCCCCGCCATGATTTGATCCAATTCCTTAAATCAATGCACACATGCTGCTCTTAGATGCTTTCAAGTAGATTCCGATTCATAACAACCCTGCTTAGTCCTTTACCATAATCGCTGCTATATTTGAGTCCATTTTTCAGGCACGGTGCCAATCCATATAAACATATATACACACACATATGAAAGGATTTCACGAAGTTTGTGGAAAATGTCATGAACACATAATGGAATATTTTCAGGAAGTCCCCTTGCATAGCTTGTATTTGGTGTGGGGGTGTGGGGTGGGGCGGGGGAGAGACACTGCCAGCGCACCTCCAGGATAAGCAGACCTCTCTGTTGACTAGTTGACAGAAAAGCTGAGACTCCCAGGAGAAGATGCCACCACACGCTGCTTACTTTGGCATGCAAACTTTGGATGCATTTGCTTGGTGACTGCAAAGAAAACACGCCAGCATACTAGTTACAAAGGAATCTAGGAATCGAGGTCAGGAGGACAAGGTTCAAAGCGCGCTGAAAGGTGTTGAGTGAATAGACTGGCACGGCTTTCTTTCTGACCGCTTTACGTTCAAACACATGCATCTCCCCTTCTGCTTAACGCACCTAGCTTTCTCACAACCAAATTATACTCACCCCTGCTTTCAGAAGATGGAAAGAGGAAGGCAGGAGGGCTGTCATACAACTACTCATTGTTCCATTCTTTTGGTAGATGGGTGACAGATCAAGTATTTGAAAAAAAATAAACAATTCCCAGGAACAGCCTATACAACTAAGTGAAAGTCAGACTAGGAAGGCCAAAGCTCCATCATCGTTCGCTGGGGAATGCTGTATATTTTGTTTGCCATGCCTATTCCTAGAACAACATGCCCTGCACTTTATCATGATTGGTCATCTACTTCTGTCTCCCACATTAGCGCATCTGCACATAAAAGCATGCAAGGATGATTTGCTTGATGAATATCTGAAATTGGGTCAGGTCCGGATCATGGGAGACCTGAGCTGGTGAGTGATATAACTAGCGTTTTCTTTCTGATCCATTATTATGATTGTGGAAATTGGGGTGAGGTGTAGTTGATTGAGAGGGTCTGAAAATGACGGTGGTGAAAGAGATAGAGGGGTATGGAGATAGAAAATATTACTCTTGAAAATTGGCTTCACACTTAACAAAATATTTCTTTGGGTAAACACCCTAAAATAATTATTGTTAAAAAACAAACGAGATTGGCAAATATGCCCTAACTTGATCTGACACATCTTACATAATCTTCATAAGACTATTTAGAGTGTCATAAATAACGGAGTCCTCCCTTTGCACTTTCTCCTTTAACTCCTCGCCCAGCTTCCTTCTTCATCAGTAAACTTCTTTTTAAAAGTCTTCTACTTTCTTAACTCAGTTATTTCTCAAATAATGATAGAAAGTGCTTTTACTACTTTGCTACAAATTCTCACATTCTCTAAATGGTTCATTTTGCTGTTAGCTCTTTGGCTTCTAAAATCTCCTGCCTTCTCTCTTCCCATCCCCAGCCCCATCACCACTCAGCAATTGCTCTACTCGGCTAAACTGCCTTCTAAAGGTTAAAATTTCCTCCCTTCCCCCTCTTTCCATTTACTCCCAATCTATCTAAGACAAAGTCACTGCCCAACCTCAAGTATAACTAATACATTTGACTTTCAAATCAATATTTGCTAGCCTCCATTTCTTTCCAGTGGATATCTCATACACTCCCCAAACTCAATATAGCCCAAAGTGAATGCATCACCCCCCCTTTTCCATAAAGCCTTTTCTTCGCCTCTACTTATTTCATTGACTTGATCATACACTCCGTTAACCAGTGTAAAATTCACTAGTTATTTTTGACTCCCCTTTTTGTCTCTCATATATTCCCCCAAATCCAATTAGTTATCAAATTTGATGAATAAATATTACTATAAAGCAATCATAGATTGCAGTGTGATGAGTAGACTAGTTTAAAAATGAAAGTAATGGTGGAATTCACCCTCATGGCTTGGACAGTGAGGTAGTGAGGAGCAGAGGCTTCTTCTCCCGCAGAAATGGACTGTCGCCACACGCCTGTGGGTTCAGGGACTTCCTCCATCCAACAGGAGCTGCTATCACATCACAAAGGCTGGAGCTTTTTAGGCTTTGAAGAGGCAGAACCTGTCACCGTAAATCCTTGTGCCAAGAAGCCAGTGCATTCCAGTGGTGAGGCTGTTTGCTCAAGCTTTTCTTATAAAGAGAGATACACAAAAAGAGGGGCTGTGGGATAGGGGACAGAGGGGGTATCTTTCTACTGGAATATAGACTAACACTGCATGTTCTTTAGAGATTAGGCCCCTACCATGCCCCTCTGTGGATTGATGTTAAGATATGAAACTCCTTACCTTATTTTTTACTTCTTGGACTGGCTTATGATGATTTTCTTTTCCAATAAAACCCACTTCTTAACCCATGCCATGTGTTCTTGCAAAATATATTACAAACCCTGTACATGACAGAATGTAAGCCAAAGGGACACACCTGGGCTGGCATGTCACAGTTGAAGTCCCTCTTCTCCACCTTAAGGCCATATATTTTATTTAAATGTTTTTTCCCTCTTAGTGTGTTACTGCAACAGCTACCTACCTCTAAGGTTGCACCTTTTCATTCTCACTTCTATGTCTAAGGGTACATTTGAAATGAAAATCTGATCACTGATACCCAGAATGTTCCTTATAAATGAGGATGGCAAGACTTCTCTTGTACTTTGGATATATTATCAAGAAGCACCAGTCCCTATAGAAGGATGGATTTGGCAAAGTAGAGGGTCAGTGTAAAAAAGGAAGTCCTGCAATGAGATGGATTGACATATGGGCTGCAAGATAACAACAATGGAGGGGATGATGCATGACCAGGCAGTGTTTTGTTCTGTTGAATATTTACTCATTGCCTACAAGTCATTGCTGGGTCATAGCAACCCTCAGTAGGCTTCCAAGACTGTAACTGTTTATGAAAGGGGAAAGCTCAGTCTTTCTCCTGCGGAGCTGCTGGTGGTTTTGAACTGCTGACCATGGGGATCTCAACCCAATGCATAATCAGTACATCATCAGGGCTTCCTCTTACATATAGAGTCATTTTGAATCAAAGCCAAGTCAATGACCCTTAGCAAGAACAACACTCTCTTTAAAAAAAAAATCTTTTAGTAGCAGTATAATTCCTATAATAGTGATCTTCTCTTAAAGGGAAAAAAAATATTCCAGACTCCCATTGGCAATTTAAATAATTTATTATAATCTTTTAGAAAATATATAGGTTCATAAGTCTAGGTAGAATAATTCTTTATAAAGAACATACAAATCTCAATCTAAATATAAATTTATAATTTAAAATAAATAAAACTATAAACCATTAACATTCTAATTAGCATTAATTTAGCATGAAAGATTAGCAGTAGAAAGATAAAGCTGTCTTTCTATGTTTCATTTCATATCTTTAATGTTTCAGTATATTAAATTTGTTGTTATTGTAGATTGCTGTCGATTTAACAGTGACCTTATGTCTACTGAAATGTTGTCTGGGGCAATGCCAGACAATATGATCTTTGGTAAGCTTGAGTCCATTGTTGTGACTATTATTTAACATTTTTAAGTACTAAAGAGGGCAATTCTATGTTTGCTTAAGGCTTGTCCATAATTGCAGTAAGTAATAACACAATTGTGGAGTAGTCAGCACACCCCAGTGTGAATGAGCTACCCCTTAGTCCTATTAAGCTATATCGTTCAATTCGAGATAAATTATCATTACGACATATTTAAATCATCATTAAATAATTGCATAATCCAATTGTTCATGGACTTGTGAGTGGGAAAAGAATATTTAGAGTTTATTTATTTATTCATATAATTATTGGGAAAACAGTAATGGTTTCAGCACAATGTCAGTTATCAGACAGTGGAAAGACGTTAGTAAACACTGGAAATGACTCATTCGATTCATTTTGAAAATGACTTTACCATAAATCAAGCTTTCTTATCGTTTCCATTCTGTCTGAAATTTGGAAGAGAGTCTATTTAAACTATAGCCAGGGCCTCTTTTGTACAGTGCCTCAGAATGTCAGTTGACCTTTATTTGGCATAGATAAAGGATTTGTGTAGTAATCCTGCTGTTCATTTGGTGTAAGCCAGAAACACCTGAGGTGGGGTGCTACCCTTCTGCACACTGTTGTCTTCATGAACTCACCTCGACGTTTCAACTCAAGAAACTAAAATCTTACCCTGGGAGATGTGGAATGCCTAATAAGAACTTATTTTGTAGCTTTGAGGATGTGATATCGGTCAGTAGTTGTTACAGGTACAGTTCAGGGACACTGATGATCTTCCGCCATTTGCGCAACTCGTCGCATCTTCTGTTCTGCGTTGTTCCGCTGGCACGGATCTAACCACATTCCCCTTAAATGGTTCTAATTAATCTTTTGTCAATTTGATCCCAGATCTCACTCGCTGCTATAGTGTGAATTGCAACTCATAGTGACCCTATAAAGACAGGGTAGAACTGCCCCTGTGGGTTTCAGAGATTGTAACTCCTTACAGGAGTAGGAAGTCTTGTCTTTCTCCCACGGAGCAGCTGGTGGTTTTGAACTGCGGACCTTGTGGTTAGCAGCCCAATTCGCAACCACTCGGCCACCAGGGTTCCATTGACACGCCCCCCTCCCATATAGCGAGATTTTAAAGGAGCACAATGCTCGAAGCAGATCTTTGCTCGTTAAACTAAATTACTTGGTTTTAAGGAAACGTCTAGGAGTATTTTTGGTTTATGATTTAAAGAGTATCTCAGAGCAATAATTTTAGGGCTCACTTAATTTCTTGAGAGCCCGAGAATCTGGAGCACATGAGAATTTAAAACTCTGTTCTGCATTCTCTTCCTTTTGATTAGCACCCTTAATTAGGGTTTCATCAAAATGTTCGTTATTAGTTGTCAGGAACCATCCTGTTCTTCTGCTCTCATGGCAAGGAGGCAATTGTTTGTGCACACACGCAGCCCACATCCTATGTCTCTCGTCTCTCCTGACTCTCCGGATATCCGGTGCTCCGGGTGAACAGAGATCAAATGTTATGCCTGGCTGACTGCTTGCAAACCTTGCAGTCTACACACTATGGCATGCAGCAAAAAAGAGAAACGGGAGCACTGACTACATTATTAGGCCAATTTAGCTGGAATGTTCCATGAAACCATGACCCTAAACCTCCCAAGAATGAAATTTCATGAGGTGCTTGGCTATACATACACAGTCTCAGAGGACTCTCTTTTTTTAAAAAAAATATGTTTTATTTTAATTATAAATGCCCGAGAAAAGTTTTGTCATTATAACTGGTAAAAGGATTCAACATCAAAACAATGAATTTATTGCAGAGCAAATGCCATTTTTGTCATTAGG
>NW_022104341.1:45927497-45930780 GCF_000313985.2 Echinops telfairi
CTTCTTGCTTCTCTTTCCTTAAATATTCCTTAAAGAATAATGTCTTGACATCTGGAGAGCTTGCTCCTTCTACCTAAAATGACATTACATGTTATTAGCCAAACTCCCACTCATTTCACTAGACTCTCAAGACCCAGCTGTAGTGTTATATCCTACCTGTTTTACATTATGTATTTTGGTTCCTTACTGCTACATTTCATATAATATACTTCGATCTATCTTTCAGTTCACCAATTCTTTAGCTGGACTGGGTGTGGTTTAAATACAACCACCCAGTTATTAATTTCAATAGTTCTCATTAAGGCTTTGAAAGTGCTATTTGGGTCTTCTCCAAAACTGCTGTGTTGCCTAATTCCTACAGTTATTTTCTAGTTTGTCTTTTACTTTCTTAAGTATGGTAAGGAACATGTGTTACTTGATTGCTTCTGTCTGATCCTTCAAATATATTATGTCTTTGTGGTTATAGAAGACACTCTTGTCACCCCATCCATATGCCCTCAGACCTTACTATAAAAATGCATGCAAGTCCAATTTTTAACTTCCAGAATCCGCTTTTATTCTAGAAGCTTTCCCTAGTTGTCAAGGCTGAAATGATAGATAACTAGCATTTTTCTGGGGCAGTGTTGTCCCTTCAGGGACATGTATCTGAGATATATGTTTGCACTGGTTCTTCAGCTTCTCCAACAGAATTGAGCTCCGGTCTCCCACAGAGGTAGCTGGATTGGACACGAGTTTACTGGATACTCTTCCTCCCTGTATCCCTTCTGCACTCCACTCCAGGTTATCTCCACTCAGATCCCGGGCTGTGTGAATCACAAAGCAAGAGGGTGTGTCAATTTCCAGTGTCTGTGTATCTTACTCAGGGGGTCATGCTTCTTTGCTGTCTGCTTTTATTTATGGACTGGACAGAGTAAGTAAAAAATTAGTTGCAGTAATTCCTACACCTGGAGGTGTAGGAAGATGACCTTTGTCTCTCATGGGGCTTTTGGTTAGCCTTTCCCAGGCGCTTGGGGTAACACTAATCACAGACAACATTAACCTACATCCTAGTTACTGTGAACATGGACTGCAAGTCCAGCAAGGGTTGGCTTATTTTTAGTTCCCTCTTGGGACTGCTTTCCTTCCGGGTCCCATCATAATGTGGATGGGTGTCAGAATGTCTGCCTTGGAGGGGCCTGGACTTCTATTTCCCCTGCTCACCCTTCAAGGCCTCCAAGCTGCAAAGCAGTCTTGCTATCTTTTTCTTCCAGTTAGGCAGGTCTGCTCAGGTCAAAGGCAGCTCTGAGCTTTTGGTAAGTAGGTACCTAGGTTCTCTTAGATTTGGGCTGAGTAATTACTCTGGCTCTTGTTAGTTCTTCAATGCCTTTAAGAAAATTATTTTTCGAATTCACACATTCTTTCTTGTTTTCTTCAGCGAGAGTGGTTCAACTTCCCTAGTTCATTGTCATCGCTGGAAGCAGAAACTTCTCGTTGGTGGCCTTACTACAACGCTCTCGGCACACCTCGAACAGTGCAAGGCACCTGGCTGCTGTGCAACAAACATTCACAGTCGAAAGAAGTAAGAGCATAAGGCAAGCAGCACTCAACTTGAAGAGCTGTCCCAAGGGGGCACACGAGTTAGTAAATATGGAAGTACAAATTCAAGGTGCAATTGGAGGAGTCCCAAGAAGTGTGGCTTGTCCAAGTTTCTAAAGCAAGTGTGGGCCGGCCGAGGAAGACAGAGAAGTCAGGCTTCCTCATTTGCACTCTGGGTTCCATGAAGAATGATGCCCAGATGAATAGCCGTGTTGCAATCTTGGAAAGGAAAGTCTACTGGGAGTGATGGAGCGCATTGTTAATGGCCTTCTGTCAGGGCAAAACTGTTTCAGCGCAGCCCGACTGCTTCCCAGGGTCCTTCTGGTTGCACATAAATTGACCGTCTCAACTATCGGCCTGGTGATGCTGCCTTGCATGCACAATTCAGCAAAGCAACAAACCAAATAAATGTAACACGAACAACACAGCTACCAATGGAAAAACAAGGTGTGTGTGTGTGTGGGGGGGGGTGTTTTGGAGGAAATGGAGCTTTTCTCTTTAAATTATTCTCTTCATTTAAGGTTTCATTTTTTTGTTGTTTTGTTTTGTTCTTGTTTTTTAATTGGGTCTAGCCCAGAGTTCAATCTGTTGGGATTGCATAAAGGAATGTGATGGCAAATGTCTTGTTGTCACTTGAACCTTGAATCTGCTCATTGCGAGCTTCCCTGGGTAAGCATGGCTTGGCTGGCATCTGCTCAGGTCCGTTCGCCTCAAGAAGCATTTAGTGGGTGTCTGCCATGCGCACTGTCTTAGGAACTCAGGGGTCAGGCATCACAATAAGATACACAAAACCTTCATCCAAGGAGACTGTGGTCTGGTGGGTGTAGGCAGACACAGGAACACAATTATATCTCCCAAACTCTACTAATGCTGTTTCCAAAGAATTATTTGTTAGGGGGTCAGGGTGTGGGAGCATTTCTTCAGGAAGCTTTCTCCAACCTTTTTTGTGCTTGGTTGCATTTACATGCCTCATTCCACTGATATTTAATTCCCACTTAGAGAGTGATGTCTGCATTACGCTTAGATTGAGCTCAAATGGAGGTGACTCCAGACTCTGTTCTAAGAGCTCATGTGGCGTCGTCAGCTGTGTGCCTTTCAGCTGTGAGTCCTTTCTGTTTTCTTAGACCTGAATTTCCCCAACTGCCAAAGAGAAGCGTGTTCCTAGTGGAAATTTCAGCCTCAAGAAAAGCTGGAGAGTATGCAAATCTTCTGAGAAATCTGTTTCTCACCAAATTATTCATTCGATTTTAGAAATGCAAATGCTGGGATAAGTTTCAGAGAAAAAAGAAGAAATTTGATCAGATAAGTGTGCATGCTTCCTAGTTTTGGGGCACTCATTCACTCTGAACTAATCCCGCTTTCACCATCTAATATCTCCACAGATCTCTAGAGGGTATACAGAATAGACAGTTTCTTCATTTACCGGCCTGGATAGGGGTTATGGGAAAGACAGTGGGAATAAAAACCACCTTGAACAAAAATAATGCATATCCAAAGTGGATCTGGCATTTGACACTGAGCGGGATGAATTTTCTGCACAGTATTTGATATAAATGGGAAAAGGGAAGGAGGGGGAACAGTGCTGTGTCAGCATATGGATTGCAAATGCATTAAAAATGGCATCTGAAACTAAGGAGAAATGGGAAATAGTTTTAAGAAGTCTGGGGAGAAATAGAGAAAGTAGGAATAGTTTGTTTAAGTGGAGAAA
>NW_022104341.1:45932145-45938353 GCF_000313985.2 Echinops telfairi
CTACTGAGAGAAGCTTTGAGTAGTGGATACTAGTAGCAGGGTAAACATTCATAAAAGTACATTTTTAGAATGTCAAGCGGGTAGTCGCCAGCTAGAATTATAATTACCAGGGGAAGAAAAGAAACAATTACCATCTACCCACTAGGTGCGAAATATTTTGAAATTTATTTTTAAATGATCTGTCTCAATTCTAGCAGCAACTGTGTGAGATCGTCTCTGCTGCGCTCATTTTACAGCCAGGGCCATGAAAGCTCTGAGAGGCGTGGAAGTCCGTTTCAGGTTGAAAAACACACACAAACACAAACCCCTGACCTGTTGCAGCAATTACGATAAATGGTCACCCACGGGGTTACAGAGTAGAACTGCTCCCTCCGTAGGTTTTTTTGTTTTGTTTTTGGGGGAGGGGGGCAGGATTGTTACATTTACAGAAGTAAATTACCCATCCTTTTTCTTCCATGGTGCTGCCAGGTGGCTTTGAATGGACATCTTTTAGGTGAGACTTACGGTAAAATTGAGATTTAATAGGTATTATTGTGAAAAGCAAGAACCCACTGTCATCGCTATCAATTATTGAGCACTTGCTATGTTCCAGGGACAATTCCCCCCCAATTTAATCCTCACAGTGACCCTTGGAAACAGGTGCTAATTCCTTCCAAATAAAGAAGAGAAGATTTTCCAGGGCAAGTATCGGGACTAACACCTGAACAAGCACAACAAAACAGACTCGCTACTGTGGGGGAGCCTGCCTCCTAGCAAGCCCAAGCCTGTCACCTTTCACGGGAGTAGGAAGCCTTGTCTTACTCCAGCCAAGCTGCTGGTATTCTCGAACTCCTGGCCTTTTGGTTACCAGCCCACCATGTAACCACTATGCCACGAGGGCTTCTCACACATGTATAGTGTCCGTTTTATAAAAAGACAGAAGGAAATGAGCTCAAATTGCTGGGAAGAGTCTCCAGCCAGCGAGTACATGGCAGAAATTGGATTTCACCCAGGTCTGTCAGATTCCAGCCCACACGTGCCATTTTCATCAGGGATAAACCCGCCTCAGTGAGGGCATTGGGATTATCCCCTCCAGGTGCCCCCCGTCCCCCCTTATTTTAATTATGTACTCTTTCTTTCTGTCTACCTGACATTCTATATCCTGCCCTTGACACCACTTTGCACCACGGCCACCACCTTAACTGGTGGCCTTTAAGTAAATTTCAGCACCTAGTGACTCCACGTGTTTCTGAGCTAGCAGAAGAAGGAGTTGCCTTTGCTGTAATCATTATGGAAGAAAATTGCCGCCCCCACCACCCACATTTCTGTGGCCCTGCTGTCTGTCGAGACTCAAACATATACTTCCAGGTTCACGAACTCACTGCCATCAAATCCACTCTGACTCCAGGGCCAGCCGTTTGCCCCGCCAGCGAACTCCACGCTCCTACCTTGATCATAAAAAAACCCCAAAACCGAAAAAGACATGCTTTGCTGTAAGTACTGTCTGAATGCATTAAACCTTCGCAACAACTCTGCCTGTGTGACATCATGTCGTCAGTAGCTCTCTTTCACAGATGAGAAAGCTGAGACTTCCTGGCCTCAGCTAAGTCGCCCAAGGTCACACCGCTAGGAAGAGATGAGGGTAGAATTTGAAATTAAACTCATCTTACCCTGGGGCCCCTTCTTCCCCGGGGTGTTCTTAAGCGTGCCCTGGCAGGACTCCTGTGCTCCCTCCCAGTGGGGCGGGGGATTCCAATGCCGAACAAAGCACTTTCTCCTCATTTTACTCTCAGAGGGCCTCCATTTTCCCGAGGACCAAACTCCAATTTTTCAAATGTGAAAGGAGGCCTTTGCAAAATAGAAAAGTGCTTTCATTCCAGAGAGAGCCCTAGGAATAGGGGGGGAGGAAATCCGCGAAGAAAAGCAGTGGGGGAAAGAAAGATAATAACTCTAGTTTCATTCTCATAAGGGAAAAAGACATTTCAGAAGCAATCTGTGAGCGGTGGTGGCAGGTTCATGCAGGAAGTAGCCCCCGGAACAATACTCTTGATTGCAAGCCAGTGTTAATTGAAAATAGGGGCCGCACCGAGCAAAGCACACTGAACTGCAGTCAGCAGTTGCCACGTGGAAATGTTGTATAATATGAACTTTTAGTTTCCCATCGCATTGTCTTTTTGAGTCTTCACATTAATAAAAATCATCTGCAGTAGCAATACCAGCAGTAAGAAATATAAAATACTAACAGACAGATTTTTTTCCTTAATGCTTTCAAAGAAGAGGCTAGGAAATTGACAGGCGGTTGCCAGATGACATTTTACAACTTTGCTCTTTACCGTGAACCAGAGATGATTCATCTTAGGGAGAATTCACAAGTTTCCTGACACTTCATGTTGACGACAGTTAAGACTCCAGCACAAGGCAAGAGAGTTCCTGGTCCATGCTTGACAAAGCAATGAGAAAACTCATGAGACAGTAGCTTGCACCAGAGAGGAGGAGAAGGAAAATGTGGAGGAACAGAGGACAGAACTTTTTTTTAAAAATCATTTTATTGGGGGCTTCTACAACTCTTATCACATCCATCCATCCATCCATCCATCCATCCATCCATCCATCCATCCATTGTGTCAAGCACATTTGTACATTTGTTGCCATCATCATTCTCAAAACATTTTCTTTCCACTTCAGTCCTTGATATCAGCTCCTCATTTTTAATCTCCCCCTCCACCCTTCCTCATGAACCCTTGTTTTACACTGTCTGATGTCTCCCTTCACCCACTTTTCTGTGGTTTGTCCCCCAGGGAGGGGGTGATATGTAGACATTGTGATCAGTTCCCCCTTTCTCCCCCTCCTTCCCCTTCCCCTCCTGGTATTGCTAATCTCATTATTGGACCTGAGGGGTTTATCTGTCCTCGATTCGCTGTGTTTCCAGCTCTTATCTGTACCACTGTACATCCTCTGGTCTAGCCGAATTTGTAACATAGAGTTGGGTTAATGATAGTGGGGGGAGGAAGCATTAAAGAACTAGAGGAAAGTTGTTTGTTTCATCGGTGCTATACTGCACCCTTGTCTCTTCCCTGTGACCCTTCTGTAAGGGGATGTCCAGTTGCCTACAGATGGGCTTTGGGTCTCCACTCTGCACTCCCCCCTCATTCACAATAATATGATTCTTTTGTTCTTTGATGCCTGATACCTGATCCTATCAACACCTTGGTGATCACACAGGTTGGTGTGCTTCTTCCATGTGGGCTTTGTTGCTTCTCAGTTAGATGGCCGCTTGTTTATCTTCAAGCATTTAAGACACCAGGTGCTTTCTCTTTTGATAGTCAGGCACCATCAGCTTTCTTCACCACATTTGCTTATGTCCCCATTTGTCTTCAGCGATCATGTCAGGAAGGTGAGCATCATGGAATACCAGTTTAATAGAACAAAGTGTTCTTGCATTTAGGGAGTACTTGAGTAGAGGCCCAAAGTACATTTGCTACCTTAATACTAAGCTTATAAATAAATGCACATAGATCTATTTCCCCATGATCATATATAAATATATTTACATATGAACATGCCTGTATTTAGACCTCTATAATGCCTTTGCCTCCTAGTTCTTTCCTTTCTTTCCTTTTACTTTCCTCTTGTCCCACTATCATATTCAGCCTTCATTTCGGTTTCAGAAATTCCTCTTGGTTACATTGCCTTGATCAAGCCCTACCAGGCCTCCTACACCCGCCTCACAATCAATTTTGGATCACTTGTTCCTTTGTCCCTGGGTTTCTTAGCACCCGCTTCCCTTCCCCCACACCTCCTCTTCCAGGTCCCCCCAGGAACGGTCAGTCCCATTGTTTTCTCCTCCAGCTTGTTTATCCTGCCTATCTTACCTTGATAGACTTGCAGAGATAATAATATGCACAAAAAACAAGACAGAGCAAAACAAAGCAACAAAATAAAACAAAACAACAATCACAAAAAAACCCAAAGACAGAAAAAAAGAAAATCCTGTAAATAGTTCAAGATCTGTTTGTTGACCTTTAGGAGTGTTTTCCAGTCAGTCTGATGGGGTACCACACCCTGGACCCATAGTCCATTTTTGGTATTCCCTGGAGACTTCGTTGCTCTGTTCCCCTTGCTGTTCTTTTGCATGCCCTTAGTGTTTCACTTCAGTGTGGTGGGGTCAGATCAGGTGCAATTCCCCCACTGTGTTTCCAGTGTTGCCCCCCATAGTACTATGGGTCAGCAAGGGATATCAGGTCTCGTAATGGGGGCAGCCCTATGGTCCTCTCTTGGCTTTGACTGTTCTGAGTGGTAATATCATCCTCAGGACTTGGTGGGCCAGGATGTGTTCCACTCTCTCTTCCTCTCCCTTCATTTGCTCCTGTGTGCTCTGCTCAGACATGTCCCTCTCCCTGAGCTGTAGCTTCAATGCTGTCCTCTGAAGTGAATTTTTCTGCGGGGTTGGGGACTGTCCACATAATTGGGATTGGGGCCAGCCCCTCAGACCTCTCTATTGGTTCCCTGCTTCATGCTGGTATGTTGCATTCATGTCTTGGAGCACCGGGTTGAAATCTGGTCCCTCTTTCCCTGTAGAAAACAATACTCTCCCATTCATTTTTTTGGAGACAATTTCCCCTTGATTTATTTTCTCACCATACTCCAATGTCTTTTCATTTATACGCATAACATTATTTGCTTATTGTATCTATTACCTGTTAGACTCAAAATGTTACAGACTAGGACTACATTAAACCACCCCCATGCAAAACTTAGTGCAGCAGTTTAAGAATTTGATTTTGAAGCTAGGATACTGTGCTCAAACTTCACCTTTACTCTACTACCCTTTATCTTGGAACTCTTGCGAAAGTTCAGTTTCCTCAATTCTATAGCAAAGTTGATAATCGTATCTATTTCACAGGGTGTTAAGATTTAATGGTGTTTCCTCAACTCTATGCTGAAAGTCCTAACCTCCATACCTGGGAATATGCCCTTGTCTGGAAATAAACGCTTTCAAGATGCTTTCAGTTAAGTTAGCATGATGTCATATATTTTAAGAGGGTGGGCCTTTGCAGCTGGTGCTTCTGTGAAAAGAGAAGAGACACAGAGACAGAGACACAGAAGGCACAGAGACAGGAGAAAGTTACAGACACAGGGAAGAAGGCCACGTGACCATGATGGAAGATTGTAGTGATGCAGCGACAAGCCAAGCAATGCCAAGAATTGCCAGGAACCAACAGCAGCTAAAAAGAAGCAAGAAAGCATCTTCTCCCAGTTTCAGAGTGAGCATGATTTGCCAACAAACTAATTCTGAACTACGAGCTTCCAGAATTATGACACAATGCATGCCTACCATCTTAATCCATTCAATTTGTGATGCTTTATATGGCAGCAAAGTGAAACCAAAAGAGGATTATTAGAAAAATGATTCATTTTTATGTTTGTTAATATTGTACCTATTACTTAATGTACTTTATTACTATTATTATGTACTAGTACACTTTAAAAAGTTTGGAAAATGTAAATAAAAGATAACATTATACAATTTATTTCTCACTATATGCTCCATCAAGGTCAGGCCACTTTTGTAAGCAATAATATCAGCCATGTAATACATCTCTAAAGAACTGAGGGTCCTGGGAATTTAATCATATCAATGCCTGTCTTTTTACATTATTAAAAGAAGGAAAGGAGATACTCTAAATATCTTTTTTAATATTAGAACACAAAGAAGTCAGAAGAAGCCAACTCAGGATTGTAAGGTGGCTGCTTAAATATTTCCCATAAAAACTCACAAAATTGCTCTTATTTGCCGAGAGGACTGAATGAGAAGGAAGGAGCGTTGTCCAAGTGGAGAACTATTTGGTGAAGCATTCCATGCTGAGTGTTATACTGCTAAAGCTTTGGCTAGCTTTCTCCAAAACTGACAATAAGCCAATATTAATGTTTTATGACTTTCATGAGGGTCAACAAGCAAAATGCCTTGAGCATCCCCAAAACCTGTTGCCTTGACTTTTACTCTCGACCAGCGCACTTTTGCTTTGACTGGACCATTCTATCTCTTGGTAGCCATTGATTGTGCTTTGTACTGGTTGTCCTGATAGAGCCATGGTTCATCTTTTGTGATAACCCTTCAAAGAAATGCTTCAGGCTCTTCCTCTTGTTTAAAATGCCCATGGAAAGTTCTGCCCTTGTCTACACCTGATCTGGGCACAATGGTTTCGACACCAATGAAGCAGAAAATTTT
>NW_022104341.1:45939426-45940772 GCF_000313985.2 Echinops telfairi
CAGATTAAAATAGACTATGAACAAGAACCCGTAGATCTACTTCCGGAAGGAGAAAGGTCCAGTGAAAACCTCATGAAAAGCTGTGGGCTTTTGTGTGGTCTAATGGTAACTGATGAGCCCCTCGGGTTATATGGCACTCAATTTATAGCTGGGAAACAGCTGCTTCCTCAACCTAGGGTCAACCAAAGCGATGTGGGCACAACTTAAAAAGGAACAGCTCAAAACATCAAAACACAGACTGTCTGAAGTATGAACCTTGGATGACTATATGCACACACAGGCTTATTTTATTCACAATAGCAAAAAGTGGAAACAACCTAAATGCCCATTGATGGGAGAATGGGTAAACAATAGAATTCCATATGATTTAAAGAATTATAATGAATCTGCTGAAACATCTCATACCATGGATGAACCTGGCGGACATGATACTGAGTACAATAGGCCAATCACCAAGAGCCAGTTAATGTGTGAGGCCATTATTACAAAAACTCAAGGAAGGTTTTTCACATCATAAGAAGGATTCTTTGATGTTTCTCAGCAATGGGAGCAGAAGAGGGGGTAATATACTAACTAGAGGGCAGACACATATTAACTTGGATGAAAGGGAAGATAATATATCATAAGAAGGAGATCAAGACCAATCCCAGAAAGCTGTTTTCTTGACTACACAAAAGCACTTGATTGTGGGGATCATAGCTAATTATAGATACTGTGTAAGGAGTGGACATTACAATATGTACTTGTGTTCTTGAGGAACCTATTCACAGATTCAGAGAGAGTTGTTCAGACCTCAGAAGGGGATACCATGTGATTTAGCATCAAGACATGTGTGGAAAAGGGTGGTATCCTTTCATCATACTTATTCGATCTCTATGCTGAGCAAATAAACGGAGAACCTGGATTATGCAGAGAAGAAAACGGCATCAGGATTGGAGGAAATCATTAAAAATCAAAAGTATTTGAAGCACTTATAGATGAAGATAAAATATGATGGTCATTAATATGGATCAAACTTCAACATAAAAGAAATTCTCACAACTAAACCAATAAACACCATCATGATGAATGCAGAAAAGAATGACGTTTTCAAACATTTCATTTTACTTGGATTCACAATCAATGCTCTTGGTAGCAGTAGTCAAGAAATCAAATGATTTATTGCATTAACAAAATCTGGTGCAAAAAGCCTCTCTTCAAAGTATTAAAAAGCAAAGATGTGAGTTTCAGGATTAAGATACTCCTCAACCAAGTCGTAGAGAGTCAAAGAACAAGGAAATCTGTCTCGGAAGAAGTACAGCTAGAAAGCTCCTTAGAGGCAAGGAAGGTGAGATTTGTACTTTGGA
>NW_022104341.1:45940913-45946097 GCF_000313985.2 Echinops telfairi
TCAACGGCACCTAACAACCACCTGCCAAGCCATGGCGTTTTCAATCACCCGTATGCATATGAATACGGAAGTCTGGAGAAGAACAAGGGCACTAAGGCAAATAATATTACATATATATATGTTTATATATATATAGATTTGACTGCCGGAAACACTAATAAATATGTCCTGGAATAAGTACAAACAGATGATCCTTATGAAAGAGGAGGGCCAGACTTCATCTCACATATTTTTGACATGCCACTAACTGCCAGGTCAACAGTTTGAAGCCACTGGCCACTTTGAGGGAGAAAGACCAGGCTTTCTACTCCAGTAAAGAATTAGGAACACGCGTGAGGATGGTGCAGGACTGGGTAGTGTTTTCATTCTGTTGTGCACAAAGTCCCTGTGGGTCCGAACCCACTTGCTGACACCTAACAACAACCAAAGAATAACAGTCCTGGAAGAAAGCTGGCAGGGGCAGTTCTGCTTTGCCCCAGAGAGTAACCGTGAGTCAGCACTGTCTCAGAGACAGTGAGACTTTGCTTTGGGTCAGGAAGGAGCAGTGCCTGGGGAAGCACATCATACTTGATGGAGTGGAGGGTCACGGAAAACTAGGAAGACACTCAATGAGATGGATTGAGACACTGTTTGCAACAATGGGCTTCAACGTAGCAAGGATCGGGAGGGTGGCACAGGAATGGCCAACGCTGCCTTCCATTTGACACAGGGCCTCGATGAGTGGGAACCCTCTGGATGACAGCTAACAACAGCATAATGTTAAGTGAGGTTTCAGAGTCACCTCTAACAGAGATTAACAAAATATAAAGCACCGGGAATTTTGGAGAATAGTTTCCTTATTTAGAACTTCCTTTGAAGCCTATTCATTATTCTCATCGTGAATGAATATCTTCATCCTGGCCTTAAATGTACATTTCAAAACATCTGTTGCAAATAATACATCTGATGAAGCAATGAACTGTTCTTTCCTGATGGTAGTTAGTATAGATAGTTGAGGGGGAGTGGTGCTTAGTAAGAAAGTGGTACCATATATATAACTTAAGACGAAGCTGACAAACTTGGATACTCTTAATATTTCTAGGTCTTTTTATCCAGATGAAATCTAAATAATCTGGATTTTTAGTCAGTAGATATGTTTTGTTCTCTTCCTCTTCTGCATTGGAATATCTTGAAGAGATGAAATGATATTTTTGTTGTTTTGAGGCATTGTCTGGAAATCTCTTTGTATTCGAACCATTGCAAACATCCTTGGCTACCAGTGAATGGATGTCACCTTCTGTGTTAGTCTAGGTAGACTAGAGAAACCAATCCGTAAAAACCCTTATGTGTATAAGAGAGAGTGTTATATTAAGGGTCATTATACATTAAGAAAGTATTCCAGCCCAGGCCATTCTAAGCCCATACGTCTGATATTAGACCATATGTCTGATAGTGATCTATAAAGACCTCTTTAGACTCACGAAGTACATGCAATGACACTGAATGCAGGATGACCACAGGCCAGTGGGTAGAAAGTCTGTTGATCCAGTGGCAGTGTAAGCATGTCTGTGCTGGAAGGGGTCTCCACGTGGCTTCTCAAACTAAGGGCACTAGTGTAGTTCCAGGTATCTTGTCAGAAGAGTGTTTTCCAGGGAGTGATCTGAGAGAGAAAGGATGTCTCCTGCCTCCAAGGAGGAACATGCAGGCATTTCAGAATTCTCAGGGAAAGGCCATGCCCACACAGAGGTCTCACTGACTATGACCTGATTGACAGACAAGACTCCACCCTTTCACTCTTAATCCTCTCAAGTCCCAAATTGACACCAGATTATGTAACTACCACGCCTTCATTGTGTGTTTTCTGGGACTGCAACTTCTTGCCTTCTTGAAAAGATGTTGTCTGGTAACTTGCAGCAGGAAATAATTTTTAAGAGTAAGGCCTGTTAAGGATGGTTTGAAGATGTAAAATTAAGGCCTTAAGCCACCTATCAAAGAGAATATGATTCATTTCACTCATCAATATTTTATGTTTAGATTTTTTTATATTGAAGGCATAGATAGAATTTTTCAATGTGCCTCTTATTAATAATTTAAAAATTAAATGTATTTTGAGAAAATTTTAGACTCACGTCTAGTCAGAAATAGTACAGACAGATCTCCTATACCCTTTACTCAGTTTTCTCCAAAACTATAGTATAGTATAATATATGAGTAGTATACTATAGTATAATATCATAACAAGGAAACTGTTATCAATTCAGTCAAGATACAGAACATCTCTAACTTTTAAAAAATCCCAAGCTTCTATTTTCTAATCATATCCACGTCTCCATCACACTTTTCTACTTCTAAACAGTTGCTATCAAGTTGACTAGCTGGTTCTGGTTCACGTTGACCCAATGTGTATCAGAGTCAAACTCCACCTTTCAATTAGCAGCTGAGTATGTTAGCCATTTAGATCACCCGGGAGGGACTCTTTTTTATCCTGAACTCCAGAAATCACTAATCTGACCTTCATTTCTAAAATGTTGTCATTTCAGTCTTGTAGAAATAGAATTAGGATAATGTGTAATATGACTAATGATGGTGTGTGCGTGTGTGTGTGCACGCATGTGTGTGTGCATGTGTGGAGGGTGGGGATGGTGATGGTGGTGGTGGTGGTGGTGGTGGTAGGAGTTAGAGATAAATATCCTCACCTGGCACTGTTATTAATTAGTGCTATAATCCTAGGAAAGTCACCTAGCCCCATTTGTCAAGGAAGAGCGCTAGAACTGAGTATCTCAAATGGTCTTTTCCATTGAAAATTACTCTGATTCCAAGATTCAAATACTATTGTGGCTGAATTGAAACCGTGGGAGGTCAGAACTGAGACTTTGGGAATGAGGAAGGTGACTCTCTGAGATTCCCTTTGAAGATGTTTCCAGCAATGGCCTCATCCCTTTACTGGAAATGTACTATTAGATCCTTTCCTGACATGTAAAATCTCCCTTAATTTGCCATAGAAGGAAATAGAAGACTAATGGTTTTTCCTCTACTGCTTCCTTAAGTGTGATTAGGGACTTCTCTTAAATTTACCAAAATAGGAAAAGTTAAAAAACCCATCATGGAAACTCCATCTCTCCCTTTCATCCCTGATGATTCACAGGGGCTCTGTACACAAGCACATGGGGCTGAGCCCCCTTACAAGAATATCTCTTTGCAACAAGTTGACCACAAATCAAGCCAATTTCAGGGTCGACATTGATAGGAATCAACTACTACATGACTCTGATCACACAAAAGGCAAGCTATGGTGGTCAAAGGTGGCTTTATAGATGTCCACCTTGTACAGTATCACAAGGTGCCATGCCCAGGAGGACATTCTCCGGACTTATATCTTATACACATATCTGATGGGATAATGGCCTCCGTTTGTGAGCGATGGAGACACATGCAAAGCGCTTGTCCACCCTGTTCCTTTCCACTCCGTTTGCATATATTTTTGTGTGATGCCCCCATGAGCCCAGAGTACTTACGGAGCCACAATGTGGGAGAGTTTGACACGAAAAACCAGTAGAAGTGTGCTGTATCTGACTGATTCAAAAAGGGTGCTGGCCTTCTTTTAAACAGAAATAATCCCTGCACCTACCTCAGGCATGCAATAAATACTAAGCCATTACTCTTACTACCATTGCTACCGCTGTCACCCGCATCTTAGTCTGCTCTGTGTTGTCACACTTATGCGTTGCACTCACTGAGTTCCAGAGGACTGTGCTCTCCCCCCCCTTTCTTTCTACCACATAGATTTACAGCACTGCTCGCTTAAAGTTTCCTGGGATCATGAAAATGTTCTATATTATCATGGTCTAAAGGATAGCTGTTAGTCACATGTGGCTTTTTATCTCTTGGAATGTGGCAAGTGTGACTTGAGTAACTGAATTTTAAATTTTACACAATTTAATTCATTGAAATTTAAATTTAAAATAGCCACATATGGCTCGTGACTACCATAATAGACAGGGTAAAACAAACGAAATTTGGGAAATAGATTTGGCAATATCTAAAACAGGTGGAAATTGAGCTACGATACGACCCAGCAATCCCCCTACTGGGCATACACCCAGAAGAGGCAAGAAACAAGCCACAGCCAGACATCTGTGCTCCAATGTTCATCACCACATAGGTCACAATTGCAAGGAGTTGGAAACAACCCAAATTTCCATCAACGGACAAATAGATTTAAAAACTGTGGTAAATACATACAATGGAGTACTACGCATCCCTCAAAAGTAGCAATGAACACATGAAGCACATTGCTGCATGGGAAGAACTGGAGGAAATCATGTGAAGCAAAATAAGCCAAACACGAACAAGTATAACATGAGTCGACTGAGATAAGCTTAAAAAAATGGGACATAGGAGAAAAGCTACTCTATACATATATTCCTGGGGTGAGGTCCAGGTACTATGGCAGGGGCCAAACCCAATTCAGGGATACATACGGCAGCCAACTAAATAGGAGGGGGGAAAAAAGAAAAAAAAGACATGGGTAGCGGGGGGGAGCAGGGCACTAACCCACTCAAGGGGAGGGTATTATTTGCATTTCCACAGAAGAGGGAGAAAGAGACCAGGCTTCAACCCGATGTGCCAAGATGTGACTACAACATACCGTCATGTACCAGGGAACCAATAGAGAGATCTGTTGGGTTGCCCCCAATCCCAACTATGTGGCTATCCCCCCATCTTCCTCCCCCTCGCCCACAAAATAATGCACTTCAGAGGACAGCACTGAAGCTACAGCTTGAGGAGAGGGGCATGTCTGATTAGAGCACACAGGAGAAATGAGAGGGATGGAGAGGGAGGGGAACACATCCTGGCCCACCAAACTCCGAGGACAATATTCCTGCTCAGAGCAGACAACGCACAGAGAGGACCATAAGGCTGTCCCCACCACGAGACCCAACGTCCCTCACTGAAGCATAGCACTACAGGGGACAGCACTGGAGACACAGTGTGGGAACTGTGCCCAATCTGACCCTATCACACTGGGGCAAAACACTAAGGGCATGCAGCAGGGCAGCAGGGGGAGCAGAGTGATGAAATCCCTGGAGAATACAAAAAATAGACTTTGGAGACAGTGTGTGGCACCCCATCAGATGCGACTGGAAAACACTCATAAAAGCCAACAAACAGGCCTTGAAATATTTATAGGCTTTTCCATTTTTT
>NW_022104341.1:45946197-45949751 GCF_000313985.2 Echinops telfairi
AAAGTTATTTTTAGTTAGTAGAGATGGTACTAATGGGGTGAGGTCCAGGTACTATGGCAGGGGCCAAACCCAATTCAGGGATACATACGGCAGCCAACTAAATAGGAGGGGGAAAGAAAGAGGGGAAAAAAAGACGTGGGTAGCGGGGGAGCAGGGCACTAACCCACTCAAGGGGAGGGTATTATTTGCATTTCCACAGAAGAGGGAGAGACCAGGCTTCAACCCGATGTGCCAAGATGTGACTACAACATACTGTCATGTACCAGGGAACCAATAGAGAGATCTATTGGGCTGCCCCCAATCCCAACTATGTGGCTATCCCCCCATTTCCCCCCTCCCCCCAAAAAGAATGCACTTCAGAGGACAGCACTGAAGCTACAGCTTGGGGAGAGGGGCATGTCTGATTAGAGCACACAGGAGAAATGAGAGGGATGGAGAGGGAGGGGAACACATCCTGGCCTACTAAACTCCGAGGACAATATTCCTGCTCAGAGCAGACAACGCACAGAGAGGACCATAAGGCTGTCCCCACCACGAGACCCAACATCCCTCACTGAAACATAGTATTACAGGGGACAACACTGGAGACAGTGTGGGAACTGTGGCCAATCTGACCCTATCACACTGGGGCAAAACTCTAAAGGCATGCAGCAGGGCAGCAGGGGGAGCAGAGTGATGAAATCCCTGGAGAATACAAAAAATAGACTTTGGAGACAGTGTGTGGCACCCCATCAGATGCGACTGGAAAACACTCATAAAAGCCAACAAACAGACCTTGAAATATTTATAGGCTTTTCCATTTTTTTTGTCAGTGGCTTTCTTTTAGTTTCTGTTATTTTGTTTTTGTTATTGTTTTGATTACCTTTGTTGTTTTGTTTGGCTTTGCCTGGTTTTTGTGGTTATTAATGTCTCTGTATGCCTATATAAGATTGGTGGGATAAACAATTTGGAGATGAAAAGAATGGGACCAATGGTTCCAGGGGAATATGGAAGAAGGGGATGTGGGAGAAAGGAAGTGTGGTGGGGGGACCAACCCAAGGACAAGGAAACAATAAGTGAACTAAAATCAATTGAGAGAAGGGTGTAGGATGCCTAGTGGGGCTTAGTCAAGGGCAATGTCGCAGCAAGGAATTAGTAAACCCTAATGAAGGCCAAACATGATGGTGGGACAAGAGGAAAGTAAAATAGAGGAAAGAACCAGGAGGCAAAAGACATTTATAGAGGTCTAAATAGAGGCATGTACATATGTAAATATATATAATGAGAGGGGAATAGATCTATGTTCTTATACCTATATGTTAAGAACTAAGTTGCAGATGGACTTTGGGTCTTGACATAAGTACTCCCTCAACACAAGAACACTTTGTTCTAATAATCTGGCACTCTGTGATGCTCACCTTCCTGACACAATCGCTGAAGACAAAGTGGGTGCATAAGCAAATGTGGTGAAGAAAGTTGATGGTTCCCAGCTATCAAAAGATTTAGCATCTAGGGTCTTAAAGCTTGAAGGTAAACAAGCGGCCATCTAGCTCAGAAGCAACAAAGCCCACATGGAACAACATATTAACCTGTGTGATCACGAGGTGTCGAACGGATCACTGAAGACAAATGGGTGCATAAGCAAATGTGGTGAAGAAAGTTGATGGTTCCCAGCTATCAAAAGATATAGCATCTGGGGTCTTAAAGGCTTGAAGATAAACAAGTGGCCATCTAGCTGAGAAACAACAAAGCCCTCATGGAAGAAGTACACCAGCCTGTGTGATCATGAGGTGTCAATAGGATCAGGTATCAGGCATCTAAGACCCAGAACAAAATCATACCCAATGTGAATGGAGGTGGCATGGAGTGGAGACCCAAAGTCCATCTACAGACAACTGGACACCCCCTCACAGAAGGGTCACAAGGAAGAGATGAGCCAGTCAGGGTGCAGTATAGCATCAATGAAACACACAATTTTCTTCTCGTTCTTCTGTGCTGTGCTTCCTTCCCCCCACTATCATGACCTTAATTCTACCTTACATATCAGATTAGACCAGAGCATGCACACTGCTACAGATAAGAATCCACAACACAGGGAATCCAGGATAGATAAACCTGGGCCAACAATGAGAGTAGAGATACCAGGAGGATTAGGGGAGGGTAGGGGGAGAAAAGGGGAATCAACAAGGATCAATCTATAACCCCCTCCCAGGGGGACGAACAACAGAAAAGTGGGTAAAGGGCGACAGAGGATGATGTGAGATATGAAAATAATAATCTATAACTTATCAAAGGTTCATGAAAGAGGGCAGGTGGGGGAGGGAGGGGGTAATACCAAGGGCTCTAGAAGAAAGAAAATGTTTTGAAAATGGTGATGGCAGCATATGCACAAATGTGCTTGACACGATGGATGAATGTTTGGATTGTGATAAGAGCTGTAAGAGCCCCCAATAAAAGTTTTTTTTTTAAGGGAATTTGATTGGCTAAGGAAACCTAGAATTTTCAAGTCACACACAATGGATTCTCTGAGCGTAATCTAGGTGAGTTGGAGGAGAAAAGGGGACAAAGTTATTTTTTCCTTTCTTCTGTCCTCTCTTGCTTTTTAAAATTTTATATTTCCTTCCAGCTCACAAAACCATTGGGGTTAAGGTATACCTCAGTTATCTGCCTTGTAAGGGTTTAGAAACAGTCAAAGGTGGGCCTCAAGGTGAAGGGAGGAGGTAGTTGGCATTCAGGTTTAGCTGTTATCTTAGCCTTAAAGGCTAGAGGTACTTTTGCAACTCCCCCACATATCACTTCAGTTAAGCGGGATAGGAAATTGGAGCAAAGTCCAACAAAGAGTTTTCTGGGATCTCTCATGGGTCTCCATACATCAAAAGTCTAATTGGCAATCAGGCTTGGCTACTAGTTTTTTCAAATTCCCTATTAAGTTCTCTTTAAGCAAATCTTTCACCAACATTTTTGTTAAAAAAAGGCTGTCTCCTTAATTCTTTTGTACACAGTGCATGAAGACAGTGCCGAGAAACATGTACTTTTGTCCTCAGCATTTTCTTGACGATGAGTGACGTGTTTCTTAGACTATTGGAAGCATCCACATTGTCTTGGAAAAGAGTCAAGTTCAGGTTTTTTGATTTACAAATATGCTATTATTGTCCATAGCAGAAATAAGAGTTTCAAAAGGAAAAGTTATTTTTAGTTAGTAGAGATGGTACTAATTAAGAGAAGAAGGACTTTGAGAATCACAAGGTCAATCCTAGAGGATGCAGTCATATTGGCAAGGGGAACCACATGATTCTGATGATCCTACTTCCATGAGCCTGGGATGGGGATGGCAGAGAAAGTGGACTGGAGCACAGTTGCAAAAGGAGCTTGGAAGAAGCCCACTGACAGGAACCACAGGAAGTCCATGTGGATATGGACTTTAATATAGATTCCATATCGAAAGATCATTGATTGCTTGTGGAAGAAGCCTTATCAATGCTCGACAGAACATCCACCAGCATTCTTGAAGGCATTTCCCAACCTGGGATAGAAAACACACTAGTCCTATTGTTCTTGCTGCTTGGTGGGGCCTT